>NC_137262.1:37065834-37665834 GCF_053477335.1 Acartia tonsa | reverse complement strand
GCACGCCCCTCTTTATAGTTGTTATTTCCTTCTGGCTACTTTATTACAGACTGCACCTCTCTGTTTTTAGTACACCCCTACACCCCCATATTGCACTCCTCTATTTATAGTTGTTGTATCCTTGTGGCTACTTTATTACAAAGTAAATATTTTTGCCAGGGAGATTGGCATACACCCCTACACCCCCCTTCTGCAAGTTTCTGTTTATACATACACCACTAGAACACCCCCCTTATGCACGGCTCTTTTTATAGTTGTTATTTCCTTGTGGCTACTTTATTACAGAGTAAACATTTTTGCAGCGGAGGTAAAGTGCATTTTATAACCTTTTATAGTTACAGTTCAAACTATAGGATAAAAAACGGTGGTTTACCTTAAAGGGCCTGTAGAGCTATAAACCCCAACCCCCCTTAAATTTTTTACTAAGTTATAAATAAGGGAAAGGGTCAGTTTTCGTCTGTTGTTTTATTACTTTATAGAAGGTTAATAAATTTAAAAATAACGGGAAACGGGGTCAGTGCTCAATAAGCACTTTGAGGAAAAGCACAAGAAAATCTTTTCATTTTCTTTTATTTCTAAAATTGAGAAGCTTCATTGTTTGGGAAAACCATATTGGTTCAGCAGTTAGCGAGATCCTTCGGTACAAACAGACAGACACTCTTCCTTTTAATTTTTCATAAGGATGATTAGAGTAATTTTAAAAATCTAATAATTTTCAAAATAAGATAGAAATGCCCATATCAAATGCTTTGTTTATATCAAGCTGACATACATTGTTAAAATATATTTCAAGCTCTTGTGCCCATTTCTCAAGTTAAGTATTTGAGTATTTTTAAGTGTAATATTAAAATTGGGAAGGGCTGCCTTCTCCTTGCCAGATGAAGGCTTTGCAAACCCCCTAATGAAACGCTATGCACTCCAGAAGCGCCGGAAAATGTCATGTGTGACGTAATAAAAATACGTCTAAATCTATATCTTTTCAAGGGGTTTCCGTTCCCACTTCTCCTCTCATTACTCCCCTTTATACGTATTTATGACGTCACACATGACACTTAAGCACACCACTCTAAAAGATATTCATAAATAAAGTAAAACTTAGAAACCTAGGATAAATTATTTTGCTGTCTAAGAGATTGAAAGGAACAAACTCAAAATTATATTCGATGCAATTTTAATAGTATCAGTAGGGGAATGGGATCATGGAAAAAGAACGAAGTAGCGGGTTTCGTCGTACTTTCACATTAGCTTTTCTCCTATTTCTAGCCACTGCGGGGGGCTCTAACCTTGAAGGGCAATTATTAACATTTACCAAACCTAACCTAAAATAACTTATCAAAAGCTACTATCAAAATACGACGAAACCCGTTTTTTCGTTTTCTTTCCATCATTCCATTCCCCTACAGTCTTATGTATAGCTAAAAGACATTAATAAGTTTTTCGTATTGTAAAAGAATATACCAAAAACTAAACATGCAGTCGGTTTGGAATTACCAGGTCTTAAGTATCAAACACACAGACATCTATACACAAATATAGCATCATATGAAAAACTGAAACGTCATAAACTTATCTACGGGATACAGACGCCGGAAATAATCAGGATAGAGGATATTTCTTCTCAAGAAAAAGATGCATATCCCCAATCTCTTCTTATGCCGGGAGGAGGAGGACAATGGGCTGGTTTTATTTATTTGTTGGCTTAACAACAGTGGGTACTTTTGAATAGTTGGTTCATTATGTTGAGTATCCAAATTTTTCAATTACTAATAGTAATCTACAGAATCGATAATTTTGACAGATACACAGACAATACTGTTTATATGAATATTTTCTGGAAATTACAGTATTCTACATTAAATGGCAACCGAGAAAATCACATTTCCACCAAAGACTGACCGACTGACTAAATATACAAGATGAATTGTAACGTGGCTTCGCTAATATTTCTACGAATTATATTTTGTTTTGAGGAAATCTTTATATTCATATGAAACAACCTTCCTAGAAAGGAATAATATTTTCTTTTAGGTCAGATATATATATATATTTATTTTGTCCTTTTCTTGAATATTAAGCATATATATCAACATTCATTCAATATTATTTCTTTGGGGGCCCATTTTGGGAGGGTAAAATAACGAAATTGTCGAATTGTCAATAGTTATTTATCATATCGTATTACAGACAGCTTTCCGCAGATATTTAAATGAAAATTATAAGATTAAAACCTTCAGCTCTTCGTTTACAAAACTGGCATTATTTTTCTGTTTAATATTTTAATATTTGTGGAAAATTGTCTGTAAAACGATGCTATACATGAATTCATGTTTTTCTTTTGTTTTGGAGCCCATTTTGGGAGGGTAAAATAACGAAATCATTGAATTGTTAATAGTTATTTATTGCATCGTATTAAAGACAGCTCTCTGTATATATCAAATTGAAAAATAAAAACATTAAAACCAGTTTTGTTAGATCCGAGGGGCAGAACATCCAAGCTAACATTTGTGCGCAATATGATGCTATACATTCAATATAGCCGAGTACCGGTTTTAATCCGGCGGATATATTAATCGGTCTTAAAGCTATACTGTAAAATGTTCTGGTGAATGTGATTTATTCGGCTGCTTTCAAGATAACAGCTGGTTTTTTGTGCAAAGATACAACTTACTTGGTACGTCAGTCTGACTATCAAGCCACAAAAGACAAATTTGATTTGATTTGTAAAGGTTTCGTGTTTTTCTATCATCTACAAATATCATACTTTTTTTATTACCTATCTTTAAGTTAAAAAAAAAAACAAAAAAAACATGTTTCAATTTATTGTGATAATTTATCAAATTACATATTTACAATTGAGAAATATTTAGATTTTAACAATATATGCAAAATGATTTATATTCTATTATTTTTTTATTAAGAAGATACATTGTAGCTTTTATTTCAGAAAGTTGGAATATTGTATTTTATAGTACATAAGCAATTTAAGAAGAATCATACGAATACAAATTTTAGTATTTAATAAGCATCTTAATCTTTACTAGCGAGTATGCCCTAGACCCCTTGGAGCGATTGAGGAGGGGGGAATCGACCTCCACCCCACTTTCAACTTTGGCGTTAAGAATAAGTAAAAGAACTAAATAATTATAAAGGGGGCCATTTTTAAGAGCGATTTTTCTTAAGAGGGTTACGGTACTCTTCCCAAAAATGTTAAAAACTCTTCTCAGAACCAATAAGAAGCTACATCGGTTCAGTGGTTAGCGAGATCATTCTATACACACAGACAGACAGACACAGATCCTATTACTCTAATGCAAGGAAGATTATTTTGAAATAATATATAATAATAAGATTCATTAGTATTAAAAGCAAACTATAACAATTTTGATATTTTCAAATGTCCATTAGATACAAAGAAAAGAATTTAAAGGGATAGTTGCATAAAGTTAAATTGTTAGCATAAGTTACAAGAATACCATCTAACAAATATATTTTTATTACAATAAATATCAATCCTATAGGGACCACCAAAAAAGATATTATGCTGTTTTTTAAAACAGTACAGCCATATAAGTTGCATATATCCAAAAAATATGATTTTCAAGTCTTGATATTTTTAAAACTACCTGCTAAAAAAATTAAAATTCTTTACAATATATGTCCTATAAATGTAGTTTAAACTACTGAACTAAAAAAAATATGCAGATCACTAAATTCAAGTTTAATTGCACTTTGTGAAACTACCCCTTATTTAAACATAATCAAAATTAGACTGGCTAAAGTATAACAAAAATATTCAAATTTAGCTATCACAGTTTTTATATTTTTTTTTCATAATAAAAAAAAGAAAAATTTTCTTAAATACTAAGATACTATAAAAAAAATTCCAAAACACTTCAGTTTTTATTTGAAACTCCAACTTATGGAATTAGTTTGGGGGAGGTGATATTAGTTTTTCACTTTTTAATTCAATTTCGCACAGAAAAAAAGATTATAAAATTGTCAAGGGATGGAACAATGAACAATAAATTGATGTACCCCCCAATTATGCTACACAAATTAACCCCTTTGTAAATTTTTTTATGTGAGAAAGGTATGAACATTGTTACTGAACAACCATATCAAGATTCAGAATTACTATAAAAAGTAGTTTAGCTAACAAAAAAAAGAATCTATAAACTTTGAAGACAGTATCATTGTTTCCTCTCCACCATCTTATAGTAGCGCATCTTCTCTGTATCTATATTAAAGAATAACAGTGTTGCTATCAAGAGACTTGTGTTTCGCCTGCAAGAATTTTCTCGTTCCGTTGGCTTTCTTCAACCTGGTTGGTTCAGGGTATATTTACATAAAGTAACTAAACATCGGTTTCTAGAACATGACCAAAAACGCCAAGTACACGAAAAGATAAAATGAAATGTTAATAAAGTCAGCAAAATACAAGCATTAGGTATATAATATCATAATACAAAGTAGCTTGATGTCTGTCCGTCCGTCCGTTAGTCTGTCTGTCCGTCCATCTGTCCGTCCGTCTGAAGCTTAAGATCTCGATAACCACTGAACCGATTGGATTCTACTCTTCAGGGTATATACCTATCGGTCCTGTGGTGGTTTTAAGCTATTTTCTTGGGGGATGGGACACCCCCAACCCCCCCAAAAATAAAAATTTACCCCCCCCCCCTCCAAAAAATAAAAATTTCTTGAGAACACATTAGACTATGAGCAGCACCAGTAGTAATTTTCTAAAGAACACATTAGACTATTTTTTTTTACGAATTTTGCGAATTCGTTATTTAAACGAGAAAATGTTTTCCTGCTGGGTAGGTGCGAAAATTTGCGATCCGTTCTGCTGGGTAAGTAATAGAAGATGTAATTATACCTCTTGGGGCAAAGCCCCTAGAGGCTAGGGGCGAAGCCGCTAGTATCATTATATTTTACTTCATTATATACTTTTTAACAAAACAATATATCTTTCACACATAAACACCAATTTCAAGAGAGAAAAAGTTAGCGGAAAAATATTAGTTAGCAGAACAGCAACCCTGATGGGAAAACACACGAATGGAAATATGAATTCCAAAAATGAATATGGATTTCCTTTGTCCTTTTTTTTTGCAGAAGATTTCCTTGGTCCCTTTTTTTGCAGAAGATTTCCTTGGTCCTTTTTTTATGCAGAAGATTTCCTTTTTCCTTTTACGAATTTCGCCTAATTTTTTTTTTGAAAACCTCTTGGGGCAAAGCCCCTAGAGGCTAAGAGTGTTTGATAAAGGCTTAGATATATCTAAAACTTTATAAAAGCAAACATGCACACAGACACTTTCTACTAGTTCAACATAACAATTATCCTAAGTAAAGATGCCCTGCCTTTGTTTATCCTGAATGCCCTGCACCGTTAGAGTCTGCTGCTGGTGAACCTGGGCCGGCTCTTCGCAGCCGTCTGCTATCACTGGCAGCTGGCTCCCCTCACAGATGGTTTTCTCGCGGTTCAACAAGCTTTTCTGTTGTAGTAAATGAATCTTAATACTTTGATATATTCAGGGATAAGGCAATGGCCAATAAATTGAAATGGTTCCCCTCTGATAATAAACAAAATACCCCTTTAGTAGATCAATTTTATTGGTGGAAAAGTTTGGACACTAATAAAATAATAATAAAAAAGTTTTAGGTCAACGAACAAGATCATGTGGCTGTAAAACTTTGGGTACTAATATATCTTACACAACCCAATGTCCCCTCCCTCCTCAAAGATATATTAGACCATTATAAATACTAAGGCCTAGAGGATTTTTTTTATGTAGATAACTAACCCTAAAATGTAAGAAAATCCAATAAAAGAAAAAATGAGTAGAAGAGAAAAGGATATATTTTTTATTGGATGTTACACCAGATTTTCACGTTCTCAAAGAAAAGTTAAACTCGCAGCGGGCTAAAATAACGATACCTACCATCTTTCCACTTTACCAAATCCCCTTCAACTGAATAAACGAATTGACCAATATACAAGTTCCATGTTAGCAGAAGCTAGTAAAAGTGGCGCACAGATTATGACGTAAAAAAATAACCAATGAGAGGCCAGTATACACTGTAATTGACCAATGGTAAAATTTATAGTGGCCTCTCATTAGTTAATTTTTTTGACGTCATAATCTGTGCCGCTACTTTTGCTAGCTTCTTGTTAGCAGCATAAATTGACGGCAATTTTTCCCCTGTCATAATATCCACGTATATTCTATATCCATTATAAGTAGGGAAGATAATGCAATCATTTGAAGAGGTTTTCAATAATATTTTGCACAAACAATCACTCCCACACACAATTTAACTATTATATTGTAACTTGACAAAGTGTCTCAAAATCAGCCATGTGAAGTCATAAAAATGAGGTAGATGAGAGGAGAAGTAGGAAAAAAAACATAAAAGAAGAAAAGGATAATCCCTCATTTTTATGACGTCAAATGGCTGATTCTTGAGACACTTTGTCCAGTTACCTCATATTCCCTTTAACATATACCACTGCTATATACAGAGGTATTGACCTTGGTTGAGGTCAGAGAGGGATGAAGACATTTTGTCTTTTATTACACTAGTCCCCAAAGTTTCTTAACGTGTTCTTATTCGTTGGCTTAACAACTTTGGGGACTTTTATTGAATTTTTATCGGTTGGCTCTTTAAGTTGAGTGTCCAAGCGTTTCAACCACCAATTGTAGTCTACAAAAGGTGTAATTTTGTGTATCGTGATTGGGGATGTACGTAAACTTATTGGCCATTGTATTTAACCATTAGATCACTGTGTTGAGGTACAATATCGCCTAATATTCCAGCTTTCATTTATCAATACTACTTGAAACCTATATCTACCATGTTTTTTAGATATCATATTTAGATAATTTCCTGTTTCTTTATTAGATCTGGATTTTTGTTGAATCTAATTGGGTTTTCATCAGATGTACATAGGGTGTACAAATGGCGGCTCTCAGGCAAGCCAACAGCATTCATGTAAATACTTGATTCTGATTGGTCAGGATTTGTTCTTCTTAATTTTGATTGGACAGGATTTGCTAAACTAGATTGTGATTGCACAATGTTTATGTAGGTGTTTGATTCTGATTGGATAGGAGCAGTCATGCTGGTTTGTGATTGGATTGCACTCACAGAGCTTGATTGTGATTGGATAGAATTAATCAAGTAACTTGAATCTGATTGGTTATTGTAATCATAACTAAAAGAAAACATTTATGTATTTTTAATGATGAAAAAACTTCTTAATGGGTATATAATAATGAATCTTAAATAAAGGTAATAAATGATTACCAGTTTTGAAGCTGCAAAGAATTGGATGGAATAATATTTTCTTCTTCATGAAGATTTATTGGTAAACTGTTGAATTCTCTCTCCTTTCAGGCAGGAATTAAGGGATAAGAAATATAACTAAAATATTTTTAAACAATAAAAATACTGAAAAAAGTCAGTTCCAACTAGCTTTGAATAACAACAAGCCAGTTTAGAATAGCGCTAAACTGTAAATACGGTTTACAAAAGACATTATGTGACACTTGGTAATGATAATGTTAGGCAAACTAACTTTTTCACCCCCCCCCCCAAAAAAAAAGAAAAAAATAATTCACTCAAATAAAATAAAATACATTAAATTACCCTTCAAACCTTTAAAATCCCTCATTTTACCCCCTCTAAATAAGAAGCTTGGACATTTCTGTCATAAATATGATAGTAATTACCACAAGACAATCTGAATTCACTTATCTCTTTAATCATGCCTGTGAATCTATGAATCTAATAATCATATCCTCCGGAGCACATATAGTCAAGTGGTCATAATCAGCTGATATTGCCATGTGTTCATCAGCTGATCTGGTCACGTGATCATAATCAGCTGATCTGATTCCCACACGTTCATCAGCTGAATTGGTCACGTGGTGGTCAAAATCAGCTGATGACTGGTCAACATCACAGAGTTGGGTAAAAGTGGTGGAAGGGGAGGGTGCAGTCTTGTTATGATCATGGTCACCAGGTGGTGCAAGTTGACCCGAGGACGGCTGGGCTGCTGGACATTTGACCTGGAGGTCACCAGGATGAAGGTCGCTGGAGTCAGATTGATCAGGAAGGTCACAGGATTGAGATATACTTTGCAGCTAAAATTATTAGGATTTATTATATCTAAATGCAACATATCTATAGATATAAGAGTAAATTCGTCCTACTATCCGTCATAAATTTTTTTTCTTTCAATGTTTTTAAACTTAAATATAATATCTTTTTATTTCTTTTTTTGTTTATGCAGTGAATATTTCATCCCAAAATTAAATCTACGTATTTCAAGATTAAATACCGTTCAAAAGAAATGGGTACCTTATGATCAAGGTCCCGCTGATGATCACCAAAAGCAAAAGGGGGATTCCCTCTCCTCTCTAAGGGTTCCTCACCTAAACATTTCAATATTAAATTATGCCTGACCTATTACATAAAGTAGTAAGGCTTTTCGGTTTGAAGCTTAAGATTTCGATTACAACCGTTTGCAATTACAACCGAGTTATATATTTCAGGGAAGCCTCACATAGGTTCCTAGACAGTTTTAAGCTATTTTACTTTTAGATTTAGATCTTGGGATAGTTTTAGCCTTTTTTTTATTATTAATGTTAAATCTTGTGAGGGTTTTAAGCTGTTTATTTTTTAATAAAAGTCTTGGGATTGTTTTAGGCTAATTATTTGCCCTTCCCTACCCTTCGCGTGCAAAGTTCCTAGATGTTAAGGATGGAACTGCTACTACACTATATATGACTATCTAACTATTTATCAATCTGTCTGATTATCAGTCTTTTTATCTGTCTGTCTGTCTATTTTAGGTCTATCTGTATATCTATGTTTTTATATACATATATCTATATGTTTGTCCATCTTATTGTAAGATCGTCTAACTATCTACCTATCCAACTAAAAATTACCTATAGATGAAATTCGCCTGAATTCTTTTGATTGAAGGTGATTGGGTGATGAAGACAGGCGATACGGACTTTGGGATCCTAGATTACAATTCGACCATTTTATAAATTACTACAGGCTAAGGGCGATTCTATTTGGAGGTTAGTAAGACCAAATAAATCTTCCTTGGACATATTTGAAGCTTCGCTGTAAAGGAGAACCATATTGGTTCAGTGGTTAGTGAGAGCATTTGCTAAACGCATACAGACAAACAGTCACATTGTTACTTTTAAGAATAAGCTTCATATAGGACCAGGGAAGGTTTGTAACTATTTTGAGTGCTTCCACCTCCCAGGAGACCTTTAGGGGCGTGGCCGCAAGTTGATGTAATAGAAAATATTAGTACAGGAAAATTATGAATTAAAATGAATAGATAGATGAGTAGTTTAAACTTAAACGAATATTTAAGGATGAAAGAATCTTAAACTTAATTGGAGGATTTTTCTAAAATCTCAGTATAAAATGTAAGGAAAAGATTTATTAAAACATTAAATAACAATTACGCTTTAACCTTATATAAAAGTAACAGGATGTGTTTTTGTGTGTAGCGGATCTTGATAACCACTGAACCAATATGTTTCTCCTTTACAGTGAAGATCCTTTTAGGTCCAGATACTAGGTTATAAATATTTGATAAACAAACCCTAAAGAAAATACAACCCCACCTATACTTTATTTACATTTTTTCAAATTTTTAATTGAACGTGGATCGACTTACCCCGACCCCCCCACTTTCCTTTAACCACTAGTTAAAACTAGAAAAAGTTGTAGCTGGATTATTATTTAGTTTTAAAATGGTTGAATTTCCTTGTTGTGTTGTGTATTGCATTGATAATGGTGAAAGTCGGGAACCTAATCAGTTCAGAATAGATTAATAATTTAACACCCAATGACAAAACCCAGGGATTAGACAATGGCAATAGATTAATGTACATCATCCATAATGATGTCATAACGAATAAGTCAACGAATGAGAAAATGTCATGGATGGAGGGAACATTGGACTATAAACTACACTATGTATGTAAACATATACAGGGTGTTTTTTTTAATAAGACAAAAATATTACTTAATTTAACCCACTTGCCATTGACAGAAGTTAATGATCTATATCTTAATTTCTTCATTGGGTTAGGGAGTTTTGTATAAGAAAAAAATACTTAGCGATTTTCAACAAATTATGCCTTAAAAACCGGTTTTTCTAAAGTACCTATTTTTGGAAGATTTTTGGATCATACAAATTTAAAGGGTAGGCAAAAATGAATACATTTTTAAAATTCAAATTGCGCAGCTTGTGTTAATAGTAGAAAAATGCTATGCATACCGTTAGAATCGTCATACACTCTAGTTTTTGAAAATATATGTTTCATACTTATGCTTTTTGTAGTATAAAAGCTACGTTGAAAAATGTCAGAAAGGTTGAAAAGTTTTAAGTCAGTTAGAACATTTTACCACGTAGCTCCTGAACTATGAGTAGCACAGGAATAGTTCTTTAATATCTAAAAACCTGAGTTTATGACGATTCTAACGGTGTGCATAACATTTTTCTACTATTAACACAAGCTGCGCAATTTAATTTTTAAAAATGTATGCATTTTTGCATACCCTTTAAATTTGTCATGATCCAAAAATAGGTACTTTGGAAAAACCGTTTTTTAAGGCATAATTTGTTGAAAATCTCTAAGTTTTTTTTTATTATACAAAACTCCCCAACCCAATGAAGAAATTAAGATATAGATCATTAACTTCTGTCAATACCAAGTGGGTTAAATGAGGTAAAATTTTTGTTTTAATAAAAAAAAACACCCTGTATATGTAGTTTTATTACTAAGTTTTATTCTTTTGGTTAAAAACTTTCAGCACTTTTTTTTGAATTTTGATTGGCTAGATCCAAACAAGTAAGTGTCCAAACTCATCAACCAATAATTGTTATCTACAGATAAAGGGTAACTTTGCTTATTATTAATGGGAATGTAAATAAATTTTGCGTCCATTGTCCTTTCCCTTAATATTCCTGAGGAATGTATAAATAGACTTTGGGTACGTAGTACAGTTATAATTTACTCCCTATATTTCCCCTTCTGTGCATAACTCTAAGTCTTGTTGAATAAGAAAAATATATTTTTTAAAATTAATTAAAAATCCTTCCTAGAGACGGCACATTAGAATTATTCCTGCGGTCATCCTCCAGATTATATTTCTCGTTCTCACAGGTAAAACTAGAATACCTGGAGATCTTGGGCAGCTCCAGGTTATCTGGATAGCAGACAACTGGTTATTATCATAGGTAAATGGAAGAAGATATCAATCCTTATTTTGAAGAAAAATTTTGTAATAAAATAACCACAACTTTTCAACAAATTATTATACATGATCGTATTATCACAGATACTAAAAAAGTGTCAATAATAGAATTTTAACTTGTCTAAAATTGGAAAGAAATTAAAAAGGAGCGCACTTCCATGCTAAAAAATCAAAGAGAAAAATTAATATCTTGATTTGGCAATATTACAAAGTGCCTTAAAAATCAGCCATGTGACGTCATAAAAATGATGGATTTTCCATCTCTGTTTTCTTTTCCACTTCTCCTCTCATCTCCCTCATTTTTATGACGTCACATGGCTGATTTTGAGACACTTTGTAAAGTTACAATTTTAGTGTAGGTTAGGTTAATTAAAGGTTGTAACTGTAAGATAGTACCCCTTAGGAATATGACCTCGCAGGGTTAGAGCCGTTGAAGAGGATAAGAAAATGTCATTTAAATTCTTTTTTTAAGGGGTGGGTGGGTTCGTTGGTTATTATAGCACCAATATAATTAAATGTTAAAATATGATAATAAACATTCCTGAAGTAAAATGATTCAAATGATCAGAACTCCTGTTATTAATTCCCCCAAGAGATTTGTGTATAGTTCCATGAATATAAGGGTTGCCAGCTCGTAAACCTAAACAGAGATTTGTGTATAGTTCCATGGATAGAAGGGTTGCCAGCTCGTAAACCTAAACAGAGATTTGTGTATAGTTCCATAAATATAAGGGTTGCCAGCTCGTAAACCTAAATAGAGATTTGTGTATAGTTCCATAAATATAAGGGTTGCCAGCCTGTAAACCTAAACAGAGATTTGTGTATAGTTCCATGAATATAAGGGTTGCCAGCTCGTAAATCTAAACAGAGATTTGTGTATAGTTCCATGAATATAAGGGTTGCCAGCTCGTAAACCTAAACAGAGATTTGTTTATAGTTCAATGGATATAAGGGTTGCCAGCTCGTAAACCTAAACAGAGATTTGTTTATAGTTCCATGGATATAAGGGTTGCCAGCTCGTAAACCTAAACAGAGATTTGTGTATAGTTCCATAAATATAAGGGTTGCCAGCTCGTAAACCTAAATAGAGATTTGTGTATAGTTCCATAAATATAAGGGTTGCCAGCTCGTAAACCTAAATAGAGATTTGTGTATAGTTCCATAAATATAAGGGTTGCCAGCTTGTAAACCTAAACAGAGATTTGTGTATAGTTCCATGAATATAAGGGTTGCCAGCTCGTAAACCTAAACAGAGATTTGTTTATAGTTCCATGGATATAAGGGTTGCCAGCTCGTAAACCTAAACAGAGATTTGTGTATAGTTCCATGAATATAAGGGTTGCCATACTACATAAAGGTTTTCTGATATTTTACTATACTGATATGTATTTAATTTTTATGTCAATGAATATACGCTTTATAACTAACTTTGTCCGGTGGTTCATCCACTTTTTTTTATTCTTCGCTAGCTATGGTTGTTGCCATCCTTATTTAACCCTGAATCTTAGTTTAATGGATTAATTATTTCTTGGATCTTACACCAGATTATCATGCACTCTAATAAAGTTAAACTTATAAATGACTAAAAAACGATCCTCCCATCGAGCAACCTAAATTAACGACAATTTATCCCCTGTCGTAATATCCACGTATATTCTATTTATATGCAGTTTTAGTTTACATTTGCTATCAAATATTTTGTTTATATCCAACTGTCACAAATTATGTTTATTTGTGTTTCGGTCCCATAAAATTCAAATATTGATACAAAATTTTATACATACATACATACCTTTTAAAAGCGAAGCTTTCTATAACTAGGGGCCTTTCGTCAGTAGCGAATATAGTTTTGTTGTTAATTTGGACATGTTAGAATTGTCCTATCGATTTTAAACTTTACATTTATTTTGTTTATAAGTTCTGACACTCTACAGATAAGTGCCCAATTATTTGCAAGGATGGGGAAACAAAAACAAAAATAAATTAACAATATTTTGGTAAAAAGAACAGTAAAGTGTTAAAAAGTAAATATAAAACATTTAAAAAACATTTCAAGTATGGCTTCGAAACCGATTAATATCCACTGGATTAAAACCAGTTCTTAGACATACTGAAAAAAACATGTATTGTATATCGAACTAATTATACCCAATATTCCACAAATAATAAAGGCGTAATATTAAAATCAATACCAGTTTTATTGTGCGGGTTTTCGGCATCTTGGGGCCAACAATAGCCGAAATTGATCTCATAATTTTTAGTTTTTCTATCCGCGGAAGACTGTCTATAATACGAGGAGATAAATAGCTATTACCTCCCAAACTACTCAAACCACTGGCGCTTGAGTTGCCAATATTAAGGCCAGGATTCGAACAGCCACTTGAATTACCCTGGTTAAGGCCAGGATTCGAACAACATGCGCACGAACTAACACAGGATTCGAAGCTTGGGACCTAAAATTAAAAGTTATTACACATAATAGAAAATAACATTTTATGTTTAGATTAAAAAGAATATAGGTTTAAGTATGTTTATTTATGCATATATAATTTAGGATACTTGTGAATAAAGTAGTTTTTTTTTGTCTGTAGCTTAAGATTTCGAAAACTACTGAACTGATTGAGTTCTTAATTCTATGGAAGTTTCTTATATTTAGGTTCCTAAATGGTTTTAGGCTATTTATTTTCAAAATCTAAGGATGTTTTTAGGCTATTATCCTACTTCATATAGAAAGCCCCTAGATGGTATGCGCGCAGCCGCTAGTTCTATTATATTCTAGCTATCGTCTGTCATAGGGAAAGTACTTTCTTACCTATATTCATAGTTTACTAAATTTTATACAAATTAAAATTTGGTTCTGGCATTTTATCAACATACTTGCGGCTACGCCTCTAGGGGCACTTGAATAAAACGGAAGGGGGTGGGGTACCGACCATCTTCTTTTAAGTTTAGTTTTAAAAGAAAAAGTAAAAAATATATGGGAGGGGGTATTTTTTTCTTTGGGTGGTGGAACCCCCTCTTAAAATGTTTATAAACCTTCCTTGGACCTATAAGAAGATACATTGAAAAGCAGAACCATATCAGTTCAGCAGTTAGCGAGATCTTTCATACAGACAGACATTCAGAAAAATGTTTTTATTTTGTTAAGGGTGTATTCTTTTCTAGGGGCGATTTCTCTTCGGTGATGGAGCGCTCTCTTAAAATAATTATAAACCTTCCTTAGACCTATAAGAACAGACATACTGACATATAGACTGACAGACATCCTGTTACTTTTATATGTCGTTTATATGTAAACATAAAACTTCTAGGTTTAATAGGGATTCCTTTCAAATAGTTTACAATGTTTCAAGTTTTGCTGGTAATTTTTTTCTCCAAAACTTTTCAACATCCAACTTTCTTATTTTCTTATATACCATACAGATGCTTATAGATAATATTTTATTTAATTTTTTTAATTCTTACATATAAATTTTGTGTAAGTTTGTTTTTTGTTCTCCATTTTTAGAGAAGACTTTTAGATGATTTAGGCTAATTTGTGTCCTCAGCTCTCCCTCCCCTTTATAACCTAGATTCTATGGGTTGAGGCATTAATTTTTCTAAAATTAAATACCTATTTATCAGTATTCTAACGAGAGAAGACAATGTCCTCAAAGTTGATAAGCCAAAGAATGAGAAAACGTTATTATACAACTTTAGGGACTAGTGTAATAAACAGCCCCTTGTCTCCTCTCTCTCTGTAATAAACGCAACAAACAGACCTAATTCTATATTGAAAGCTTCGCTATTCCTCATAAAGACGTACATACCTCCAGCCCTCTGCCACAGTACGTTAAATCGTAGCTACTTTGGGGAGATTTTCGTTTAGGTGATTCTGGACTTCTCATACTGTTTTAACAACAGGTTTAAATGATAATCTTTATCAAGCGAATTTTTTTTCTACTATGCTTCGATTTCCTTATCTAATTATTTACTTTATCTACCTAACTAGCGGGTTCGCCCCTAGTCTCTAGGGGCTTTGACCCAAAAGGTTGAATAAACCTATTTTTGTGTTATTTAGATTTAAAAAGAAAAAGTAAAAAGAAAAAAAATTATTTTGTGGGGGGGAGATTTTTTTTGGAGGGGGGGAGGTAGCCGAACTCCCCTTTTTTGATTTTAGTTTAAAAATAAAATTTTTTTGGAAGTTTTTTTTCATTTTTTAGTGGGTTGAGGGTGTCCCACTCCCTAAGAAAATAGCTTAAAATCATCCCAGGACCAGTAGGTATATTCCCTGAAGCGTAGAGCCCAATCGGTTCAGTGGTTACTGAGATCTCAAGCTTAAGACAGACAGACATCGTACTACTTGTATTATAGATAAACAAAATTGCCCTTTTGCAGATTAAAGTTGTTGGTTAAATAGTTTGAACACCCATATCATAAATTCAGTAAAATACCCCAAAGTTATTAAGCCAACGAATAATATAACGGGTTTTAAAAATTTGGGTACCAAAGAAATTTAGTGTACAATGTCTCCTACATTCCTGCTCATTTCTTATCCCAAAAAAAGGAATGGTCATATACATAAACGACCCCACATGTACATATACTGAATAGGGTTAGACTCAAAAAGTAATAAGATTTTTTTTGTCTGAAGCTCAGAATTTCAATAGCTACTGAACCGATTGGGTTCTCCTTTTTTTAAGGAAACTTATTAAACTTCTCGCAATGGTTTTAGGCTATTCTCTTACCCCTTTGAATACAGAGCTCCTTAATAGAGGCCTTGTCACTAGATAAATATTGAATCATTTAAACTATTCCTAATTGGACTTCGCGCATTAATTCTGTGGATCCGCTCGGCGGCAAACAATTTTCTTCGTTCCTTCAGGTTATTCGGATATCTATTGGCACTGAAATAAAAAACAAGCTTGACAATATTCTATATTTTTGTAGCATAACTGACAGACTGACGGACAAAGTAAATTGGGATATAGTCCCTTTCGTAACATCGCAACTTATGGGGCGATTCTTCGTATTTTTACAGTAGCTTTTCTCCTATTTCTAACCCATGCGGGGGGCTCTAACACTGCGGGGCCAATTACCTAACCCTGTGGGGCAATCACCTAACCCAATATAACCTAACCTAACCTAAAATAACCTGTAAAAAGCCATTTTAAAAATACGACGAATCGCCTCTTATGGGGCGATGTTACGAAAGGGACTATTCCCGTAAATTGTATACTGGATGTTCATTTGTATAGGAAATCTTCAAAAAAAAAAAATCAGTCGGGTATCTTGAATAGCAACCAAGAAAAACTAAATTTACATTATATTCGTCCCAATGGTTATAAACAAAATTAAATTTCCTTTATATTAGAGTATTGGTAAAAAACTTTGGACACTTTTAGTTTGTAACAAATTAATCAAGATTTATTAACAATACCCAAAGTTTAAGCCAACTAATAAGAAACGTAGTTATAAAACTATGGGGGACCAGTGTAATTAACAGTCCAAAGTTAAAGGGTAGAATAGTTATTTCTTTCATCGTATTATAAACGGCTTTCCGCGGATATAGAATGTACATTAATATGAGATTAAAACTAGTTTTTTTTAGCCCCGAGGTGCCGATGGCACGGGCTAAAAAAACTGGTTTCAATCTTATGATTTTACATTTTTATATCGTGGAAAGCTGGAAATAATCCGATGCTAGACATAGTTTTTTCGTATGAATGAGAACCGGTTCCTATCCACCGGATTCGAATGAATACTTTAAAAGAGTCAACGTGTATACTATAGTTCATTATAAGTTTTTTTTGAAAAAGTTTTTCTTTACAATTACAAGAAATTTATCTTTTCATCTAATTTTTGTTCTTTTGGTAAAATCCCTTATATTTATAGTGGACCGTTTATAACCCTCACTCAAACCCATGGTATCATCGTAAATGATAGTGTGCCCGCTTGCTGTCGGGGAGGTGTCGGATTCGAGTCTAGTCCACACCGCGTCATTCTAAAGACGTTAAAAAGATACCCAATGTTGCAATGTCTGGCAAGTGACACTGATAGTTAGAGAAGAAAGTATGCATTGGACGATAAACAGGCGCAACTCATTACCATTCACAGTTGAGACTTATACCTTATAACTTAGTGGGCATTAGAGTATCGCATTCCATTACAATCGTATGATGCTTTAACGCATTAACAAGTAACGCATTAACTAAGTAAGATAACACCCACTTATCTCTATATTTTTGTTTTGGGTTAGATAATATTTATAGCTGGAGAACTCCGAAAGGCAACTATTTAGAGACAGAGTAAAATGTCAACAAAAAATGACGTCATACAATAAAGTTGTCCAATGAGAGGCCAGTATACATTGTAATTGACCAAATGCAAAATATATACTCACCTCTCATTAATATTTTATCGTTGACGTCATTTTTTGGTGCCATTTTGCACTGTCTCAACTATTTAGCAAGGTTAGAAGTTTTAATTGCTACAGCACCCCATAAGAACTAATTATGAAATAACCCCTTCTGTAGATTTACAGAACATTTATATTGGTCAAACGGTTTGGACATATAGTTTGTACTAACAAATTAAAATTTTAGGAAAATACTCAGTGTTTTTAACCAAACGAATGATAAAACGTGTTTATAAAAGGAGCATAACAAAGGTTTAATATACATTAGTAGGGCTTGATACTTTAAAAAAAAATTAAGATAAAGGGGGGGGGGGGTATTATTGACCCTTATTTAGATATAGGCAACTCTGTATTCTATTCTGCTTTTCTTCTTTTTATTCGTTTTTCAGCGTAAACACAAGGAAAGAAAACATCTTTTTAGCCAGAATTTTATCATGATCAAGGATAGGAAGAGCTATTTTGAAAATCGAATTATTCATAGAAGCTGACTTTGTATATGAATGAATGAAATGAAGAAAAAACTGTCCTTTCGTACAAAAAGGGTTAATTTTCTAATCAATTATACGGATCTATTCTTTAATATGTTGCTCTATGCACTAACAGAACTGTTTTTTTTATGAAATTTCCTTTTTTTATTTCTCCAATATAAATGTCCCTATGTATATATGTACCTATAAAAATGGATGTCGAATACGTGGATATTAAGACAGGGGAAATTTTTTGTCGTCAATTTGGGTTGCTAATATATTCCTTAATTAAATTGATCGATATTTTACTCCATGATAAGGGGAGGGGAATGGGTAAAACCATAAGGGAGAAGGGTATCATTATACTAGTCAGCCAGGAGAAATGTTTTATCAGGGTGTAAGAAAATATCCAACAATATCCATGTATTTTATATCCATTACCTATACATACAATACTATACCTGGAAAATTCATTTTCAATAGAAGTTTGTTTTGTGGGAGCTGCCAGGAAGTTCTGCTTTGAAGGCTTACGAGAAGGAGACGGGGTAATCACTTCCTCAATGTCCTAAGAATAGATAGATGGATGGATAGGTAGATGGATGGGTAGAAAGATAGATAGATAGAAGGATGGATAGTTATGCTTTGAAGGCTTACGAGAAGGAGAGGGGGTAATCACTTCCTCAATGTCATAAGAATAGATAGATAGATTGATGGATGGATGGATAGATAGATAGATGGTTACTGGATAGATAGATGGACAGATAGATGGATAGATAGATGAAAATATAATTGATAGATGAATGGATAGATAGATGAGTAGATAGATATATACATAGCAGAATTGATAGATGGATAAAAAGATGGATAGACAGATAGATGAATGATTAAATAGATAGATGGATGAATAGATGAACGAGTAGATAGATCAATGGATAGATGGAGGGAAATATAATTGATAGATAAATGGATAGATAGATGAGTAGATATATATATACATAGCAGAATTGATAGATGGATGGATGGATATATTAATGAAAAAATGGAAGGATATATAGATTGATAGATAGATGGATAGATATAAGATGGTTAGTGGATAGATAGATTGGTAGATAGATGGATATATAATGGAATAATAGATGGATATATAATGGAATAATAGATGGATATATAATGGAATAATAGATGGATATATTCATGGATAAATAGATGTATAGATTGGTAGATGAATATATTTAAGATGGTTAAATTGTTAGATGGATAGATAGATAAAGTAATTTACTAGACGTGTAAACTGTATGACACCCAAAAAATAGAGAGTAGCTGCACTCCTTTAAAAGATTCCTAGAAGGGAAGGAATAACTTTTTAATATCCTTATACTCAGATTAAACATTTTTACATGCGTCATTAATAATTTTCTAAGTGCATTTTTTGTACTTTATTAAAATATCTTTTTCCAGTATGACTTTAAAACTGATTAATATCCGCTGGATTAGAGAAGGTTCTCAGCTATACTGAAAAATCGTGTATAGCATTATATTGTAGACCTTTTTCCACCAATAGGAAAATGAATAACATAAAATTAATACCAGTTTTGTTGGTCCGTGACTTCGCCCCTCGGAGCTAACAAATTTGGTTTAGATATTGTAATTTTTCATTTTAGTGTCCGCGGAAAGTTGTCTATAATACGATGTGATAAATAACTATTACTGTACGTATTGTCCGTAAGTAATTATTTTCACTTTTTTTGGCGTAATCTTTTTTTATATTAAAATAAACTTGCACAATTTTTCTTTATTAAAGATTCAGCAAATTGGTTTGAAGATAATTATTTTTAAAAATCTATATTTTGGAGATACTTATTTTTATATATCTGATATTCAGAGATTTTAAGGGAAAAACAATGGACGTTGAATAATTGTTTACCCCCAATAATGATAAACAAATTAGGATAATAAAAGTAGATTAAAATCATTAGTTGAGGAGTTTGGAACCTACTTGTTTGGAATGAAACCAACCATATAATTTAATAACAGTAGCCAACGAATAAGAAAACATTATTTAACCTTTGGGTACCTTTAATCCAGTGTAATATACAGCTTAATGTCCCTTCCCTCCCAAATTAATATTAGATTATCAAACTGTTTTTTTTTGTGGAATGCAAAAATTGTAAGAAAATAAGAAGTGTAGCAAGAAACTTTGTACAAGAAACTTTAAGATACAATTATAGCATCATCAGATACCCTTTTAGTTTGTTTTCAGACTAAAAAATGCCAACCCTAAAATATTTTATTAAACTTTAAGGATGACAACATAAAATGTAGTGAAGCTCATAAATTTAGAACAATTAACAAATTTTCTCGTATTCATTCGAATCCGGTGGATAGGAACCGGTTCTCATCCATACGAAAAAACTATGTCTAGCATCGTATTTTATCCAGCTTTCTACGAATATAGAAATGTACAATCATAAGATTAAAACCAGTTTTTTAGCCGGCGCCTTCGGCACCTCGGGGCTAAAAAAACTAGTTTTAATCTCATAATTGTACTTTCTATATCCGCGGAAAGCCGTTTATAATACGATGCGAGAAATAACTATTATAGCCTTTTATCCATCTGTAATAACAGCCGAGAAAAATATATGTCTCTGAAGAAAATTACAGAATTGAATTTGTTTATCTCTGTGGGTAAACAATAAACCGACTGACCAAGTGATTTATTTTCTGGATTCTTAAGATTTCGCTAACCACTAAACCTAAATGTTTCTCCTTTACAGTGAACCCTCTCATAAGCACTAACGTGTAAATTTGAATCCCAGGGTAAAAATCTTTTGGGGGGTAAAATATTTCCCCCCCAAAATAAGTTCCTTGCTTAAGAACACATCTTTAGGAAGAGGGGTCCAAATTGACAGAAAAAAATACAAAAAGTCCAATTATCCGTCCTCTTATGTAAGATATTTAATTTGGCAATAGAAAGTAATAGTTTTCTGTAACTTGAGTCTGTAAAAGTTGTAAACTTTAAAAAACAATGCAAAAAAGACACTTTTGTCTAAAAGTATCACAGCAATGGTCTTTCTTAAATGCTTTATTAAAATTAAATAAACATTGATTGATAAGAAAAAGTAGAGGGAATAAAGTAGAACTTCCAGACTAAATTCGTGCCATCAAGTTCTGGTAATCAATGTTTAATTTGTTACCTTGTTATTAAATAAACAGCAATAAATTTATAATTTGAATTCTTTCCTGTTAATATCTGCTCCTTGTAGTGGACACCCCCTGGCAAAATCATGTAGATTTGAGGGTAAGACAGGTTGTAGATTAATTACTAGACAGATGTGAAGCTGACCTGCATTGGCTGCTGAGATTGGGTTGACTGACGCGGCGAGCCTCCCATACTAAATCTTGACATACAGCTAGACCTAGGATAGATAGATAGATAAATAGACAGATATATAGGTGTATAGACAGATAGATTGGGTGGACTGTCGTGGCGAGCCTCCCATAATGAATCTCAACATACAGCTAGACATAGATAGATAGATGGATAAATATTAAATAGATAGGTGTATAGATAGATAAATTGGGTTGACTGTCGTGGCAAGCCTCCCATACTAAATCTCGACATACAGCTAGACCTAGGATAGATAGATAGATATTTATTTGGATGGATAGATAGATAGATTGGGAGGACTGGCGCGGCGAGCCTCCCATACTAAATCTGGACATACAGCTAGACCTAGGATAGATAGATAGATAGATAGATGTATAAATAGTAAACGATAGGTGTATAGATAGATAGATTGGGTTGACTGACGTGCTCCCATACTAAATGTGGGCATACAGCTAGACCTAGGATAGATAGCTAAAGATACTTAGATAGATAGGTGTATAAATAGATAGATAGAAATATAGATGTATAGATAGATAGATTGAGTTGACTGGCGTGGGGATCTTACGATACATTGATGATAAATATTTAGATATAAGATAATATAATTCTTCCTTAGTTATGAAATAAATGTTATATAATAATGGTATATATGTTTGGGACACAGCACAGGACACTTTAAGAGTGGAATGCGCTTTTACTTATAAATACGAAGTTTAACTTTTTAAAATCAATTAGTTTTTGATTGTCATTAATGTTTACTTATAGCAAGGCTACAGGCTGTTAGGTACTATAATCTGAAGTCTAAGATTTCGACTAATTGATAAAAAGGTTTGACTCCCTATTACTTGATAAATTCATAGTCTATTTATTTATTCTGATTCTTTAGCCAATATTTACTCTAAAATACATTAATAAACCAAACAGAATCCCTTAACGTTGATTAGGATAGGTCGAGACGGATCTAGGAATTGCGGTGAAGCCGAAGTCTAGGTAAATAGAAAGAGACACGTATTTTCTCAGATAGATAGATGGGTAAATGTTAAAGTATACCTCTAAGTTTCAGACGTACAATAATATATTATTCGTAATCTTAATGCGCAAATTTGTTTTAGTCTCTGTGCGACGGTGTTAGTTCATTTAACCCAAAAAATCTGATCATGAAAAGAAAACGAAGTCGCGGGTTTCGTCGTATTTCAAAGTAGCTTTTCTCCTATTTCTTTCCCCTGTTCGGGGCTCTAACCCCCAGGGGGCCTGTTTTCTAACCATGCGGGGCAATCATTTAACATTCATCTAACCTAACCTATAAAGTAACCTATCAAAAGCTACTGTGAAAATACGACGAAATCCAATGCTTCGTTTTCTTTCCATGATCCAAAATTTCAGCTTTTCAAATACAATTTCAAGGGTTTATGTCAATTACATGGTTTTAATAAAAATGGTCATAAGTGACATAATATTGAAATATCGACAGTCCAATAACAATGGATGTATAATACGTGGTTGTATTGTATTTATTGGTCAGCTCGTTCATCCAGTAGGAGGGGAGGGGATGGGGTAAATTGGGTGCATAGGGGGTGTCGTCATTTAACCCAGCTGGGAGTATAATTTTATTAGAGTAAATGAAGTAATAATATATTCATTCTAATGATATTATAATCATTACATACTCATGTTGACAAAATATATAAGATTGGTTTCTCAAAGAAGATATAGGTTTCATGTAGTATTGTTACGTGCTTCACATAATTTCGAAGCAAAGACATGGCAAATTAGATTTTAGATTATATAATATATAATCAGACAAAGAACATACAATCTAACGGTTATATTGTAAAATTATTATTATCTAATTTTCTGTGGTTTCGTAGAAATTCATTCCTTTATGCTCTCATAGGGTCATAAATGTCTTGAAATATTAATATTTATGCAACAAAAACATATCTTAAATAAACCAAAAAAGAAAACATAAAAACCGTCTGTAAACCTTTTTATGACATATTATACTGAAAAATAAGAGTTTTGTGAATCACAGCTTCTCTTTAACTAAAGTATGTCCATACAAAATCTCCCATTGGTAAAACGGGTGGTTTCTCTCAAATTTCAGGCTTTTTATATCATTTGATCTTTATGAAAAACAAAATTCTTTCTTAATATTTAAAAACTCTTTTCCAGTGAGGTAGGGAAAAACGAACTCTAAACAAATCCCCCCCCCCTCAAACCCGCCTCCCCCAAAAAAGTTAAAAGTATATAAAAAAAATTAATTTAAAATCCATCGTCCAATTCTGACTCCTAATACCTCATAGTTGAGTAGACTTTTTGAAACATTTATGATATTTGAATTTGCGTTTTTATAAAACAAAATGGCAAAACATTTTACAATTTCTCTACAGGATTCTGATTTATACATTTTAGGAGGGGAGCTACTCTACATAAAACTTTTGTTGGTCGGTAGTATGTCCGTCTGTAATTCTTGTTGGTGTTGGGTTCGAGTTTGGACCACACAAGTTCATAGCAAAGATATTAAAAATGGTACATACTGCTGCAGTGTCTAATACTTCGGTAATAGTAAGAGTAGAAGATATGTCTTGGCCTGTAAACAGGCTTAACTCTTTTTCCACGTACACGGTTAAAACTTCCATAAAAAGTCATGCATTAAAGGGATTGTTGTCTGTTGGATGTTACTTAATATAACATCCAATACCATTGCATTGGTTCTCTGGATGAAGTATAATCTTTCTTGTTAAGAATCTAAAAAACTTTTGAATTTTGTATATTGCATTTCATATACATGTATATTTTCTGTCCAATACTATTCTATAATTCTTATATCTATAATACAAAGTAGAATGATGTCTGTCTATCCGTCCGTCTGTCCCTTAAGATCTAGGAAACCACTGAACCGATCGGATTCTACTCTTCAGGGTATATACCTATTGGTCCTGTGGTGATTTTTAAGCTTTTCTCTTGGGAGGGTGGGACACCCCCAACCCCCCAAAAAATAAAAAAAAATCCTCCCCCCAGCCAGTAGTACTTTTTTTAAAAATTACCTCTTGGGGCAAAGCCCCTAGAGGCTAGGAGCGAAGCCGCTAGTGTTAGTTATACAGCAAGTCGAAATTTATTGGTGGAAATACTAGGAAACTGCTAGTTTGTCAATTAGGATTTGATAAAATTCCAAATGTCCCAACAAATGTTTATAAAACTTAAGGACCCAGACCCAGTATTATTTGTATTCCTGTCAGAATAGGTAAAAGTTATTTAATTGTACATAAATTGTGTAACATTCTTTCTTTAATTTTATAAAAACGTGAAACGATAGAAGAGACAATGGTACTAGAAAATAAACATTGGTAGACACATAGGTTTTAAAATAATAAATATATACTCAATTACACCTTAAGAAACTTTCGTTTGGACTTAATTTTGAAAATGAAATATGTGTAAGGTTCGAATCTTTTCCTGTTTTAGTTACAATTAATACCTATTGCTGCTATGTAAGGCTCATGGCAAAGCCATAAGTACTTAATAATTAATTCTTCAGATGGTCTATCTCTCACTATATGAAATTAAAAGTTTTGTTATATGATATAATCATCCTACTTCTTTCAAACAGTTCCTATTCCCTATCCTTTTCTACAATAAAGAATTAAAAGTTTGTCGTTCTTAATGTAATCAACCCAACTACTTGAGAAACTACTTGAGAAACACAAACAGAAGGTTATAAAAGAGCTATATAGAAATATGTATAAATAGAGGATCAATCATTATTCTTAGATTATCTTTAGAATTTAAAAACACCCATGTTCTGGTTTATTTGTTAAAATAGACTAAAACCCTCCTTGCAGCTATGCAAATATATTATGTAAATTGGAGAACTCAATTAGTTTAATGGTTAGTGAGATCTTATAGTACATAGAAGAAAAGATTATAATTATATTGATTATCCAGGGAGGGAGAATATATTGGACTTTAGATTACACTAGTACTCAAAGTTTTATAGTCACGTTATCTTATTTTCTAGGTCAAAACCTAAATTCTTTAATTTGTTTTTTTTTGTTGTTGATTGAATTTGTTTCAAAATAGTAGTATCAATACATTAAACCACTATACAATCTATTAAATAGGCGATGCTGTTTATCATCATTGGGGATGTATATCAATTCATTTTCCTTTGTCTTATCCCTAATTTTTAAATGTCCCTATATTTGTGAGTAAACCTAGGTAAATAAATTAACATAATCAAAGCATAGAGCAGAGTTGTATATGTCACTAGCGACTGCGCCCCTAGCATCTAGGAGCTCTGCATAAAAAATCTAAAACCATCCCAAGACTAAAAATTAAAAGTTAAATAGCCCCAGAAATATAAAGCTTCCATTAGATGGAGAACTTAATCGGTTCAGTAGCTATCAAAATCTTAAACAACAGACAAAACTTTCTACTTTATTATTCAAGCAAACGAAGGGATAAATAATTTACTTTTTTTGGCCTTTTGCTTTATTTATATTTTTTGCACCAAATCTGTCATTTACTCCAGCTGTTTTGTCATTTAAAGGGAAAATTTTTGGAAAATTGATCACAAAAAATTAAATGAACCCTCCCCTAAAAAAAAACTATTCAAAGGGTATAAAATAGATATATTTCTAAAATCTGTTCGTTGAGATCTCGCTTACTACTGAACCAAATTAACTCTACATATATTTGTAAATTCTAGATGTCCCTCGAGGCTAAAGCGCAGCCTCTAGGATATAGTATGTAGTAGTTCAAAGAAATTTAAAGTTTAATTTACTCAGAACTTTAGAAGTTTTAGATACATTTATATGAAAATATTTACTCTTCAATTAAACTTTAAGTAATCAGGAAGGATTATAACATAAAAAGAAATTCTGCCTTAGATTTTTAAAATACGGTTATACACTATAATAATTTACTTATTTTCTTAAACAAATTTTCATTATCATTGACATTATTATTTTTGAGAGAGGCGCCGCTGCTGTATAAATAGGGTCTGTCTGTACGTCACTCTGTCACAAAGCAAAATAATTCACATCTACAGACTAGTACACATATATTTCTTTTTTAAATAAAATTTTTCTGAAAACTAGAGGCTAATCTCCTAGATGCTCTGTATCTAATTAGCAGAGGGACTTTAAAATAGCTTTAAACATAAAAATGTAAATGATATAGCCTAAAACCATCATAGGACCTATGTGAAGCTTTTTATAACAGAGAGCCTAGTCTGTTCAGTAGTTACTAGGATCTTAAGCACCAGGCAGAAAACCCTCACTACTTTATATAATAGGATATTTGCTGCGCTCTTATGGACATGATTGCAACTTTTTCTTTAAGACTATTTACAAATCTAGTTGAAGAATTTTTGAATGCCAACGCATGAGAAGTAAATGTCATTGCGGACTTTTGATTTCATTTTCCCATCAGGTATGGACTGTATGGACTGTATGGATTGTACACTTTTTACACCCCCCTGATACACCCCACTAAACTGGGGAGTGTCATGTTAAAAAATCACATACCCCCTTAAAATAAAAAAAGTGTAAAAATTTGTTGTTGTTATGTCAAAATTTGTATGTATGTAGTTATAATGTCATACTATCGCTATATCGAAATTATGTCATCAATTGCCACTTTTTATTAAAGCTATGTAGTCGACCAAATCCTTGATAGAACGTGCTTGAACGTGGAGCTTGAGCTGACCCTAGTGGCTTTGCAAAAGTGTCTCAATCTAGTCCATAGCGACTAAGGTCCAATAACTAAGAAAATATGGCAATCAATCAATCAACTAAGCCCTTTAAATTTCATATCGATAGAATATCAGCAATTTTGACAGTGTAATATATCTATTTTTATAGTTTCTTCTTTCTGTGGAGTGTAAATACCCCAACTCAAAATATCTCTAAAAAGTAAATAGCATAATAAAATTAGGATTATCTTTATCAAAAAGGATATCTCCAACATTTGAAATTTTTCCGGCTAAAAAGAAAATTGCAAAAGGAGATAAAATCAATCTTATTAGACGTTCACTCAAAGCCCAAAAATAATGGACTTAAAAGTGTATTAAACTGTATTTAAGACATTTGCGAATATATTGATACCATTAATTTGCCTCTTAGATAAAAAAAAGTATGTTTTTTTCATATTTTTCTATTGCTACAAATCAAATTTCAAATTTGAGTCACCAAAAATGCTAAACTAATTTTTGCTCTAGAAGAATCAATTTTTGGAGTTAGAAAGTGCTTAATACCTCATTTTAATTGCCTGTCATTGCTTTATACTATATAGGAAATGACTTGGTTGTGTTTAGAACAGCTGACTAAGAAATCGAGGTTTTGTGATAAACCCACTTTTGTTGTTGCTCCATAAATGATATTTTTTTCCCCAATTTTTTTGGCTGTAAAGAAGCTTTATATATTCATATAACATCCACCTAAATTTGACTTTTGGTATTTTATTTATAACATCACCAGAGGGAATGGAATTTTGGAAAAAAAATATCAATTTATATTTTACACTGCTATGCATTGTTCTTGTTCTTGTTTCTAAAAAATATTTATATTATTAAAAAGAGAATTATTTAACGCTTCTATAGGTATGTTTATCATTTTTCTAGGCTAAATATAACTATAATTACACCATTTTAAAGTTAGACATCATAACATATTAACGCAATTATTGAATCGGTCTGTATTATTAAGCTGGTAACCCTTAAAACAGCTGCATTTCATTATCCTATTGTATAAACTAGTAAGCTTTTTTGTCTTCAGCTTAAGATTTCAACAATTACAGTACCTATTGAGTTCTCTGTTTTATGGAAGCTTCTTATAGGTCCCTGGATAGTTTTGGAATTTTATCAATTTTTATCAATTTATATTTTACACTGCTATGCATTGTTCTTGTTCTTGTTTCTAAAAAATATCTTTATAATTAAAAAGAGAATTTTTTAATGCTTCTATAAGTATGTTAATCATTTTTCTAGTCTAAATATAACTATAATTTCAGCATTTTTTAAACATCATTATATTCAAGTTATTGTAATTTTTAAATAAAATATCAATGTCAAGAACTATTGGAACAATTTTTACCATGCAAAACAAGGTGTTATAAAGTGTAGGATCCCTCACAATATCTATCTGTTTGTCTATAATGCATTACACATGTAATGCTAATAGAGAGGATGCTATAAGAGTGCTCTTATAATGTGAACTTCTCATAATTGAATGGGCTTCCTGAAACCAGAGACCATAAAGTTGGCCTAGTCACTACAAGGGGGAGTGCAGGAATATCCAGGGGGAGGTGCTTGTAAAAAGGTAATTTTTTTAGGGATGGGGGTAATCACCCCCCTTAATATATTATGGGGGGTATAAACCCAGCCTTTAAAATTTTTTTTAATAGGAGTAAAGAAAATCCTGAAAACTTACAAATCTAGGAATCAAACTAGCACCCCAATCAATAATTGGTTCAATGCCAAATGTAGGAGTGGAAAAACAATGGAGGGACAAACGCATGAGTCCAAACGTCAGAGTGGAACTAATGCAGGAGTGGGACAAATGTCAGAGTGGACAAACGCAGGATTTTTGGGACAAACGTCAGAGTGGACAAACACAGGAGTTCCAAACTTTTTTTTTCAATTTTGAATTTTTTTTATACAAACACCCCCCCCCCCTTCGTCCCATTACTTTTCTTAGTTAGGTTAGGTTAGGTTATAGGCTACAGGGTCGAGCGCTGCAGCCATAGTCATTATTTTGTAGACAGGGGTATAAAAAATTTCAAAATTGTAATATTATTAAAATAGCAGACACTCCTAGGTTTTATTTAAGCAATGTCCACTCCAATGTTTTCCACTCCGACGTTTGTCCACCTTGATGTTTGAACACTCTGACGTTTGTCCCATTCTTACGTTTGTCCACTCCGATGTTTGGGACTCCTGAATTTGTCCACTCTGACATTTGGGACTCCTACGTTTGAGGTAGAACCCCAATAAGTAAATCTCAATAAAACTTTATAAAATTATGCAGAATATCAAAGTATTCAATCCCTGAATTTCAACCATCTATCTTGAATAGGAGTAGAGAAAATCATGAAAACTTGAAATGTAGGAATCGATATAGCCCACCCCAGTTTTTTGACAAATCTAATAAAACTTGATGAAAATATGGAGTATTGATAGAGAGAGAGAATATTCAATCCATGAAAATTACAGCCTTCTATCTTTTATAGAAGCTGAGAAAATCCCGTTTTCCCCTCTCTGTCTCAGACAGACAGACATACCGCTGGACAGACGTACAGATGAATGAACAGACAATGGATGGACAAATATTTTGAATTATAGAGTAGCTTCACTACTAAAAAACTAAATAGGATAATTGTTGTACACAAATTGATTTTAGTATGTTTTAAATGAGCTTACATAATCAAGGACATCCAAGCTTTTTGATTTGGGGGAAGAGGGGGGGGGGGGAAATTGAAATATCTAAATTTGGGCATCCCCATGTTCATTTTGTGGGGGTAATCTTTATATCATAGAGGCAAGGACGGCAAAGCTTTTTATATATTTTTTTTTGGGGGGGGGAAGGATAAAAATTAAAAATTTAAAAATTATGGGGTTGCCCCAAATTAATTAATAACCCTTAACCCCCTACCCCCCCCCACCCACCTGGACGTCCCTTATATAAAGTAATGATTATAAAGTTGCTAAGTACCTTACTGCTACAAAAATCATCTTCCAACATTTAAGATTAATTCTAACTCGCCTGAATTAACAAAAAGAGCTAGCCAATATACACATCCTAATTATAAAAATGTTTTGCTTTTTAAAATTGTAAATCAATTATTCAGGAATCGTTTTACTTTATTTGTTTACTAGCAGCTGGGCTCCAAGCACCTAGGAGCTCTGTAATAAAAGGAGTAAGGAAATTAGAAAAATAGCCTTATACGTTATCAAAATCTTAAGCTACAGACAAAAAAGCTTACTACTTTATATAATACTAGCGGCTACGCCCCTAGAGGCCTCTAGTGGCACTTTAAATGTTTTTGTTTGTTAAAGTTAATTTTTTATGTACGATACCACCTTATTTGACGTTGAAGTCTCCCCTAAATTTTAAAAAATTTCGATTTTTTTGTCATTTCTCTTGAGAGGGTGGTGGTACCCTCCCCCAAAATAGTTATAAACCTTCCCGGGACTTATGAGAAGCTACCCTGTTAAGGAGAGCCCAATCGGTTCAGCGGTTAGCAAGATCCTTCGGTACAGACACACAGAGAGACACACAGACAGATAAACATCCTGTTACTTTAGTATAAGGATGTATTAATTTGTAAAACTGCAAATGATAAAATATGACCTATTTTTTTCTCCTTAAAGATTCTCTTTAAACACCTCCCCCTTTTTATATAAAGATGCTAATTCCCCCCCAACCCCAAGAGGATATAAGCAGTAAAAAACCCCGCAGGGGGCACAATTTTCTAACACTTCTTTCTTATTTAGTCTTTTAAAAGGATTCAAAATGCATGGACATATATATATTTTTTTTAACTCTTATTTTATACATCTTAATTGGAACTGATGATCTATTTTTATAGAGAAACATATGTATTCCATCAATAAAAAGTTAAAAAATTAAGTGTGTTTATACATATAATTATTACTTTATATAATAGGATAATGAAATGCAGCTGTTTTAAGGGTTGCCAGCTTAATAATACAAACTGATTCAATAATTGTGTTAATATGTTATGATGTCTAACTTTAAAATGGTGTAATTATAGTTATATTTAGCCTAGAAAAATGATAAACATACCTATAGAAGCGTTAAATAATTCTCTTTTTAATAACATAAATATTTTTTAGAAACAAGAACAAGAACAATGCATAGCAGTGTAAAATATAAATTGATATTTTTTTTCCAAAATTCAATTCCCTCTGGTGATGTTATAAATAAAATACCAAAAGTCAAATTTAGGTGGATGTTATATGAATATATAAAGCTTCTTTACAGCCAAAAAAATTGGGGAAAAAAATATCATTTATGGAGCAACAACAAAAGTGGGTTTATCACAAAACCTCGATTTTTTAGTCAGCTGTTCTATAAACAACCAAGTCATTTCCTATATAGTATAAAGCAATGACAGGCGATTAAAATGAGGTATTAAGCACTTTCTAACTCCAAAAATTGATTCTTCTAGAGTAAAAAAATTAGTTTAGCATTTTTGGTGACTCAAATTTGAAATTTGATTTGTAGCAATAGAAAAATATGAAAAAAACATACTTTTTTTTATCTAAGAGGCAAATTAATGTTATCAATATATTCGCAAATGTCTTATATACAGTTTAATACACTTTTAAGTCCATTATTTTTGGGCTTTGAGTGAACGTCTAATAAGATTGATTTTATCTCAAAGACAAATTTCTTGGATTTGATAATTTTTATAATGCAAATAAAATATTTCATATTTTTCTTTACTTTAAAGGTTGCAAATATTGTTGTTGTTGATAAGATTATGGCTATTGTGCTAGTTGGGTCAATCTAAACTTTTTTTATTTTAAAAAGAGTAATTATCCTTTTTAAAAACTAGCAGGATGTATGTCTGTCTATGTCTTTGTACTAAAGAATCTCGCTAACCACTCAACTGATAAGGTTCTCCTTTAAAGTGAAGCCCCATGAAAGATTTTTAACTCTTCTGTTAGAGGGTACCTCCACCTTTCTGTATTACACGAAAAGTTTTATTGAATTTTACGATTATTTAAAACATACAGTATATCTTAATAATATACTATAGAAGGAATTATCGATTAGCATAATGGATGATTTATCCATAAAAATCTCTAGAACTTACCTTCTAGCCTCCAGAAGTGAATTAGTGAGCTGGAAGACTGAAGTTCTCCTGGAACCTGGCAGCAGACTGGTGCATCTCTCCCTAAACAACCAGCAGCGGTCATTTAAGCTAGTATATGAGGTCATTCAGCGGTCATTTAGGGTAGAGAGGATTAACCAAGGAATAACTTTATAATTAAAAAGAAATATATGGTCTTATAATTTTTAAGGGGGGCATATTTTATCAAAAAGAATACTTTTCCTCTAATTTTTCCGAGAGTCAGGTTTTACATTTTTGAATGGATAATTTAAAAAAAGGTATGAAATATTTTTACTTTAAATTAAATCAGGTTTTAGTAAAGTATTTCTTGGCTAATCCCTAAAAAAACACAAGTGCGATCAAAACCATAGCTGCCAAAATTTTATGGAGAAAAATCAATTCTTAAACTTCTTTTAAATCAAATGTTTTAATTTTTTATTTATAGGTTATTATAAAATGATTTTTTTAGGATTCTACTGTATTTCTAATATGTATATAAAGTGATTTTTAAAGTGCATGTGTGAGTGTGTTATAGACATTTTTTTCAATAAATAAAACAACCAAAACATATGTATACTTCTAATATATTGACATATTAATTATGCTTTTTATTTTCAAGAGAAAAATAGCTTTACCCTGATAATTTAAATAAAATTTATTCTAATTTTTAAAAGCGAAGCTTTTCTACAATTAGGGTCGGTCCGTCCGTCCGTCCGTAACACACGAAAAGCTTTTTTCCGTTAATTTAGGCATTTTAGAATTGTCCTATCGATTTCAAACTTTTCTTTAGTAGTTAGGTACGATTTAGAAAGCGTAGCAACTCTATAATCATTACAAGAATGTCCGTACGTCCATTTTAAACATGTTGATTTTTTCACTTTTTTAACAACAAATGTTTATGTGATCTAATCCTACGATTGATCTGATTTTTGGTATGTTGATTCCTGGGACAATAAAGTAAAATGTTATAAGCGAAGCAACTCTATAATCAAGTCCTAAAAATGTAAGTATGTCCATATACATTATCCTTAATTAAACAGTTTTTCATCAAATTTACTTACAATTTTGCTTCGACTCTTATACATTTATATTCTTATTATTCAGTTTTGACACTATATAAGTGTTAATGTCCGTTTGTCCTACCGTTTCAGTGCTTCGCTTTTATGGATGTTGTCATCCTTGTTTTTATAAGATTATACAATAATCTATAATGATCTACCCTTACCCTTACCTCATCAATTACCTTATACAAGCGAGGCTACTGTCCATGACATGTTTACGTCCAAATATCCCGGATACAAGATTAAGTAACACCCAACAGACAACCAATTCATGAGGTCCTGACTGTGCCTGGTAAATAGTTGAGCCTGTTTTGGGCCAAAGCATTACCTCTTCTTTGTCTATTACTGTAACGCATATAACAGAGCAGCAGTAGGTATCATTATCAAAGTCTTATGACGCGGTATTGAGCCGAGATTCGACCTCAACAATTCCTCGACCCCGAGGGGATGCGCTACGTGTTACGTCACGGTCGCGGTTATTTCTAAGCCTAACCCATGTGGGTCCCAACCCTGCAGGGCTTACCTATTAGTGCCAGTTCTCTGCAACGGAGGCCCGCCTCTGAACAAAAAAAAGAAGCTTTTAGTCCTGGGGTAGTTTTTAGCTTCGATGCAGTGTGAAAAGCACGGAGATATGGAAAGTGTCATGTGTGACGTCATAAAAAAGCACGTTTAAATCCATCTCTTTTTAAGGGGCTTCCTTTCTCACTTCTCCTCTCATCCTTACTTTTTAAAAGTATTTTTATGACGTCACACATGACACTTTACGTATAACCGAAAAGCACCAGTAAATACTCCGAAAATAAATTTTAGAACCACACTTTAAATATTTGGTGAGATATTACAGTTTATGGAATAAAAAGTTCTTTTTTAAAAATACAATTATCTCATACTTTTTTTTGATTGTCCGGATCTACTATTTGTTTGTCGGAATATCTTTTATCAAAATTTGAAATTGTGAAAAATTATGGCAAGCATGATTAAGTGTTTTTTATTAATGGAAAGAAAACGAAGAAGCGGGTTTCGTCGTATTTTCACAGTAGCCTATTTCTAGCCGATATGTGAGGTAATCATTAACAATTACCTAACTAAACCTAACCTAAAATAAACTATCGAAAGTTATTTTATCGAAACCGGCAACTTCGTTTTCTTTCCATGATCCGTTTTTTTCTCTCTAAAAAGAAAGATTAAAAATCTTTTTTAATGCTGTTAAGCTAAAACCAGCCTCTTTATGAAAGCGGAATTTAAAAAATTTAAAAATTTTAAAATAGTTTTTAAAAACTCCTAATGCAGTCTTTTATTTTTTATTATTTTATCAGCGATTGCAATTAAATTATTTTTTTCTACTGTTAATCTATTACTGTTTCTCTATAAATATTATTTGCATGATGCTTAGATAAATAAAAATAGAGATATAATGATAAGTATTTAAGCTAAAAAATTTATCCTTTTTCGTGGGTAAATTAAAATTAATCTAAATTTGATTGAACATTTATGTAACTGAAATATTTGTTATTTATATATTCTTAATATCTTTTTGCCTCGAAACCGATTTATTAGAAGTAAAACTTGTTCTAAGAACTACGAAAATTATTTAAAGCATCGTATTACAGACAATTTTCTGCTAATAAAATAAAATTAATAAATCTAAAACCAGTTTTATTAGCCCGGGCGTACGGTCCCTAGTGGATAACAAAACTGGTTTTAACCTTATATCTTTTCATTTTAATATCGTCGGAAAGCTTTATATACTAAGATCCGATAAATAACTATTTTCTGCTCCTTTTTTCAAGTGAATAAAAGTTTCATGATAAGATAAACAATGTATCCGTTTTTACATAATTATCCAGAGAGATAATGTAAAGATAAAAATATACAAAAAAGCCCAGCTATAAAAAGGATTTATTCAGTAGACTAAAGTTTGATAAAGAAATTCCACTATTTTAGTTGGATTAAGTAAATTTTTATTATATAAAAGTAACAGGATATCTGGCTGTAATTCTATACGGAAGGTTCTTCTCATAGGTCCTGGGAATGTTAATCTATTCTTTTCTTTTTTTAATACCAAAATTGAGAATCTAAGGAGGTGGATGGGGGAAGGGGGGGTGTTAAGTCGACCCCCCCCCTCAACTAAAATCAGGAAGCTTTCTATGTTACTGATGTTAAAAAGAAAAGGTAATCCGAACAAACTTGTTAAGTTGCTACGCTATTGATGAGTGTACAAAAATAGAAGGTCTATAAATTAAATGCTCTTTATAATCATCTATAATAACCCGATAATTGCAATATGGTTGGGGAGAGGGGGAAATGTTCAAGCCCCCTACGGGCCTAACCTCCCTTCTTTTATTACTTCGAAGTACAAATAAACATGGATCTAATGGGATAAAACAATTGCCGATAAATTGATGTACATTCCTAATGATGACAAACAAAATTACTCCTTTTGTAGATTACAATTAGTGGTCGAAACATATGGACACTCAAATGAATCAACCAATCGAAATTCAACAAAAGCCCTTTAAAGTTGTTAAACGACTAATAAGAAAACGTTATTATAAAACTTTGGAGACTAGTGAAATAAACAGCCTAATGTCCTTCCCTCCCTGAAAACTAAATGTTTATGACTCTATGGAAGCATATTTAAAATTAAAAGCAAATAAATTATTAATAGACATAAATGCAGGGAGTAAGGGAGGGGACAATGGGCAATTAATTCAATTAAAGAGTTTTCGTTGAAAGTCCATGAAATCCAGATTTATCCGGAAAGTTTAAAGGAAATTGTAAAGGGTGTGTTAATAAATTTAGAAAACTATAAAATAAGAAAAAAGTTCCAAGAAAAAAAGCATTCATTTGAAAATTAGATTAATTTACATCTGACTGACGTAACCATTCTGTAATTAATTATTAAAAAAATCTCCCTGGAACTCGTTCAATCCAAATTCCTAAAGTTTACATGCAACTATAAATTTAGGGGTTCTTAGTTTGTTTATCACACATATATCACAATAAAGTTTTTATTTATGAAATGATATTTTTGGAGAAAAATGTTTTTTAAAACCAGCCATCACATAACAAAGATATCCGTCTGCAATATTTAAAGCTAACACAGCAAGTTAGCGGCATTTGATGCGCTAGTACACAAAGTCAGTCAGAACCTGCTAAATTCTTGCACATTCCCTTTAAGCCAGTACCCAAAGTCTGAGACTCCTAAAAATTGAATATTCAATCCATTGTCCCCTCCCTTACTCTCTGCATAAATGGTTTATTAATCAAAACTATTCTTTGAATGAAAAGTTAATTTAACTAACCAATTTATTTCAATATCAAGAATTATAATGTTCATTTTAGGAAAGCAAAGAATTAAGAAAGATAAAAATTTCTTAGGTTAGCCTATGTAAGGCTAAGTAAACCTAAATACAAGGCTTCGGACCAATTAATATCCGGTGGATTTGAACGGGTTCTCAGCCATAATGAAAAATCATGTATAGAATCGAATTACTTACAATTTTCCACGATTATCAAAATAAAGATCATAAGATCAATACCAGTTTTGTTAGTCACGAGGTTTTATAAGCTTTTAATTTTATCTTTTTTCATTTTAATATCTGCGGAAAGCTGACTATAAAACGATGCTATAAATAACTATTATAGGATTTGGTCCATTAATTGTAGCGCAACTACTATATGTATAACACATATCCTTACGTCCAACAATAAACAACTGTGCGAAATTGTCACTAAAAAGTTACTAATATGACAACTCAATGAAAAAGGACATTTTTATTTACAGTATATCAGCTAATATGCCCACTATGCCTTATATAAGATTGTTATTGCTATGCTACTTACGAACATAATTGTCCTTTTGAATTAAACTTGGTATGCTAATTGCTTTGCCCCTAGCCTCTAGGAGAGGGCGAAGGAGACCAAAACCACCAATAGACCTTCGGTTTTCAAGATCTTTAGCTTCAGCCATACTGACTACTTAATATGGTACACCGACAAACCTCCTACCACGACAAACGTCCTAATGCGACAAACGTCCTAAACCTCATAATGCGACAAACGTCCTAATGCGACAAACCTCCTAAAGGGACAAACGTCCTAATGCGACATCTCAATAGTAAAACATCCTAAAAATTTTCAAAAATTATGAAATAAAAAAATCTTCCAAATTTAAGGACAAAATCCTCCGATTGTAAAAATATTTAACAACAATATAAAATTAAAAATGGCGATAAAACACAGGGGAATATTATTTAACTTAAATTTATTTCTTTAATAATTTCATCCATAGGCCAAATTTTAAAAATCTGTCTGACAGTTTTCCCAAAGTCTGTGTTGGCTATCAAACGGCATGGTTTCGAACCCGATACATCCTTGCATTACAAAATTCGACCTTTATTTTTTTTGGATGTTTTACTTAAGAGATGTCGCATTAGGACGTTTGTCGTTTAGGAGGTTTGTCGCATTAGGATGTTTGTCGCATTAGGACGTTTGTCGCAGTAGGATGTTTGTCGGTGTACCCTTAATATTAATTATAGGATAGTTGAAAAAATCATAAAAAAAAGATGAAAAAGAATAAAAATAAATATGTGTAATATAAAAAAAAAACAAAAAAAACATTGCATTATAAGGTATGAGACAAACTATATTTATTAAATACGTGCTACAAGCAAATGTGTACTAAATCATACAGATAATATATTGCTGTGATTATGAACAAGGATGATAATATCCAATACAACCTTTCATACTTATCATTAAATATATACGCATAAAGCAAAAAGTGGCCCCCTCAGACATTAAACCCTTTGATTGCATGACTTTTTTTGGAAGTCCTTACTGTGCATGACAATTAGTTTCACCTGTTAATAGACGAAGACATTTCCCCTGTTCCTACAATTGATGTCACAAGAATAACGAAGCAGCAGTCGGAATTATTTTGATTTCTTTAACACATTTTTTTCTTGCAGAGTTGCTATGCTGCAAAGAAATCAGACATAAAAAGACTTGAAAATAACAATTAAGTGTAATAAGTGCTTTATCGTGGAAAAAGCGTTTCTGACTAGTGTGGATAGGTATACCTTGGTATACCAGTCACCAAAATATCTGGAAACAAACTAAAAATAATTTTATGTCCAGTTTAAAAATATTATATAAAGAAGAAAATATGAAAAAAAAATTCTGAAAAATATTTTAAAAAATGTATATATATTTTTCCTGAAAACTTTTGGTTATCTTATACAAAAAATAACTTATTAAACATTGATACCCCCACTCTTATTTTTAAAATTAAAGGAAATAAAGAGAAGTTTCTCGTTTGTTTGTCATATCATTTTAGTTACTGGGTAGCCCCGCGGGGCTTGGGTACCTCAAGGTGTAGGCTCTGCATGGGCTAGGCCTAGACAAAATTAGTTACCCCTTATTTTCAATTCATTGAAAAAATATTGGGGGGGGGGGGATGGTATAAGTGTTCAACAGGCTTTTTGTGTGTAAGCACCTCAAAATACGAAGAAATCAATCACAAATAACTTTCTCCAATGAATTTGAAAATTTTTCTCAATTCCCTCCGATAAATGTCAATATTGTGAGGAAATGTTTCCAAAAAAAATGCTTTAAAAAGATAAAAGATAGTAAGACAAAACAAAACTTCAAAACGCAATGAGCTTTAGTAGGGTTTCTGAAAAGCATAGCTTAGAACCAGACAAACATTTGAATCTGGTGCAGGTTCCTGGGATAGATTATCTCAAAAAATCTATAATCTTTAAAGGAAGACAAAGAAAGTCGTTCAAAAAAATTCGGACGTCTTAAAATGAGGGATGAGGAGAAAAGGAGTGGGAAAGAAAACCCCTAAAAAAGAGATGGATAATCATTCATTTTTATGACGTCACATTGAGTGACTTTCTTCGTCTTCACTTTAAAGACTGCAAGCTGCTAAACGGCTGAACGTACATGCCGCAAATCGTTATAAGCGGCATAATAAATTACCTAGAATATGCACGCATGGAAAGCTTTACTTAAGAATTCACGCATTAAATAAGTCTTTTTCGCGCATTTTGTGTGGTGCGAGATAACTGTGCTATATTAGACTCTTTGTAAACCTTCTTTTGTCGTTTTGTGCGACCATAATACATACGGTAAACCATTTGGCAGCCTCAAAAGTTTATAGATCTACAGAGATAATCGGTACCAAGAATATTTTACCGTGAATTGAACCTGATCCAAAGATTTGAATGAAGAATAAAATATAAATTATATTTTGTATGCCATGATGTTCTATCACTGCTTTTATAAAAACCCTAACTCATAATTCCTCTTACTGTTTATTTGTTCTCATCATAAATCCTCAATTTCTTACAACACTACACATGGTTTTGAAAGAAAGACTGGTCTGTTGGTTCTGATCTGTAGTACGTACCTTGTGTTGGGTAGGCTGAGAATACTGGACCTTGGATAGGGTAAACTGTGAATGAAAACGCTCAATCTAAATATTATTAGTCATGGATACAGGGGTAGGGCAATGAAAGATAATTAATCCTTCCTCAAATTTCTCACAAATCTTTCAAGACTCAAATAAGAGAAATGTTACATAAAGGAATAGTTATTTAACGCATCGTACTATAGACACCTTTCTGCGGATATAAAATGAAAAATAATAAGACTAAAACCAGTTTTGTTAGCACAAAAATTGCGAAGACTGGCAAAACTGGTATTAATCTTATAATTTTTAACAAATATTTGTGGAAAACTGTCTGTAATACAATACATTAATATACATTACTTTTCAGTATGGCTGAGAACCGGTTCTAATCCAGCGGATATTAATCGGTTTCGTAGCCATACTGGAAATTAAATTATCTTCTATTGTCCTATACATGTATCCCTGTTAAATGATGCTTTCATAGTAAACATACTCTTCAAGGCTCAAGTGTCGGTCAGTCTGTCAGTCGCAATTTTTGTTTTTCTTAAATCCTGACATTTAATTCTCGTTAAGTGAGCTTTTTTATCATTGGTAAGACTGTTTAAGCTATTTGATTAAAATACTGCACCCCCTTTTATGTTGTTTTCAAAAGTGTCTAAAAAAATCAGCCATGTGACGTCATAAAAATTCGGGATTATCCATCTTTTTTTTAGGGTTTTTTTTCCACTTCTCCTCTCATCCCTCATTTTAATGAGGTCAAGTGGCTGTTTTTTTGAGACACTTTATAAAGCTTCCAAATGAAAACTTAAAAATGCATCAAAATCAAATTATATAAAGATAATTGAAAATTTAAATATTCATGATTATTATACTTATGTAACTTAAATTTGTTTACATTAATTTCAAGAGAAAAAAGAAAAAAATAATAAACGTAGGTTAAATGTATATATATAAGATATAAGGACTTTGAAGAATACGCTCATTAAGGGATGGTAATTTATCAGAAGAAAAAATTCGGATCTACTGCAGTTCATGGTAAAATATTGCTGGTAACGAATGCTTCCTGTTTCCTGGCAATATTAGAAGCTTCCTGGATCTAGCATAACAAGAAATATTGCTGGAGCTACCAATGTTTAACTTTCCTGGATGCTGGCAATTTATGCATATTCCTGGCCACTGGCATGTTTGAAATATTCCTGTTAAAAAGCAATATTTCCCTTTTTAATTCCCGTTTCCCTTTTATTACACTTACCCCACAATTAGAGGTTGATAAGATTCACTTTACCCGAAGTGGCTTTTTTGGCATGTTTGTCTGATGTGGGAGGGAGGGTAGTGGTGTTTCTCTGTACTAATTGGGGGAGTTAGGATAAGGTATAAATTTTGCTCCGTTCTACAACAATTTATAGTAAATTAAAAACCTTAAACTGATCAAATGTTTATAATGAATTAAAGAGAGGGGGGAGGGTGAGACAAGACAAATATGATAAATATTCCATACTTCTGATTTTTATCTACAGTTAATAATACAACGTTTACGTAGGCGTAAAAAGTAACAATAAAAAAGTAGTTAGGAAAAACTTTAAGGGTAATAGGTCCTGGGAAGGTTTTTAACTATTTTAGTTGATTGGAAAGTCTAAAAAGGGGAGGGAATAGAATTATTTGAAATAAAAATCTCCCGCCATAATCTAATTACCTCCATGGTTTTACTCAAATTAATATCTATCAATGAATTATTAAGAGTGAAGTCTTTCTTATCATGGTCTGTTTGTCACAGTTACGCCACTAGAATTGTTGGTGTTATCCTCTTAAATTTTTTTTTCAATTTTGAAAATTTTGGTCAAACCCCCCCCCCCCCCCCCCCCCCCCAACTAAACCATCAAACCTGGCCGCGGCACTTTTTTATAATTAGATTATTTTAGGTTACAGGGGCTAGTATTAAGTTTTGCATTCTATAGGCATTCAAAATCGTTGGTTTTACTGTTTGATTTCAGAGCCTCACTTAATTAATATGATTAAAATTACGAATGTATCTCCCCTTCCCCCTTTTTAATATATTATAAAAATAAAGAGGACCGCCCAAATTTTGGCGCGAAAGTGGATATAAAGATAGAAGATAGTTAAATTTAAAGGTAAAGATCCCACTCTCTTAAATCCTTCCCCCACCTCTATTAGGAATGCACATAAAATAATTGAAATTACTGTCCCTTATTAATTGTTGCTGTTTACCCCCTAAGAAATTGTGAAAAAGGGTATGGGGTAAAAACTCCTGTAAGCCAGTAATCTTCTGTCATTGCTGGTAACTTGGAAAATTTGCAGATTGCCAGCTAACAGGAACCTAGGATTTAGAAGAATTTGCGTGCTGCTGGATCCAGGAATCTTGTAATATTGCCAGGAACTAGGAAGCATTCGTTACCAGCAATATTTTACTATGAACTGCAGTAGATCCAAAAATTCTTTTGCTTCTAACTTTTATGTCAAGAAGAAAAGAAAATGGGCAAATGTTTTGTTTTGTTTTTGTTTTGTTTATAATATAATACTCAATTACTTTATTCAAATATAACTGTCTATATTGTCCTAGCAAAATGGGGATAGATGTCACCGCTTTTGGCCTACTTTTTCTATTGGCGCCATAGTAGAGAAAAAAGAGAAAGGAAAGAGGAAAAGAAACCCCCTACAAAAGAGATGGGGTTTAGGGTATTTCCTAAGTCAATAGAATAGGTAGACCAAAAGCAGTGACATGTATCCCCATTTTGATAGGGCACTACAGACAGCTATCATTCAAAAATGTAAACAAAAAAAGCTAACTGTTAAAGAAAAAGTAAGTTAAAAAATACTTGTCAATTTTATTGAAAAGAAATATGTAACTTAAAGTTAAACTTTAAATAAAAACAAGGATGAAAACTTAAATAGCTTCACAATAACAAGAAAAATTGAAATGAATACTTGAAGGAATTTAATAACATTATTGTAATTTTTAATCCCAAAAAGGTTTTTAATTGGTAAATGTAACATAATGGGGAATAATCAGGGATCTAAAGGAATAAGACAATGGCTTATAAATTGATATACATTCCCAATGATGATACACAAAATTACCCCAACTTCTTTAGATTACAAGTTTTGACACTCAGTTTAATGAACCAAGCAGTCAAAATTTAAAAAAGTCCCCAATGTTTTTAATCCTAAGAACAAGAAAATGTTAATATAAAACTTTGGGTACTAGTGTAGTGTAGCACCTCAAAAGTTAGAATTATAGAAAAGAGATGTAAACTGAGATAACAAGACAGAGAGAGAGAGAGAGAGAGAGAGAGAGAGAGAGAGAGAGAGAGAGAGAGAGAGAGAGAGAGAGACGAGAAAACTTTTTCAATTTTTTTTTCTAAAAAAATAATTGGGTAAGAATTCACATTTAAAAAAAACTTTTAGGGGTTAAAACTATTTTTTAACCATCGAATTATGTCATAGGGAAAATTCTTTCCATAAGTAGAGCAGCAATATGGACTTATGCATAAATAATTTAAGGATTTTATTGAAGTAAATGAAAGACTCTGAATAACTGATTAAGCAGCTTATAGTGTCTCAAAAAAGTGGACAAATGTTCCAACGTTCGGCCGAACTATGTCAATTAACATCATATTATCTTATAAAATGACTCGATTGGGATAGTTCGGCCAAGCGTACTAACTTTCTAGTAACGAAAATAGAATTGCTACTCCTTCCAAATTGTACGAACGGACGACCCGGCCCTAATAATAGATAAGCTTTGCCTTTAAAAACATCTAAATATTCTTTAATTTACCTTCTTTCGTCAGGATCAGAAATTTGTTTTGGTTGTTCAAAATGGACGTAGGGTGGTATGAGCACTATTTTACCCCATCTGAAATAGTAATTATTATTAATAACACCTGGAATAAAATAAAAAATAAAGTAACAGGATGTCTAGCTGTTCAAAATGGACATATGGGACAAAGCCCACATTGTGTTAAAATTGTGTCAAAAATGATTCAAGTGACGTAATAAAATATGATAGATGAGAGGAGAAGTGGGAAAGAAAACCCCTAAAAAAGAGATGGATAATCACTCTTTTTTATTACGTCACATGGATCATTTTTGACACAATATTAACACAATTTGGGCTTTGTCGACATATGGTGTTATGACCACTATTTTACCCCATCTGAAATAATAATTATTATTAATGACAACCAAAATAATATAAAAATATTTAAGTATTAATATGACCAGTATCTACCAGTTAGAGTAATCCTTTTATGAAAGTGATAGGATTTGGTTTTCCTTTACAATGTAGCTTCTTAAAGGTCTACGGATGGTTTATAATGATTTTGGGGGAGGGTATCACCACCTTCTACAAAAATGACCCATAGAAAAATGCCCTCCAAAAAACTAATCTCCCACCTCAACCTCAAGTGCACCTAGAGGCATCTAAAGGCTTTGCCGATAGTATTATTACCTAACTTGAAGTTATCATAAGATCCTAATTTAAAAAAAATTTGAATTACAAAACAACAATTACAAATTATAGGTTATCTTCGCTACTAATATTTTCAGTCTTACCTGTTGAGGAAAAGCTTAATGGATCCAAGCCACAGCCCTAAAACATATTTCATATATTAGAATTTAGTAGAATTAACTTAAAAGAAAAAAAAACTTTTATCAAATAAATCTAAATTTATTACATATTTAAAATTTTTACACATAAAAACACATCAACTGAATGAAAACACTTTTAGTCAAGGGCGTCCAAGCTTTTTTTTTTTTTGGGGGGGGGGGGTAAAATTGTTTTAAGTAGGGGGTAATTCGTTATTTTTTTTGAGGGGGGGGGGAGGGTAAAATGGCGCGTGAAGCGCTCAGCAATTTTTTTACCCCCCAAAAAATTTTACTTCGGGGGTAAAATTTGCTTGGGGGAGGGGTAATTACCTAAATCTGTTGGCAAGGGTAATTTTTTTTACCCCCCCCCAAAAAAATTGGGAGGGGGGGTAATCCCCACTTTATACCCCCCCCCCTTGGACTTCTTTGCTTTTTGTTTGTAATTTTTGGTTGATTTAAACATGGAGTTCTAGTAGAGGGATAGCAGTAGCACTCTATTTAACGCAAAGGTATTAGGTAGAATTTTGCTTTTTTTAAAACATATATAATTGTAACCCTGGTTTTTAATAAAAATAATGAGATACAGTTGAACTTTAACAAAGCATTTGATAGCACATAACCTTTTTTAAATATCAAGGTTTTAAGTCTGAAGCTTAAGATTTAAATAACTACTGAGCCGATTGAGTTCTCCATTTAATAAAGGTCTAAGGATGGTTTTAGGCTATTTTTTTTCCTCCTAAATTTTAGTGTCAGGACATTTAAAGTTATTTTTCCAACTTTCTATCCTTTTGAATACAGAGCCCCTAGAAGTTAGGTCCGTAGCTGCTAGTCCTATATAAAGTAGTAAGGTTTTTTTTTGTCTGAAGATTAAGATTTTGTATCGATTAAATAACAAAGGATTATACTCTCATCTACCTACCTAGATATTGTTTAAGTGCCGTTTTAATTCAAAGTATTATCAAATTTATGTGCAATGTTATTTTTTAATCTATATCTCATTTTCATCTCTGTTCAAGATTCGCCTAGAGACAGGAATAAAATGCCTGAGAAAAATTTTTTTTGCATCTCAAATTTTCACAAAAGTAAATTATTATCATTATAATAAAATATACACAAAATAACTTTAACTTTGATTGAATGAGAAGGAACCTAGTAATAGTGTCTAACTTTTTATCTTTGAGACGTAACAAAAATTGAAGGATGAGAGGGGAGGTGGGAAAGAAAACCCCTAAAAAAGAGATGGATTTTTGTTACGTCACAAAGATAAAAAGTTAGACACTATTACTAGGTTCAAGGATAAGTTAAAAACCAAATATTTTTTTAATTCAATTGTCATGTCCCTCTCCTTGGATTTAAAAAGGATTTAGTCAGCAATGTCAATTTTAAATGATTCGGCTGCCTGTAGTCGGATGAAATAGTACACACTCTTGAATTTCTTTTAAAACTTTTAAAATATTCTTTTCTTTTAGTGAAGCTACTCTACCTAAACGTTTCTGTCAAAACAATAAATGAATAAGCTTAGATATATATAATCCAGATAACTACCTGGATCTAATGTTTGGGACCTTTATCATCTACCAGCAAATTGCTTTCTGCTCTTTTGTAGTGACTTTTCTGTGTTAATATTTACAACACTATTGGCTGATATTCAAAGATCCAATTGAAAGTCGGCACATGTTCCACGGGGTGGGGACATACACTTATTTAAACCCCTTCCTTCTCTATTGGCAATCTTGAATGAATTTGTCGATAATCTAAATAAAATATGGCATTTTAAATCATGGTTACAAAAAAATACTTTACCTAATACAATCAGCAGGATTCCAATTTCTGGAGGACGGACGACTGTGCCGCTGGTCCGTACGACCACGTGTGTCAGGTTTGTTATCATAGGCTCCATGTTGGTCAGATCATACCTGGATTATGGTATTGGTGATGATTAAAGTAAAACTAAACAAAGATGACAACTTTTATAAGTTGCGAAGATCAAAAAAAATATGAAACGGACAAAGTAAGTTATAGAGAAGATATTCAGTTGTCATAACAAAGAAAAAAAAGTGAGAAAATACATAAAAATAATACTTAATTGTAATATACTTTAATTTTATGTTGGACATACCTTTGACGTAAAATAAACAAAATTTTTACATAACAGAATGTATTTATTATGACCGTTTATATAAAATACTATATAAACAAAATAAACTATAATCATGAAGTAAAATATTATTTTTATGGTTGTTTTTTTTATATTAAACTATCTTATAGATATTACAACTATACTTTTTTTAAACTAACCAATTAAAATTTAATATTTAATATACTCAAAGTTTTGAACCAACGAATAGGATAACCTGGTTATAAAACGAGTGTAACTTACAGTTCAATGTTCCCTTTATTCATGAAAATATATATAGTTTTTTGATCCTTACATGTTTTTATCATGTCCGTGATCACCCATTTTAATCACTTTTAGGTTAACTTTTTTTAACAATATTTTTCACTGTATAAAAAGTGGTTTAAATATTGAAGTGTTTACGATTCAATAGGTAGACACTAACTTATCAACTGTGTAGTTAATTCTATGCTTAGACATATATATACAAATAAATATATATTAATATACAGGGAGGGAGGGGACATTTGGCTGTTCAATATACTAGTCCCCAAAGTATTTTTGTGTATTATCAATGGGGATGTACATAAATTTATTGGCCATTGTCTTATCCCTTTAGATCCCTGATCAATTTATATTTTCATAAATTTTAGATTGGTCATTTTTGTCGCATTAAATTTAAGCCTAGGACGATTATGCCCATAATTAACTCTGAATAGATTTCTATAACAATTTGTAAAATAGCCTAAAACCATCCGAAAATTAGAAAACAATTAATAATTATCATCCTAGAACCAATGCAAAGCTACCGTAAGATTGAGCTTAATTTTCTCTTGTTTGTGTGGTTTAAATGGACAAAAAAACCTAACACTTTAATATGATAAGCTACGTATAAAATTTTCAAATACTTAAATTAACTCCCTGGGTATTGAGGTTTTAATGAACTTAATGGCTTTATGTTACTTACGATGAAAAATATGTAAAAATGTTAGTTTAAAGAGTAGCCATGATCCTTAAAACAAAAGCTAAAAAGTATATTTTACGTCAACGTAGAATAGTTATTTCTCGTATCGTATTATAAACGGCTTTCCGCGGATATAGAATGTACAATTATAAGATTAAAACTAGTTTTTTTTAGCCCTGTGGTGCCGAAGGCACCGGCTAAAAAAGCTGGTTTTAATCTTATGATTGTACATTTCTATATTCGTAGAAAACTGGATATAATACGATGCTAGACATAGTTTTTTCGTATTCATGAGAACCGGTTCCTATCCACCGGATTCGAATGAATACGAGAAAAAGTTTTAACAATGTTTTATTTCATGTCATCAAATTTATACATCCAAGACTAAGTTTTACAATTTAACTAAATATCATAGTAGAGCAAAAACTACGAAACCAAATCCAAACACACACAAAAAACATTAGAAACATTACTTAATGATTTACTCGCAAGTCAAGTTTTAAGCCAGTTGGGACATTTTACCACATAGCTCCTAAACTATACGTAGCACAGGAACCGTTTTTATTCTTCCAAAAAATAGACTTCATAACGGTTCTAATGGTATGCATAACATTTTACTACTATTGACACAAGCCGTGCAATTTGAATTTTAAAAAGGTCCGCATTTTTTTGCACACCCTTTATAATAAAAAAAAATGTTTAAACTGATATGATGTATTATTTAAAGATCTATTTTTAACAAATCAGGTTTTTAAACATCATTAAACCCATCAAAAATCTTTCGTGAGTGTATTTTCTAGGATTTTCTTAATGATAAATAGCTGAATTTTTCCCTGAAGATTCAGTTAGACCAATAAACATTTACTCTATAATTCACTTTGTCTGTCTGTCACATATTACATTATCATATCAGTAAATTGTTTTCCAATATGGCTTCAAAACAAACTATTATCCACTGAATTAAAACCGGTTTTGAGCCAAACTAAAAAATCTCGTATCAACTATGGATGTTGTCATCCTTGTTTCTAATCCTAATCCCTATATCTTCATTGTTTTATATTGATGTAAAAAGACTTTTCTCTATGCAAATCTAATCATCCTATTCTCTTATTACTAAAAAGATTTGTCATTATTTGGGTTGTGTAACATAATTGCTTTCTTTCATATTCATCAACATGGAAATATTATGTAATTTATTAATTTTCTTCATTATACCATTATTCATTTAAGAAAGAGGTCATAGGCCAGTTATTATACTTGTTATTAAAGTTTTATAACACAATCTAACATTTGTTGACTTATGAGACTTTTTAATTAGTATTGATTGGGTTGTACAAACTAGCAGTGTCAAAACTTTCATATACAAAAGATGAATTTTGTTTATGGTATATTTCCTTAAAGTATCTGTTGAGCACTGAAAACCCCTTCTAATATTTTTGAAATAAATTGAAAACAAGGAGAGGGATAGTTTCTCGTTTTTTGTTCTTTAGGGCAAGTTAGGTTAGGTTAAATTGGATCTTTGGTAGCCTCTTGGGCACCTCAGGTATAGGCCATCCCCACTTGGATTAGGCGTAGAAAACTTATTTTCAACTTTGTGCTTAATAGGCACTTTGTGGGAAGGCACCTTCTTTATCGAAATCAGGGATATACGTAGATTCATCTTCCAATGTCTTATCCCTTAAAATCCCTGCCTGTACGTATATTTTGCTAAAATAGAGCCACTCTAACTAATTGTACATACGTGCATAGTTTATCAATAATTAATTTATGTCATTTGGTTTTTAATCAAAACAATTTACATTCACTATAATTGGCTTTCTTTTATTTAGAATTAGAAATTGGAATGGGCAGACTTTCCCTTTTTAACCCTTTCAAGACTTGACCCCCTAAATGAATCGCTGTGCACGTTACTGTATTATTTAAAACAATTTTTAAGCAAATTTAATTGAAATGAAAATTCCCAATTCTCAAAAACAGAAACAAAAATTGTCGACGGCATTGTTAATAATCTTATGCAAGAGACAAACATAAAAGTAAATTAAGCTAAAGATACATCCTATTATATATCCTGTTATATAAAGTATTAAGCTTTTTTTGTCTGTAGCAAAGGATCTTGCTAACCGCTGAACCGATATGGTTCTTCTTTTCAGTGAAACTTCTTATGTATCCTGGGATGGTTTAAGGCTATTTTATTTTGATAAAAATATCTGGGTATGGTTCCAGGCTATTTTTCTGCACTTTTATGTCCCTTCAAATATAGGGCCCCCTAGATGCTATGGGCGCAGCCGCGAGTATATGTATATAATATACATGTTAGGAAATATGAATAAAACTATTGAAATATTCATTAAATATTAAAGTCAAGTACTACAAAACACTCTCTCAACTTTGAAAATATATATATGTATTGTTTCATATATAAGTACTAGAGTTGGCTCGATACAACTATCTCGCTTTTGGCTAGTTACCTATTATGATCTTATAGAACAATTTTGTTTTCACCCTATAGGTTAGAAAATATAGAAACAAAATTTTAAGATAAGATAATTTTCTTGGTAAATACTTGCCCAAATTGGTTTTACATTTCTTAGAATCTTTATAATGTATTGGCATGATTTAATAACCAATTTAAAATTAAATTTACTAACCTTTATAAACTGAAATTTTAATTCATACACTTTATTTCACCCTCTCTTTAGATTTAAAAAAAAAGACAACATCAAATATGTTTTTGAAAACATGTTGTGTTCATCACAACATGTTGTAACATAAACAGAGGTAGGTTCTTATAAAAAGAATGCTGTGTTAATGCAGAGAAGGAAAAGAAAGGTGAAGGCAAGGGGAAATATTTTATTTCAATCTTGTATACTTTGGCATTTAAACTGAGACTGTAAAATATATATATATGTCTTATGATTATATGGCTCTTTTGGTTAAGACATTAGGTTTCAGATATCAAGTTTCAACTGGTGTGGTTCAAGACTATCCACTGAAACAATATTTTGTTCAATCTTATATACTTTGACATTTAAAATAAGACTGTTGAACAAATACATATTTCTCATAATGAAATAGCTCTTTTGGTACTATTGGTAGACTTTAAAACATAAATTAATGTTTCATGCTGAGGTAGCTCTTTTGCTTAAGGCGTCAGATTTCAGATGTCAAGGAGGGTGGTTCAAGACACACCACTGAAACAATATTATTTTCAATATTATATATTTTGGCATTTAAAATAGGACTGTTGAACATAAATATAGGTCTCATGCTAAATTAGCTCTTTTGGTTAAGGCAACAGGTTTCAGATGTCAAGGATGGTGGTTCAAGACATCACTGAAACAATATTTTTTTCAATATTATATACTTTGGCATTTAAAGTAATACTGTTGAACATACATATATGTATCATACTAAATTAGCTCTTTTGGTTCAGGCAACAGGTTTCAGATGTCAAGGATGGTGGTTCAAGACACACCACTGAAACAATATTTTTTTTCAATATTATATACATTGGCATTTAAATTAAGACTGTTGAACACTAATATATGTCTCATGCTGAATTAGCTTTTTTGGTTAAGGCAACAGGTTTCAGATGTCAAGGATGGTGGTTCAAGACACACCACTGAAACAATATTTTTTCAATATTATAAACTTTGGCATTTAAAATAAGACTATTGAACCTCACTTATGTCTCATGCTAAGTTAGCTCTTTTGGTTAAGGCAACAGGTTTTAGATGTCAAGGATGGTGGTTCAAGACACACCACTGAAACAATATTATTTTCAATATTATATACTTTGCATTTAAAATAAGACTCACATATGTCATATATTATATACATTGGAATTTAAAAGAAGACTGTAAAACATACATTAATGTTTCATGCTGAGATAGCTCTTTTGCTTAAGGCGTCAGATTTCAGATGTCAAGGATGGTGGTTCAAGACACACCACTGAAACAATATTTTTTTTTCAACATTATATACTTTGGCATTTAAAAGAAAACTGTAAAACACATATAAATCTTTCATACTGAAATAGCTCTTTTGGTTAAGGCGTCAGATTTCAGATGTCAAGGAGGGTGGTTCAAGACCGACCACTGAAACAATATTTTTTCAATATTATATACTTTGGCATTTAAAATAAGACTGTTGAACACTCACATATGTCTCTTGCTTAATTAGATCTTTTGGTTAGGGCAACAGGTTTCAGATGTCAAGGATGGTGGTTCAAGACACACCACTGAAACAATAATATTTTCAATATTATATACTTTGGCATTTTAAATAAAACTGTTGAACACTAACATATGTCTCATGCTAAATTAGCTCTTTTGGTTAAGGCAACAGGTTTCAGATGTCAAGTATGGTGGTTCAAGACAGACCACGGAAACAATATTATTTTATACTTTGGCATTTAAAAAAAGACCGTTGAACATTCACTTATGTCTCATGCTAAATTAGCTTTTTTGGTTAAGGCAACAGGTTTCAGATGTCAAGGATGGTGGTTCAAGACACACCACTAAAAACAATATTATTTTCAATATTATATACTTTGGCATTTAAAATAAGACTGTAGAACACTCACATATGTCATATATTATATACATTGGAATTTAAAAGAAGACTGTAAAACATATATTAATGTTTCATGCTGAGATAGCTCTTTTGCTTAAGGTGTCAGATTTCAGATGTCAAGGATGGTGGGGTTCAAGACACACTACTGAAACAATATTATTTTCAATATTATATACTTTGGCATTTTAAATAAGACTGTTGAACGCTCACATATATGTCTCATGCTTAAATATCTCTTTGGTTAAGGCAACAGGTTTCAGATGTCAAGGATGGTGGTTCAAGACACACCACTGAAACAAAATTTTTTTCAATATTATATACTTTGGCATTTAAAAGAAGACTGTAAAACACTCACATATGTCTCATGCTAAATTAGCTCTTTTGGTTAAGGCAACAGGTTTCAGATGTCAAGGATGGTGGTTCAAGACACACCACTGAAACAACATTTTTTTCAATCTTTTATATTTTGGCATTTACAGTAAGACTAAAACAATAAATCTACAAAACATGCATACCCCTGTAAAGATTTGGAGGTTTGGTGAGAAAATAATTTGTTTTACCACTGATATTTGGTTTAATGGATGCAAGATCGAGTCTCACCAAAAACAAATTAAAAAAATATTTTAATATTTTAAATGACTGTATAATGTATAATGTAAATGATAAAAAATATTTTAAAATTTTGTATTACTTATTATCTCAGACAGTGAAAATTAAATTTGGTGTTTGGGTAGTTTTGAACTGAAAACTCTCTGAATGGAACCTCATCTCTACCCCTGAGCTATGATGATAGACATGGAAGAATGTGAAATTTTAAAGTATACTATAAGAAATAAGTTTTTGTATATATTGTCTATTTTCACAACTAATAATTGGTCTCCAATATAGCTCATTTATAGAATGTTGGTTTCCTTATCCGTATGTAGCGGGTTCGAGGCTCTCCGAGAGGGGCAGGGATTTTGTTGTTGTTAAAAATTGGGAGTTTCTGTGTAGTAAAAGTTGTCTCAAATATAGGTATTAAATAAAAGATTCATGATTTGTATGAAATATTGTAATATGTATGGATGGAGGGGACTTTATTTATTTTTGATACATATTACATAGCTTAACCTAAAGAAATAAACAAACAAAAGAAAATAACCCAATTATTTTCTTATTTAATATTGTTTTTTTTTACTTCTTGTTATCTAACAAATTCTTTATTTAACTTAACTTGTTATACTACATAGCAAATATTTTGCTTTAAAATATTTAATGGAAAATACAAGGCTGGTTATATGATATCCAATATTAACAGGGAAGCTTTTTATTTTTAGGGGGGTTAAAATGAGGGTTTCAAAGGTTTGAAGGGGAAATCTAATGCATTTGTAAAAAATTTTGAGTGGGGTAAAATAAGGTGCTTGGACGTCTATGAATATTTCTCATTAGCAATGTTTTGTGAAATCAAATAAAATTCTTTGTATAGTAGAGGATGGGACATTAGGACGTATATTATACTGGTATCCAAAGTTCTATTTTTTTACTCGTTGTCTTTAAAACTCTGGGTGCTTTTTATCAAATCTTGATAAAGTGGTTCAATATAACAGTTTCCAAACTTTTCAACCATTCCTTTTCATATAAAGAAGAGATAATTTTGAAGTTAGTTATAAAGAAGTTTTTCTTTTAATATTTTAACAATATTTTGTAATATTTCTATGAATTACATCTTTAGAATAATAAAATATTCTTATGTAACTATCTCAAAAACACAGATAGATAGATAAACATTTAGATAAACAGTTGGACAGAATATTGATAAATAAATAAAAAGAAAGATAGAGGAATATAAAAACAGCAAGAAAGTTGGCATTGGAAACAGAAAATCCCCCTCCTTATACTTGAATATGTTAGTTTGCATATCACTTTAGTTCTGGTTAAGTTAGGTTAAGTTATATTGGATTGGGGCGCAGGTTTAGGCCCATTTTCAGGTTAGGCATAGAAAAAAATTCTAGATAGTTTGATAGATAGATCTTAAACTTTTGATAGAAAGAAAGAAAGATAGAAATATAGATAGATAGATAGATAGATAGATAGATAGATAGATAGATAAATAGATAGATAGATAGATAGATATATAGGTATATAGATATACAGATAGATAGATAGATAGGTGGATAGATAGATAGATAGATGGATAGATAGATAGATAGAAAGATAAATAACTAAACCTGCTATTTCTATAATTATTGTGATTATAACCCGGCTCTGAATACCAATGTTCAGACATTTTATTTTCTGAAAATAATAAAGTTAGATACATAATTGGATGACAGTAAAACAAGGCAATTTATTTGTACAGATTAGTTCCCTTTAGAGGAAAAATGATATTCTATTATCTCATATTTAGTTTTGTTTTTGTTGATATATGTATCACAAAACTATCAGGGGATATGGTTGGTTTAATATCTTTTTACAGCTATGTATCGGCCAAGATATTCTCTTGTCAATAAAACTCACAAAGCATTAGATTTCAATATAAACCTCTTCGAAAAAGCTGCAAGTTTCTTATATATGGTCAAATTTGAGAATTCAGAATGTATTGACCCTAAGAATAGAAACAAATTATTCGTAAAACCTAACCAGTTTATTAAAAGTGTATTGGTGTACATCCCCAATGATAATAAACAAAATTAGCTCTTTTGTAGATTACAATTAGTGGTTGGAACGTTTGGACACTCGCCTACAGGAATCAACCAATGAAGTTGTTAAGCAAAGTAATAAGAAATTAGAAAACGATAGCATAAATCTATGGGGACTAGTGTAATAAACAGTCCACTGTCCCCACCCTCCCTACCCTCCCTGTCAAATTCACAGAAATCCAATAATATATCTAACTGTAAAAAAAGAAAATGAAATTTAAAGAGAGAAGTAAAGAAAAAACTTGACAAGAATGTGACACATTTTAGATTTGGTTGATAAATGGATATAGGATATACGTGGATATATTGTCATGGGAATTTTTTTTTGTCAATTTAGCTTGCTAATGTTGGTCAGTTCTTTCATACAGTAGGAGGGGAGGAACAGAGAAAGAGGGGTTAGCTGGGGAGATCGTTACTTTGGCCAGCTACAAGTTTCACTTTATTAGAGTATATGGTAATCTAGTGTAAGATCCAAGTAATAATAAATTCAATGGTAGGTTATACTTTGATGGCAGTCACCGAGTAGACTGATTATGTACACAAGTTTAAAAAGTACAAAAAAAGATGAGTTTTTTTATTTTAAGTTTTTTTGTTTACTGAAGTCTAGTAAACTAGCGGCAGCGCCCCTAGCATCAAAAGCCTTTGTCTCAAATGGGTAGAAAGGGGACAGAAAAATAGCCTAAAACGATCCAAAGGCTTAAATCCAAGAATAAGATAGCTTAAAACCATCCAGGGACCTATGTAAATCTTCCTTAAATGGAAAAAAAAGTTATAAAAATGATATGCTTTAGATGGACATAAAGACCGACAGACATAGGGTATTAAAGATTTTAATAAGAAAACTGGAAAAAGTCACAGCAATCGACAAGGCCGTTTTAGATATTTTATATTACATAAAAACAATTAGAAAAAGAAGGAAGAAAATCTAACTACTTTAGACTTAGTACATTGTTAGAGAAAGGCCAGGTTTTAATGAATTTTGATTGGTTCATTAGTTGAGTGACCAAACGTTTTAACCAATAATTGTAATCTAAAGAAAAAGGGAATTTTGTGTATCATCATTGGGACTGTACTTCAATTTATAGGCCATTGTCTTATCCCTTTAGATCCCTGTCATCTTTGAAGATGTAAGTTAGTTACATTGTTATAGAAAGACACACTTTTAACATTGATTTGCCAATCATTGGTTATCACACAATTAAGTCATTTTTTCAAAATCAAAAATATCCTATTATCTAAAGCTTAAGATCTTAATAAATATCTAACTGGTTGGGTTCTCTATAAGGGGGGGGGGGGGCGTTTAATACACTCAAACGTTAAAACCAATCATTTACCCCACTCAAAATTAATAAAATACATTATATACCTCCTCACCCCCGCCTTTGAAACTATCAGTTTACCCTATCAAAATCAAAATCTAGAACGTCTTGGTAAATGGCATTTATTTTGGCAAACATTTGGTGATACCGAAAGAACACTCCTGGCTAATTTGATTTTTCTCAAGAGACATATCTTGGTGTAGTTCTAGATAATACAAATAAAATAAATATATCATCATTTTATCACAAAGCTTGGCCTTTCACTATACAGAGCGACAAAATTGAGACTATCCGGTTATATATATACAACTAGCTGCTGGGCCCCTATCATCTAGGGAGGTGGGGGACCGAAGACCAGAAAAATAGCCTAAAACTATGTTAGGAATCAGGTGAAGCTTCCCTAAAAATGAGACTCAATACTTATCGAAATTTTTAAGCTACAGCAAAAAACCTTACTACTTTATATCCTAGGATAGGATATACATTTGGTTGATTAAGGTTCTCAAACGGTTCAAGGCTAGAACCCTATCTAGGACTATTATAAGGTAATAATATCGATAAAATTAACCTTACCCCTAAAAATTCTAAAACTCTTTAAATTATACACAAAAAGTCAATTTTAATCTATCCATTTTAGAAAGGTTAATTTACCGCATTAAGTTTTAATTTTCTATATTATAGTTACGGTACTAAAAATTCTACAAAGAATGGCTAAAACCAAGGAGGGAAAGGACAATAGACTATTTATTTCACTAGTCTCTAAAGTTTTTTTTATAACGTTTTCTTGGTCGTGAGCTTAATAACTCTGATTTTTAATTGGTTAGTTCATTATTTTGTGTGTCCAAACGTTTCAATTACTTAGTGTAATCTGCATAAGGGGTAATTTTGTGTATCATCATTGGGAATGTGTAAATTAATTTAATGGTCATTGTCTTATCCCTTTAGATCCAAGGGTAAAAATCCAATTTTCGTTATTTTTATCCTCTTAGCGCAGCAGACAAAGTTAAAAACAAATATTTTTCTACAGTAAGTATAGTAGTTTTTTTCTAGGGTGTACCATTATTGTAACCATAAAAAGTGGAAAAAAGACAAAAAAAGGTAAAAAAAAGGTAGTATTAGCAATTAGGATAGAGCCAAATCCTATAATATTTTTTTAGGCTAGTCTGATATTTGGGTTTTCTTTAGCTGTATCCTATAATATAAAGTAATTATTTTTTTTGTCTGAAGAAATATTCTAGGATTGAGCCCATATTACAGCTTTAAAAAAACAGAAGTGTTATATAATTCTGAATTATTTATAATTGTGTATGTATGAAAGAAACGTTATACAAGCTGTACCTTTTTAGCAAAACTACTCTATAATTCACTTTGTCTATCCGTAAGTCTGTCCGTAACGCTATATGGAAAATGTAATTTTCTTGACTTTTATTCAAGATAGACAGATGATTTTTATTGTGAAGATTCCCTATACTAATGAGCATCCAGTATGTAATTTACTTGGACTGTCAGTTTATCACTCATGCTACAAAATACAAGTAAAAAATCCAAGTGAAAAGTTTTGTGTTTTTTTCCAATAAATTTGCTCTTCAAATCCCCTTATCCTTATTCCGATAGAAATTTCTCTTTAAGGACATAAACTTACATACATGATTATAGAGATACTTTGATATTATGCCTTGTTGTCATAGAAATCATTATTCCAAAATCAGATGATTTAGATAATACAAAAAAAAACTTTAAAAACAGCATGTTTTAAATTAATGGGCGTTTGGACTTTCTGGTAACGATTATAGAATTGCTACGCTTTATAAATCGTACCTTACTGTTATAACAGTCATCATACAAAGTCTTAAATCGATAAGACAATTCCTACATGTCAAAAATAACTAAATTAAGTACAGAAAAGCTTCCCGTTTAAAAATAAACTGTCAATATACTGCTTAATTTATTTTCGTATAAAAATGTACATATTTAGTTACTTAATAAACTAATTTACAAAAATATACATAATTAGATAAATTACTGCTTATTAAAATATACCTTTTTAGTAGCGAAGCTACTCTATAATTTGAAATGTCCGTCTGTCCGTCTGTCCGTCTGTCCGTATGTCCGTCTGTCCGTCTGTCCGTCTTAGTTTGGGGGAAACGTGATTTTCTCGGCTCCTATAAAAGATAAAAGGCTGAAATTTCTTGACAACATTCCCATTAGCAAGGAGCACAATTAACTATAAAACATCAATGGCGATAGGACCGCTTTTTAGCAGGTTTTAGGCTATTTTTGTATTTTTCACATTTTTCTCGATATCTTTGGTGTTTATGGTCCGATTTCCAAAATTATTTCAGTTATAGAATCAAAATTAAATTTCCTGTCATTTCAAGAAAACAACTATGACGGTCAGACTGTCTTTAAGCAGGTTTTAGGCTATTTTTGTATTTTTTACATTTTTCTCCATACCTCTGGTGTTTATGGCCCAATTTCCAAAGTTTTTCAGTTATAGATATCAAAATTAAATTTCCTTTCGTTTCAAGAACACATCAATGGCGGTCAGACTGCCTTTTTGCAGGTTTTTTGCTATTTTTATATTTTTCACATTTTTCTTCATATCTTTGATGTTTATGGTTCGTTTTTTAAATTTTTGTAGTTAAAAATATCAAAATTAAATTTCCTGTTGTTCTGAGCATCCAGTATGTAATTTACTTTGACCGTCAGTCTGTTAGTCATAGTACTGAAATATAAATAAATATTAAGAAATTAAAAACAAATGTTGAAAAGGTTTCGTGATTTTTTCCTAATATACATGCTTTTGTCAACTAATATCTAAATTCTTATTTAATTGTTTATGCTTCGCTACTTATGGATGTTGTCATCCTTGTTATAAGTATATTTTCTGTATTTAGAATGCTGTACAATTTTAACTGTAACAACTTTAAACATTTGCTTGTCCGAATAAAATCTATTCTATCTATGATACAAAGTAAAATAACACCTTTTCGTCCGTCCGCCAAGCTTTAATTATTTTCAAACGCTGGACTGATTGGGCTCTGCTTTAAGGGAATATAAGGATAATAAATAAAAATATTTTTGTGGGGTATTTTTTCAAGTTGCTGTTTGTCTTAGGAGTGTGGAGGTCCTTACAACAGACACTCAGACATCCTGTTACTTTTTCTAAATTTCTATTCAAGAATTTGAATAAAGGCAATACAAAATTATTAACAAAAAAAGTTTATATAAATAGGTTTTTTTTTTCAATTTAATAAGTTCAATGTGTGAAAGTAATTGTAGTAATGGGAAGTTTTTTCATTCATTCTGAGACGAAGGATAAAGGTATTTTACAATTAAAGATAAATCAGAATTCCTTTAAATTCTGAAATTCAAAATTACTGAAATTTAAAAATTGAGTTTGATGAGTAGGTATTCATTCTTTAGTAAAATCTTAACCTAAAAATAAAATAGTCTTCTATTTGAAATGGTAGAAGTGAAAACACATTTCCCTCTAGCATTACAGACAGACAGATAGACCTCAAGCAAGTTATAGAGTAACACATCGTTATTTTACATTGCACAGGATAACCCATACAAAAAATAGCCATCTATCTTAAATATTAGCAGAAATATTACGTTTCTCTCTAAACTTTAACAAACAGATATTATAAATAATAGAGTAGCTTCGATAAATTATAGTTTATTAATGTATGATTTTTACATATCACTAATTAAATAAGTAAAACTTGGTATAGAGGGGACTTTTACCTTGAAGTTATTCTATTTTGATTCTTCATTTTTAAAAGCTGATACCTAATAGTTAGTGTTCATTGTTCATACATTTTGTTAAGGTGTTATTCTTTTAGCTTTGTTGCAATTTCCCCAGGGTGGAAGGGGACATTCGTCATAAATTTTTGTAAGCTGGGTAAAAAACTTTGGGTATTTCTATTCAATCAATTTAAACTAGCAGTGACCAAAATTTTACTAATAATTTCACTTTACAGAAAGGAGTATTTTTAATAATATATCTATCTATAATACAATACAAATCTGTAATACAAAGTAGAACGATGTCTGTCTGTTTGTTTGTGTGTTTGTTTGTCTGTTTGTTTGTAGCGAAGGATCTCGCTAACCGCTGAACCTATCGGGTTCTCCTTTACAGGGTAGATTCTCATAGGTCCTGGGAAGGTTTATAACTATTTTGGGGGAGGTTACCACCACCCTCCCAAGAGAAATCATCCCTAGAAAAAAATACCCCTTCCCAAAAAAGAGACTTGAACGAAACATAAACCAATTATTTCTCTAATTAAATATTTTAAATAAAAAAATATACATTCAAAGTGCCACTAGAGGCCTCTAGGGGCGTAGCCGCTAGTATAATATAAAGTATTAAAGTTTTTTTTGTCTGAAGCATAAGATCTTAGTGACTACTGAACCGATCGGATTCCTTATTTTAGGTGAGCTTAACATAAGCTCTGTGATAGTTTTAGGCTATTGTATTTTCTTATTTAAGTCTTGAAATAGTTTAAAGCGTAAGTATTTATATAATATGTTTGTAATTATCATGGATGTAATTGATTTTCGTCTTATCCCTTAAGATCCCTGAATGACTGAGTGTAAAGTAAGTGCTTATCAATATATTATTATTACACATTGTCGCTATTTGTGTGTCAAATTGTCAATATTGATCGATATGCAGTTATTTTTAGCAACATAAAAAAATATATGTATATATTGATAAACATGTTTTTTTTTAAGTTATGAAAATATCTAATACATGAATTTTTAAATTTTAATTTAAGCTCAGAATAAAAACTAATAAAAATAATTTGGTCGCTATCATACTACATCTTTTTTAAAAATAAGGGTGGGTATCTTTTCGCTTGTTGGTTTACTACTTTAGGTGAAGATGGTTAGGGTAGGTTAGGTTAGGTAAATAAAAAGGGGGAGGGGGGGTTATCACTGCTCAACAGGCAATTTGTGTGAAAGAACTTTTTTTTGACAATAAAATAAAGTTATTAGGCATCAAATTTGCTTTTTTATAATGTTTATTTTTCACTGGAAAACAGTTTACGAAGACGAAGAAAGTCGCTCAAAAATAATTCTGACGTCATAAAATGGGTAATGAGGAGAGGAGGAATGGGGAAGAAAACCCATGAAAAAGAGATGGATAATCCCTCATTTTTATGACGTCACACTGAGCGACTTTCTTCGTCTTCCAGTTTACACCCACAAAGAAATTATATGTTAAAATCAAGAAAAGCCATTCAAGTTTTGAGATCTTAAGTAACAAAGACTGAGACAAATTCACTAAGTTAATACATAGCTGTGTTTGATATACTTAATCAGGAAGGGAGGGGACATTGGACTGTTTATTGCACTAGTTCCCAAAATTTTATATTATATTTTTTTATTTGTTGGCTCAACAACTTTTGGGGACTTTTTTTGGATTTTGATTGGTTGGTTGAGTTGAGTGTCAAACCTATCAACCACTAACAGTAATCAACAGAAGGGTAAATTTTGTTTATCATCATTGTGGGTATACATAAATTTATTTGCAATTATCTTATCTCTGATATTTGATATATTTACCAAATCCCTAGAAAATCCTTATAAAGCTAATATAAATAAAGCAACTGGGTTAAATAGGTGTTTCACAGCAAAAGATATCTTTCAAAAAAAATGATTTACATTTAGTTTTAACTATTTCCAGATTAAGTCCAAATCTGATGATGATACACAAAATTAGCACTATTGTAGATTACAATTAGTGGTTGAAACGTATGGACATTCAACTTAATAACCAACTAATCAAAACTCAATAGAAGTCCCGACAGTTGTTCAGCCAACGAATAAGGAAATGCTAATATAACACTTTGGTATATTATTATTTAGATTCTTTTTTTGTTTTACACTGCGATAAAACATTATTGTCACTAGCTTTCCTTTGTCCGTGTACAATATTGAATTTAGTACTTTGTAATGTACTTTTCTCCAGATATTTAAACCATTCTTGCACTTTTTATTAACAAAAGTACATTTACATTAAGGGACCTCCAGATTTGGTATTTGTGTAATTAAAGTAAAACAATCGAGGGGGAAGGGGTTAAATAACTGTATGTCCCCACCTAGTTGACCCTGTGTTGACTTTCAATTTGGTCTTTGAAAATCAGCCAATAGCATCTAAAAAATGGTAAAACATCTGAAGTTTTCAGATGCAAACGGAGATTGGAAGTGAATTTACTTTGGCCAATCTTGTATTCTTAAGGTTTGGATGCAGCTTGAAGTGCCTATAAAAAATTAACGTCATACCAAACAAATAACAATTGATTTTAATTGACCAATAGTAAAATGTATACTGGCCTATCATTGGTCAATTATATTATATGACGTTATTTTTTTAATAGGCTCTGTATAAGGCTTCTTCTAAGCGTTGGGGTCAGCTGATTGTATTCTACGTAACATTTCAAGCTGACCCGCTATGCTCGTGGAAGCTTCTCAGAAAATGATTATCGTCGCTTGTTAAATAGAATCCCAACTTCCTGCAAATTTCTCTGCTTGCAATCTACAGCTGTCGCAGGGAAGGTTGCGTGAATATTTTTTGATAAATTGCGACAGAATTACGCCTCATTACCATTTTAAAAGTGCTGTGAGGAAAGGATAAGAAAAATATGTGAGAATTTCAAGATTTTTTTCCGCCAAAATTTTTGTACTAAAAAAAATTAACCCAATGTGCAGGTCCACTAATGTACTTCCAAATATTCTATATTTCATGCATTTATGACTACCTTGCATAGAATGAGAGGACATCTAAAAAATGTGCTACATCTCAGTGATCTAAAGGGATAAGACAATGGTCGATAAATTAGTAAGTCCCTAATAATAACAAATTCTGTAACAAAAACGTTATAATAAGACTTTGGGGACTAGTGTAATATACATCCCAGTCCAATGTCCCCTCCACGGACACTCAGGTACCAAAATAATTTAAATCTATCAAGTCTACAAAATCCTGCAAAGACGAGGAGTAAACTGTTGTACAGAAATACTATTGTAAAATTATGGAATGTAAAATTGATTCATGGTCAGAGCAAACCTTATTAACAAATAATTAATTTGGCGGAATTTGTATTATGTATATTTTTTTGCGTTGCTAGATGAATTTTAGGTTTTTTCATCTATGAAATTTTTATCAACCCATATATAGAAATATGAATTTTTGGTTAAATAGATCAAATCTTACCCACAATTCTTTATAAAAACACGATTCTTTTTAGTGTTTCATCAGTGTGAAACAATATGACACAAGCATAATCAGAAAATACAAATTAAAACTTCAACCTAAAAAAACAGTTGCCATTCAACCTTAGAGTACCACAAACAAACAAACAAACAAAAAGGCATTTTTTATGCTCATTCGGGACAAGCTTGTGTTATGTGTCATTTTTGATTATGCGTTTATTTATACTACATAATGCGGTTTACATAATTATGAACAGCTTGACCTAATAAGAGCATTTGACTGGCTAACTTTAGGCATTATTCGAACAAAATAACGCTATTTGTTTTATTTATTTTGGTTTTCCAATGTTTTCTACTAAAAGAATAATATAAATTTTGGATAAACATTACACCTTTCTTCATATTCTAGAACCAATATAATTTATGATTTCTTTTGCTGAATCTACAATGTATAAAAGAATAATTATTGTAGTTATCAGGAAAAATATATTGAAATGGAATTATATAAAATAAGTGGAAAGGAAGCTTGACAAAAAGATCCGCCGTGTGACGTCATAAAAGTCATGGATGAGAGGAGAAGTGGGAAAGGAAAACCCTAAAAAAGAGATTGATTTTATGACGTCATACGAGTGATCTTTTGAAACACTTAGAGTAAAGCTTCTGGGAAATTATTTTAAAGCCAAAGGAAGTTTTACCTACTGCTACTCATTTGAATGTGTGACATAAGAGAAGGGGGAATGCTTTAGCCCAAAACAGGCACAACTAATTAACATGCACAGTAAGGACTTGCAGACTAAAGTCATGCAATCAAAGGGTTGGTTGTCTGCATAGTATGAATGTTATTTCCTTGGACCTTATATAAAGGTCTGACCCTAAGTTATTACATAAGAGGTATTAATCAGGTATTAGATTGATAACAAACATTGTTGAATAAAGCCTATCTAATACTTATATTTATATTTTAAGAGCCATAGAGTCTCCTCTCAGTTTATTAAGAACGTTATATTATTAATTAACTTATTAGAAAGTGATGCCAATCCAAGTTATTACAATTTCATTTTGGCACACAATTTACAATTTATTGACTTTAATTAAGATATAACCGTTTTAGATGATATTTATAATATTAAAGTTTATTAGTTGAAACATCATGTTTTAGGCTATATTATTTGGTACAATATTAACCCTTTTAGAACTGAAATGTTCCTCAGTATACTTAGTATATGTGTAGCATTTGAAAATTAATATAAAACCTTGTTGAATAATAATAGAATTTACTATTCATATTAAACTTCTTTAAATATAGATTTATATTTTTTATGACTTTCAAAGGGCGTTTGATAGTGTTTGCAACATTTAATTGGGTTGAAAACACGACTAAAACAAAGCATTTGATTACATACACTTCAATTTAAAATTTCATATGAGTTCTTTTTATAACTTAAAATTTTTACTATTATTTAGATATTATTTTTAAAATTTTCACTAATGTTTTTTTTTATCATTTTAATATTAAATTTAAATTTATTAACATTTTAAAAAAATATACTAGCACACATATATTATTTGGTTGATGGAGACATGAGAATAAACTCACTACTATTCCACAACCCATGTCCGTAAAATTATAACCTAATACTTCTCTCTCTTTTTATGAGGATTCCTTGGACTATTGGTCCTGTTATTGTAACAGTATCGTTAAAGGCTTTTGTAGGCTCAATTTCTAGTGAAATATCATTGTAAAAAAGGTCTATGAAAACACTCCTAATCTCTACTCTCATTCTCTTACGTTTTCTTCGGAGTATTAGAGTTGTGTGTGTATGTGTGTGCATTCTATGAAGTAAATTTAACAGTAGCAAACTTATATTACTTTTGCCATTTATTATTTTTTACCTAAAGAAAAACTTTTATATTCAAACCTCCTGACTTTCAAACAAATCAATTACTAGGTAATATTTGTGAGTTTTTTATTTAAGGAATATCTCCCTCCAGGGGCGTTCAACCTTTTTTTATTTGGGTGGGGGGGAGGTAGTCACCAGTTAACCCCCCCCCCCCCCCCCTTGAACGTCCTTGTTTCCCTCCTCCACCCGTTCACCACAAAATAAACGAAAGATTTTAACTGACGGTAGAGAGGTCTTCATGGAAACTCTTCTAGCTGCATATGATTGAAAATATCTATTGTAAGATGATTTTGACAACTGTCTCCATTTGATTACATTTGGCTTACGGCAGTTTTGATCATGTATTATTTGTGTGAAATTAATTTTAAAAATTAATATTTAGTGATCTAGAACAAAATAGAAAGGTAATAAAAATGGAAAGGTATTATTTATCAATAAAACCAGTAACATATTTTTGACAAAAACTAATTAAAATCTTTGAATAACAATCGTCTTTCCAAAATAATGCAATAATGTTTTTTTTGCTATTTCATAAGATAATATTAAGTAGAAAAGTAAAAACACTGATTATGTGTATTGGAAAAAGGCAAACAACTGAACGTGAACATAAAACTACTTGTAGATTCAATTTTACATATTGTTGGTTAAAAATGTTAATCATAAAAACGTAGCATAAAATGATTCAAGAATGGGTGCTTCCACTGAAAGCTATTTTTGAACCAAGAAACCCTACTCCTGGACCTTATTCGTTGTCAATTTTTTTTTATAGGCACTCTTTGCTGCTTCAAAGAAAACCGCAAATGTTACTCGTATCAAGACTAAGGTTGGACAAACCGACATGCCTACCTATAGAGTAGCAACAATACTTAAAGTATTTATGTTTCACGTCTAATACAGTTTGTGAATAAATAAATGAATATATTTTTCAAATTTTGCTTGTCAGGGAGGGAGGGGACATTGGGCTATTACACTAGTCCTCAAAGTATTTATTTTTACGTTTTCTTTTTCGGTGGGTTAACAACTTTGGAGATTTTTATTAAATTTTAATTGGTTAGTTTAAACTTTTCCACCCCCAATTGTATTTTACAGAAAGGGTAGTTTAGAATTTAATCATTGAGGATGTACATCAATTTATCTCCAATTGTCTTATCCCTTAAGATCCATGCATATTTGTGTAGAGCTGGAATTGGAAAGTTTAATTTGCCTTTTATTTTATTCATCATTTATTTATGAGTAGCGAATCCACTAATAACATGAGAGAGAGAGGACAATGAGATATTTATTACACTAGTCCCAAAAGTTTTATAACATTGTTTTCTTATTCGTTGGCTTAACAACTTTGGGGACTACAGTAAATTAGTAAATTGATTAGTTGGTTTTATTAAGCTGAGTGTTCAAACGTTTCAACCACTAATTTTTAACTACCGAAGTGTTAATATTGTGTAAAATCATTGGGGTTTACATAAATTTTTCGGCAATTGTCTTATATATCCCTTTAACCCGATTAATATCCACTGTATTAGAGCCGGGTTTTCGGCCATACTGAAAATTAATATATAGCATTGTATTACAGCCAGTTTCTACGAAAATTGACGGAAAAATTGCAATATTAATTCAAGTTTTGTTAGCCCGGTGCTTCGGCCACTCGAGGCTAACAAAACCGGTTATAATCTTATAATTTCTCATTTCAATATCAGCGCAAAGTTATCTATAATACGATTAGATAAATATTAAATATTAATTTTCTATTTGGATTGTTTTCATAATACAGCGGTTTGTGTCAATTAGGTTGTTTTGTAACATGTGAATCTTTCCTACATTAGGGCGTACTATCCTTAAGTATTAGTTGATCATTGCTGTTATGGATGTTGTCATCCTTGTTTTTATATTGTGTTAGTCGAACTAGCAAAACCCCTGAAAGAATTAGGTATATCAAAAGGTGTTCAATATTTCCAACAAATAGGTTCATTTTCTCGTCTATTTTCTGTGGAGTGTTATCGTCAAATGCGCTTATTAAGTCAAATTGTTCTTAATTTTGACCAAATTATGTTCCTAATTAAGAACTGTTTGACTAGATAAGTGCATTTAAGTTATGAAGTTTATAAAAGTTAACGGTTATAGGCCAAACTAAATTTTTAAAAATTAATATTTACTTTTTTTGTGTCAAGCCTCATTAAAATGCTAAGTTTCATGGAAATGCGAACATGGGTGAACACCATGTCAGAGTTGTATGAGAAGTTAGATGAATTAATTTAGTCTGTGTATATATTTACAAGGTGGCTATAACAATATATAAGGAAATAAATGAAACAATTGAACGGATTGATTAAATAATGAGGATTCTATGAGAAGTTAAATGAATTAATTTTGTCATTATATACAGGGCGTTTAAAAAAAAACTGCGTTTTCCAGATTTGGGAAACAACCATTAGGAGTACAAAAAAAATAATTATATGTCCATATTCTCTATAAAAATATGCATCGAATTTGTTACAGGCGTTTTTTAATATCTCTTAAAACAACAGCGCATTTTAGAACCCAAAGAATTCGAAATGTGTGTGTGTTATTGTATTCTTAATAATTTTATGCTATAACGTTGAATTTAATCCTTTTTTTTACTTGAAAACAACATTATAACATAAACTTCAAAATAATGTAATAATTACATTTAAAACTTAATTTAAAATGCCTTTTTTTAAATAAAAAATCAATATTCTTTTTGCTTGGATTTTAATTCTTAGTATTAAAATTGTTCATATTCGTTCCTCGCCCCTCCCCCCTTAATCTCTTAATTTGATTGACAGATTATAAGAGATCATCTTATAAAACATGAGTAATTAATGAAAACGCACTTTTTACGAACAATTTCAAACCATGATAACTTGCTTATTTTTAAAGATATTGAAATGAAATAAAAAGTGACTTGTTTTATTTGTCAATGCACACAGTATTAATAGAGATTTTTTTCTAAAAATGACTTTGTCATAGAGAAATAGAAAAAACTAAATTCTGAAGAACCTAAAAAGGTCTTTGCATGGAGCCAAAAAAGAAAATATGTAAAAAAAAAAAAATTTCATATGGGGACATTGATTTAAGCTTTTACTACTTTGATGTTGTACTTTTGAAACAATATGTTGCAAAATATACAAGTTAATTAATCTAATTGATATCTCATATTCAACATCAAGCATTTTTCCCCTACATGTACCAATAAGTACAGCCGCATTTTTAGAGATATCAAAAACCACCTTAAGTAAATCTGATGTACATTTTTACATAGAATATGGACCTATTATCCTTTTTTTCATATTCCTTCTGGTTGTTTCTCAAAACCGGAAAACGCAGTTTTTTTTTGAAACACCGTGTATATTTACAGGGTGCCTATATCACAATAAATTAGAAAATAAATAGAACAATGAAATGGATTAATTTAATATCTGTGTAAAAAAAGAAGGAGTTTGAGATAGATGAATGAATTTTGTCTGTGTATATATTTACAGGGTGGCTGATACCTAAAGTTTTGTAAGGATTTCTATCATTTGTTGGCTTAACCTTTTTGATTGGATGGTTCAAACAGCAGTGTTCAAACTTTCCAACCATTAGTAGTTGACAGGGATTTTTTTCTTGAAAGATGACTTTTTTCTTTTACTAAGATTGATTTTTTTGGACTGTACAAATTATTAAACTCACTGTATTTCAGCTCTAAATTACATTTATGTCAGAAGAGGGGCAACAGAAAATGATTTAACTTTTCAAATTTAGGGATGGACTACAAGTTAAAAGTTTTTCTAGTCTCATTTTATGGCCGGCTGAGCATATTAACTTCTCTTTAGCAGCAGAGTTTCTCTATAATTAAATAAAAATATGCATTGTAGTAGATTTAGATGGTACTACGTCAAACCCTAGATACGTCAAACAGTAGATGCGACAAACGCTAGACAGACAAACAGTAGATGCGTCAAACGCTAGACAGACAAACGATAGATACGTCAAACACTAGACTACGACAAACAGTAGAATTTGCCATTTCGCGACAAACAGTAGAATTTGTAAAGTGCGACAAACACTAGAAGCGACATACGCTAGAATATAAACTTATACAATATTTATAAATTTTGTCGTTCATTAATATTAAATTTATATTTCTATTAATGCAGGGAACTAACTGGATAAGATAATTGCCGTAAAAATCTATGTACATCCCCTATAGCAAAAAATAAGTGGTTGAAACGTTTGAAAATTCAACTTATTAAACCAACCAATCATAATTCATTAAAGTAAAAAAAGTTGTTTAGCCAACAATTAAGAAAACGTTCTTTTAAAACTTTGGGAACTAGTTTACTAAACAGCCCATTGTCCCCTCTCGCTCTGCTATCATTGTCCCATCCCTGCAGAAAATGATATAGCAATGAAAAGGTGATTTTGCAATACAGTTAAAACTAAACCAGCATGTGTTATTTTTTTGTATTTATAGTCATTAACAGTTATAAGATACTTCAAAGAAGGTTTATTAAATTAAGTCTTTGTTTAAACATCTAAGGGAGATATAAATGGGCGGAGTAATAAAGACTAAGGATGAGCAATATTCTATGAGCATTAATTATTTGACCATTTATGACCTCGCCTTACTACACTTATTCAACAGCGCAGCTATTTAGTAGTAAGTGTATGTATGTATATCTATAATTCTGACAATCTGTTGCTTGACTGAAACGTTTTACAGAAATCTATTTCACCTAGGCCATGGGTTAAATCAAATAAATCTAATAAATATAAAATAATTTCAATTGTAATGAAATTTTTCTTTTTAGATTCATACTTACAATACTTGTTTATTACAAATGAAAAAAATCTTGCTTTAATGTTGCTGCACTACTTACATATGATATTGTCCTTGTCTTTGAATCAGTGCAGCGATTCATCTGGGATCATTTTGGGGAAAAATAGGGGAATGCAGGGAATACTAATTCAAATTTAAATGGAGGTGTCAAACCCCTACCACAGGCACTACTTTAAATAATAATCACCTTATAATTTTAGTCAGTAATAAGCAATATAATTTAAATTCCACAAAATTAGTTTTAAACCTTCTGGACCTATATGAAGCTTCACTTTAAAGAAGAACCATATCAGTTCAGCGGATAGTGAGATCCTTTGCTACATACAAAAAGATTATTTCATTTTCTTTTTAAGTTTTAAAAAGAAAAAAAAATATTTTTTTTTTGGGGAGGGAGATACCCTCCACAAAATTAGTTAAAAACCTTCCCTGGACACATATAAAGCTTCAATGTAAATGAGAACCATATCGGTTTAGCGGTTAGTGAGATCCATCGCTACAGACAAAAAAAGCGTATTACTTTACATAATAGGATAAATTCTAGCGTTTGTCGTATCTATTGTTTGTCGCCTTTAGAAAAAATCTAGTGTTTGTCATATTCTAGTGTTTGTCGCATTCTAGTGTTTGTCGTATCTAGCGTATGTCGTGTCTAGGGTTTGTCTGTCTACTGTTTGTCTGTCTAGCGTTTGTCGCATCTACTGTTTGACGTATCTAAGGTTTGACGTAGTACCGATTTAGATATATCGACTTGTAAAGGTCGGAAACATTATCTATCTATTAATTTAACAAGGATGACAATATCCATGAAGATTTGAAATCATACTGTAAAACAATCGATCATTAACACTTGTAAAATAGTCAGAACCTTGATATCCTAGAAATCAATATTTAAAAATCACTGAATAGGAATATCTATACAAAAATTGTTGTAAAAAAGTTGAGGATAAATTGGATTAGCTACGATTTCTAAATCGTACCATAGTTGGTGTTAACCTGTCATAGCTGTGCATCGCATGAAAATAATTCCACCTGTTTCCAATATTATTTTATGTAGATAGACATTAGAGATTCTCATTCTATTTGTCTAAGGTTGTATAACATATTAAGCATAGATACAGAAATAGATCTTGAACAAATTTTCTTTTCTCCCTTTAATCCCTCAATGAAACATGCTTTTACAAGAACCCAATTTTGTTACTTTTTATCTTGAATTTTAAGATAAGAATAGTTATTTCTCGCATCGTATTATAAACGGCTTTCCGCGGATATAGAATGTACAATTATAAAATTAAAACCAGTTTTTTAGCCCCGAGGTGCCGAAGGCACGGGCTAAATAAACTTGTTTTAATCTTATGATTGTACATTTTTATATTCGTAGAAAGCTGGATATAATACGATGCTAGACATAGTTTTTTCGTATGGATGAGAACCGGTTCCTATCCACCGGATTCGAATGAATACAAGAAAAAAAATTCCTCAGTGTTTTGACAAGAATAAAAATATAATTTCCTTTAAATCTTGATTTTGATTTACATTTTGTAACTGTATTAATTTGTCTTATACTTTCCTTCCCACAGATCCCTGTTTCAAGATAATATAAAAATTGAGAATTGATATAAAACAGGAATATTCATATCTTTGTTAAAAAGCCGAAATATGTGAGGCTTTTTCTATAACTTTAGTTTCTTTGCCAAATATTAAAAGTAAACAACAAGAAAACTACTTTTTAAAATTAATCTACTATTTCAATAAGGCTTTTTAGCGAATTTTCTGGCCCTTGCGCCGTCAGACTCTAGGGGCCTTACAATTCAGGGGTCAAAGGGTTAAACAAATTCTTGAATACACTTCCCCCCCCCCCCCATTATTTTGATATTATCCCCAAGGAATTTTTTAAATCCCCCCCCCCCCAAAAAAAAACAGATACAGAATTTTTAGGGAAGGTAATTAAGCCTCCATTTAAATTATACTTCAGAGATAAATATTGTTTCTTTATGTGTGAGAATGGGGGGGGGGGGGAATTTTCGGAATTTAATGACAGAAATCTAATATTTGGTCCATTGTCATATTCAATTAAAATATTGTTCCGCCGCATATGGAATAACGGACAAAACCAATCCATGGAGAAACTTTTCTTTAATAAATGATGTAATGAATATAGTACAGTGGATTTATTATTATTTGGATGTTATTCTAGATTACCATGTACTCTAATAAAGTGAAACATATAGGGAACTACAATAACGATCTTCCCCATCACCTACCAATAAATAACAGAAAAATAGCAACTTAAATTGATGACAATTTACCCACGTATATTCTACATCCATTCATAGTATATTATGTAATAAAATAAATAAAAAGGCAGAGATGAAGGAAGATTAACTAATTAGCCTATATATTTTTAGGACGGCGTTGCAGCAATCAAGCAAAGAATTAGTAATAGCTTAGACTTGTTTTTGTAACATCCTGAAAAAAACAAAAAAACTAAATGTATATATAACATGATTAAATCAAGGTTGATTTAGAAAAAAAATTCTAGGGGCGATTTCTCCTGAAGTGGTAGAGGTACCCTCCCGTTCCCCCCAAAAATTATAAACCTACCCTGGGCCTTAAAGCTTCACCGTAAAGGAAAAGCATATCGGTTCAGCGGTTAGCGATACTTTAAGCTACAGATGCACTAGGCACCCTGTTACTTTTATATAAGGGTTAATACTTGCTATATTGTGCAATATATTTTTCATATTATTAAGGAAACATATTCTTCTTCATTTAGCTAAAGATGCCTAATTAGATTTAACATGAAATAAGCAAGAAGGATTGTTTAAAAAAATAAATGACGCATAGTTTTAAAAACAGTATTATACATAGATAACCACGAAGCTAAAAAATTTGACGTCATACAATACAAATGACCAATAATAGACCAATACACAGACTAAATCAATGGCATTCCAGTATACATTTAAATTGAATTTAATAAAAAATAGAATGGCCTAAAACCATCACAGGAGATACATGAAGCCTAAAATAAAGAACTCAATTGGTTCAGTAGTTATTACGATATTATGTTTCAGATAAAAAAACCTTACTACTTTATATTATACGAATTACTTTTTTCTGCAACTACAAATTTTTTTCCGAATACCTTTTCTTATCACTGGGCAGGTCATTAATAATATTAAAAGATTATGTGTTCATTATCCTTTATTACTAGTTTTGGAGTACAGAAAAAAATAAACTTTTGTATTTATTTTCCGTATAAATAGAAAATTAAAAGTTGTTTAGGCAAGAATATTTTTTATAAAATAAAGGTTAAGATATCCAAAAGCAGCGAAGCACAGATATGAGATTACTTATTAATAAAATTTACATAAAAGTAACATAAGAACAAGGATGACAACATCCATAAAAGCGAAGGACAAACGAACATTAACACTTGTATAGTGTCAGAACTGAATAATCAGAATATAAATATAAAGTCTAACGAAACAAAATTGTAAGTAAATCTGCTGAAAAACTCCTTAGATACAGGATATTGTTTAAGGACATACTTACATCTTTAGGACTTGATTATAGAGATGCTTCACTTATAACAATGTACTTTGTTGTCCTAGGAATCAGTATTTCAAAAATCAGACCAATCGGATAATTTTATCACATAAAAAAATTATGTTAATAAAGTTAAAAGTAACATATTTAAAATGGACGTACAGACTTTCTGGTAACGATTATGGAGTTGCTTTGCTTTCTAACACGTACCTAACTCCTAAATCATCAGGCAAAGTTTAAAATAGATAGAACAATTCTAAAATGCCTAAATTAACGAAAAGAGCTATCCGTTACGTAATTATAGAAAAGCTTCGTTTTTAAAAAGTAAACAATTATATGGATGGGCTGAAAAAAAGGAAAAGGTTTTTAGATACCAGCCGCAGCGAATATACTTTTTAAGCATAGTAACAGGTAAACCATTCCAATAAATCACAAACAAAAAAGTAAAATTAAAAGCGCTGATTGATTTAAGGGCTTGCCTGTCAAAACATTTTAGACAAAAAAGTTATAGACAAATTTTCCCCGGGAGTAAAATTTTCTTGGGTGGGGAGATTCACTCACTCAGAATTTTGTTCAGGGGATAATACCCGTCTTTGGTGTTAAAGGCTTTAGGGGTTTCTATAGCAAGCTAAAATTAGTAGCAAATTTGTAAGTGATGTATGTAGGTAGTAATATCATAAAGCTTCTCTGTAAAGAAAAGCGTAATTATCAAGGAAATTAAACAAAATTCCTACTGCTTTGTATTTATAATTTGTTCCTTTTTATATATATTCATTATAATAATGAACGGAAAATGTAATAATTATCTAATTAAAAGGAAATTCCAACACTCTATTTTTTGTAAAGAAAAGAAAATTCTGAAAATTTGGTAAAAGTTTTTCTCGTATTCATTCGAATCCGTTGGATAAGAACCGGTTCTCATCCATACAAAAAAAAACTATTTCTAGCATCGTATTATATCCAGCTTTCTACGAATATAATCTTATATTTGTACATTCTATAACCGCGGAAAGCTGTTTATAATACGATGCGAGAAATAACTATTCTTTAATTTTATTGTTTATTATCAGACATGAAACTTATTAAACTTTCTTAGAATTAATTGATCTATCTAACAAAGATGTAATATTTGTTAAAATGGATCTTCATTTATCAAAAATGGAGTTAGCTCGTTGTTGCGGCGATTTTTATTGGCATAATGCCATGATAAAAAATGCTAAACATCTAATATTAAACTAAATAATATTAACCTACAATCTTATTTGTTCAAAGCTAACCCAATATTATTTTTTTTAAATTTAAAGAATTGCTTAGAAAATCTTGTAAGTAAATAACGATAATCTGATAATGTATCTTAACTTTCGTCTTGCTCTCCTGTTAATATAAAAACAGTAAAAGATATAATATATATAAATAACTGTATGAGCGTCCTTTCTAATATAAGAGGACATACTCCCCAAGGGCATAATTACATGTATAGCCATATAACCTACATAAACATGTTACTAAACAAGGATGGCAACATCCATAAAAGCAAAGCACTGAAACGGTAGGACTAGCGGACATTAACACTTGTATAGTGTCTGAACTGAATAATCAGAATATAAAAGTATCGAAAGAGTCGAAGCAAAATTTAAGTAAATTTGTTGGAAAACTGCTTGATACAGGATAATGTTTATGGACATACTTACATTTTTGGACTTGATTATAGAGTTGCTTCGCTTAAATATTGTTCTTTGTTGTCCCAGAAATCAATATACCAAAAATCAGATCAAACGGATAATAAGATCACATAAAAATTTGTTGTTAAAAAAGTAAAAAAATCAACATGTTTAAAATGGACGTACGGACATTCTGGTAATGATTATAGAGTTGCTACGCTTTCTAAATCGTACCTTACTACTACAGGAATCATCATGCAAAGTTTGAAATCGATAGGACAATTCTAAAGGGTGTTAAAATAAAAACCAATCGCTTCACTTTTTTCAATATAAACCTTACAGTTTTGGTCCAAAACTAATAAAAATTAATACAATTCATACCCAAGCAATGACTATGAGAAAACAATATTGAATTTTGAATCTACTCACCCTTCCAGAGCACTAGAGCTTAAGACCTAGCCTTTGCAGAGAAATTTGCCCTACGCCGAAAGTGCATATTTTATTACAAATTTGTCTTTTTAAAAACCAATCGCTCACAATTTGAACCACCATAAGTACTTAAAATCTTGGAGATAGATCCTATAATGTTTGGAGTTTTTGATAGGGCATGTAAAAACCTTTCTTTAGACACCTTAACAAGGTTTCTAACACAATCTTAGCCAATTTGGCATCAAAAAGAAAGACCTGGCAATCATCAAGAACTAGGAATAGACAGAGCCGTCATGCCTCAAAGTTGGATGGGAATGTCTTTTTTATGCCAAATCGGCATAGATTGAGTTAGAAACCTTGTTAAGGTGTCTAAAGAAAGGTCTTTACATGCCCCATCAAAAACTCTAAACATTATGGGGTCTATCTCCAAGATTTGAAGTACTTATGGTGGTTCAAATTGTGAGCGATCGGTTATTTTTTTAACACCCTTTAACATGCCTAAATTAACGAATAAAAGCTATCTATCTTGGACGGACGGACGTACGGACGGACGTACGGACCGACCCTAATTATAGAAAAGCTTCGCTTTTAAAAACAACCATTCTTATTTAGTAAAAAAGTAGCACACACTATTTAGGGAATCTTTGAATTTGTAGCTTTCCGCGGACATTAAAATTAGATTTTTAAAGATTATGACCAGTTTTGTTAGACCCGGACGAAGGGCCATTAAAAAATTGTTATAGGAGGCTATACATAATTTTTCAGAATGGCTGAAAACCAGTTTTAATTCTGTTGATGTTAATCGGACTCAAAGAAGAATTGCCTTTGTTTCATATAACTCTTAATGCATTTATTTCTTTGTCAACATGTATGTAATAATCTATTATCAGTGGACACAATACTCAATGAGTTATTTAAGCAAACAAAATTTAGCATAAATGGATATTTAAATCCCAAGGTATTAAATGATCGAGCGTTAGCTCATCATTTAATACCGAAGGATTTAAATATCCATTTATGCTAAATTTTGTTTGCTTAAATAACATTCTATTGCAACAAAAAGGTGATGTTAGCAAATAATTTCTTGAATAAAATCATAAAACGTTTTTTCATTTAATTTTCATTTTTTTCCCTGTTGTGTTTTTATTTGACATTAAAAATAAAAATTATAAAAAATCTTCCAAATCAAAGAGAAAAAATCTTTGAATTATTAGTCAATTTAAGTTCAAAGATTTTTTTATTGTAAAAAGTAAATTTTTTAAAAATATTTTAGAAAAAAAATCTTCTAACAAAAAAAAATTATCATAATCCAAGATGGCGTCAATACATGTAAAATAATATTTTCAAAACAAAAAATTAAAACTTGAATATCTTTTTTCACAGATTGAATTTCAAAAATCGGTCTGAGAGTTTTTCCAAAGTCAGTATGATCTATCTAATGAAAAAGGTTTGAAACTGATAGAACATTTCTTTATACTAAAACATATTTTTTCTCCTGTTTTTTCCCACACTTCCAAAAAATGAAATTCAATGAAAATTAAATGGTTCTCACGTTAAAGAAATTTTCTCACGGGTCCAAAAAATGAATTTAAATGAAAATCATATGTACCATTTAAATCAAAATAAATGGTTCCCACATTCTAAACATTTTCCCACGCTTGACATTCTTGAAAAATGCTAAATAAATGGACATTTAAACAAACCAAAGATCGCGTTTTTTGCAATGGAATGACTATTTTATTTAAATATTCGTGGAAAGTTGTCTGTAATTCGATACTTTACATGATTTACCAGTAAGGATGAGATCCTATTCCACCGATATTAATCGGTTTCGAAGCTGTACTGGAAATTCTATTAAATTTCCATGACAAGCCAATTTATGTAGTCTTGACATTAACAAAACATTCAACTCAATGTTTATTAAGTACATCTGTCTTACCGTTCCTATTGCCACAAATTAAGCATTGTTAAAATTGCCATATAAGTTTTAAATCTTAGCTAAAGATTCTCACAGCTTAGTAACTCTATTTTAAAATGATTAAGTATTTTGAAATAATATTAATTTTTAGCTAAAATATTTGATTCCTTGAATAATCTAAAACATTAATTATATTAGGTTCAATTTTTAGGCTAGACTATGTGTTAGTTTCCTTAGCCTTACATGCATATTTTTAATGGAATAAGTAAGATTTAGATAGCACTAGGCTGAGATAAGAAAGTTTATAGGATTTAGCGAAATGGGTACTTAAATGGTATTGTGTGCTTTTTAGAGTAACCTGTCTAGATTTTGTATTGGGTCTCTGAAATCTATAATAGCGTCGGAAAAATAAAAGGTAATTTGCTAGCAGACGAAAAGGGTCCTTAAACTTTTGCCAGGTAGAATTGTATGGATTATACATTTATTACTAAAATTTGCACTGAAAAATAGATTAGATAATCTTTATTACGTAAAAACAATACAAAAGTACAAAACTACATAAGATGATTGTTTACTTCATAGGACAGGATTAAAGTACCAGAAAAATAATGAATATTTCAAAGCAGACAAAGATTTAAGTACAAAAAATGCGCAAAACATAGGTATGAAAAATTTGTATTGTTAAAAGTATTGGGGGTAAACATTCCAACTAAATTTAGATTTCTGTTTGAAATCCCCGATTTTAGACTAGGGTCAAAACTTTTAGTGATTTTATTTTTGCTGACGTTTAGACATTTCATACATAACACCCACCCCCCCCTCCCACCCCACCCAAACCCAATCTTAAACTTGATCCAAATGATTCTACTTTCTTTAATTCTTGTCTGCTTTGTAATATGAATTATTTTTCAGAACCTTTATCCCTGTGTCCTTAATTAGTTGAATCACAGACAGTAAAATTGACATTTATTAGGAAAAATGTGCTTTTTATTCATTAATCATTATTTTGTAAGATTAATTACTTAATTTAAATAATTAATCATGTATCTTTTGTGTTTTTTTTTTATTAAAATTTTGTTACTTCTATATTTTATCTACCTATACTTTTATTTAGAATTTATGAACATTTCCTATTAGAAAAAGCAACTAATTATCATTGGACTTTTGAATATCTCCTCACCCCCAAGATAGATTAAAACCTGCAGGGTTGAGGAGGTTATTATGATCAAGATATTAGTATCAAAATACTTTTACAATATAAAATGTATGCGCCCATAGGATCTAGAGGCTCTCTATTTAAAGATGTAAAAATTAGCCAAAAACTATCCAAAGGCTTAGATATATAAATCAAATAGCCCATAACATCCCCTTACATGGAGAATCCTATCGGTTCAAGAGTTGTTAAAATATTAAGCTTCAGACAAAAAAAACCTTACTACTTTATATAATAGAATATTGATATGTGACTAAAATTTGAATCATCAATATTGCTTGATAGGCAGGTTCTCGATGGTTACAGCAGTCGCAGCTAAATCTTGGCAGCCGGGGTTAGGTATAATTCTCGGAACAGCTGTTAAATCCTATCAAATGATGGATTTATTTTATTGTAGTTGTTTCTAGTAACTAAAGAAATTGTTCATTAAAACTCAGGGATATTAAAGGATAAGACAATAAATTGATATGTGTTCCCAATGATGATATGCAAAATCACATCTTTCTGTTAAGTTTGGAACCAATCAATTAAAATTCCATAAACAGTTAGGGAGTTGAATCCATTTTTATAGAAGCAGAAATATAATCTATGATTATGGTTTGGACCCTTTAAAACTGTAATCTACCCTTCCACTTTCCCCTCTCTTGGTGAAGATATCTTCAACGATTTTTGAAATGTAAGATTTCACTTTTGCCTCTCTTGGTAAAGATATCTTCAACGCCGATACGATTTTTGAAATGTACATTTTATATCAGCGGAAAGCCGTTTATAATACGATGAAAGAAATAACTATTAATTTTTCCGTAAAATTCTATTAAGATGTAAAGATTTTTGCAAAATTGTTATGATACTTAAACATTACTGTTCTTGTTTAATTTTTTAAAAATCGCGTCTCTATAAATAATTCCATCCCTGGCTGCTTTGGTGCTTCATAATTCTTGAGGAGGACACAGGCGATACAATTTCCTTCTGTGGCGCCGGGGTTGGGGGGAATACTTCATTTAGCCTAAATATTGGTTGTTAACTTTTTAAAGTAGTTGTTCTTTGTCTGAAATTGTGTGTTTATCTGTTTCCTTCCGATTTTGATGTCTGTAAAGCTGTCTTATTGCTTTTTGCTTCTTTATGTGTTTTTTCTCTCTCCTTAGGTATCATTCTCCCTTTCATTTTTTTCTTTTCATTTTTCTCATACTTTCTCGCTTAACCTAAGTATATCTCCCTCTGTACATCTATCACTTTCCATCATTGTTTCTCTATCTAATTAGCTATATAATTATATATCTAGAAATCTTAAAATGATATTAATTTATACTTATCTATCTCTCTATCTATCTACATGGGTAAAAATCTAGAAATGATGTCAATTGGTACTGGAAATCTGATGGTAGAATTTTTCTATCTACCTCTCTATCTATCTACATATCTATCTCTCTATCTATCTAACTGGCTAGGTAGAAATCTAGAAATGATGTCAATAGGTACAGGGAAAATGATGGTAGAATTCTTCTCAGCAGAAATATTGTATCTATCTATCTACTTAGCTAATATCTATCTACCTGGGTAGAAATCTAGAAAGATGTCAATAGGTACTGGAAATATGATGGTAGCTTTCTTATCATCAGAAATATTGTATCTATCTATATATCTACTTAGCTAATATCTATCTACCTGGGTAGAAATCTAGAAATGATGTCAATAGGTACTGGAAATATGATGGTAGAATTCTTCTCAGCAGAAATATTGTTTCTATCTATATATCTACTTAGCTAATATCTATCTACCTGGGTAGAAATCTAGAAATGATGTCAATAGGTACAGGAAAAATGATGGTAGAATTCTTCTCAGCAGAAATATTATTCAGGGTTTGCAGATATCTCAACTAAAATTAATACAATGTGTCAAGTAAATTATGAATTAGCCTTTACTCAGGGAAGGTAGGAGACGTTGGAATAATTTGGAAACAATCAAATTTTCCCAATTGTTTGCTTAAATTCTATGGAAGTCTAGGTTACTTGGGAAGGGGAAGGGAAGCAAAAAAAATAGCTGAAAGCCATCACACACAATACTTTAATTAATAAATGAAATAAACAGAAAAAAACGCAGTACATATATAAAGTTTCTTGAAAAGGGAAAATCACTTTGTGCTTATTGAGATCTTAAAAGACAGTCAAATATTTTGTATAATTTGATGAATATAAAGGAAAAATAAAAAAATAAAACGTGTTTCAAATAATTATAGAATATGTTTCGTAAAAATATAGCAAAAAAACCTTTTATACAAATCTGTAATTTTATGATTATATAAACGTTTACATATTTTGTTGATGTTTTAAAATTATTCTCATGAAATTGTTGAATAAATAAAATATCTTTTTGATACACAACTACTTGAATAAATTCAAAGTTTTACTGAAATCTGTCATTTGCTAAGCATTCTATGACTTTAAAGAAACTTTAAAAGAAAAAACAAAAAATCCAGTTTTCTTCAAAAAAAATTTCCTGGATGCAATCAGGACTTCAATTGTTTACACAATCTTAGCCTAAAACACCAAAGAACGGCTAACCTGAATAGCAACTGGGCTCGTACTGGTGACATTAGCAGCATGTTTGGGTCGAAAGATGCTTAGGAACAACTTTTCATAATTCTTATGAAGAACAACTAATGTAAGGACTAGCTTTCACTAATAACACCAGAAATACTCTATAGGGCTTAACAGCTTACCTGTAAAGCAGCTCTGCATTCAGTAATCATATCATCAGTACGACGAAGTGCATAACAGCTTACCTGTAAAGCAGCTCTGCATTCAGTAATCACATTATCAGTACGTCAAAGTGCATAACAGCTTACCTGAAGAGCCGCAGGGCTCTCACTGATGACACCAGCAGCATAGCTAGGTGTTAAGATGCTTAATAACAGCTAACCTTAGGGGCAACTTGGCTTTTGCTGATGATAACAACAGCATTTCTATGTGTAAAAATGTTTAAGAACAGCTTACCTGAAGAGCAGCCGGGCTTTCACTGATGACATCAGCAGCATGTCTCAATGCTCTGCTGGCTTTATGTTCTCCTTCAGCAGCTATTACCTAACAAAATAGCAATCAATTAATTAAAAAACAAAACATACAAAGTAAAAATGATTGAGGAAAATCCACTTAAAATCCACCATAAATGTCAATTAAATTATGCACAAGCGTCAATCTTTTCTATTGTAAAATAGTAAGCTGTCTATTTTAAGGGTGTGTAAGAACTTTTGTAAGGAGTAAATTAAACCCTATTTTGAGTTTGAAATGAAACAAATTCCCCTAAAACTAAGGAAATTTGTTTTGACGTTTTCAGAGATCTTTTTTTTAGGGGGGGGGGGGTCTCCATGTGGGAGAGGGGTAAACAGTGACCACCCCCAAACCACAAACCAATTTGACGAAAATGATAAACAATTTATAGATGTTGTCATTCTTGGTCTTCTTAGTATGTCAGTGTATTTCAACAATAATGCTCCCCTCTATATACGCCATATTGTTTTTCTGTTATGCATTTTCGATATCAAAATAGATTTTCAATAATTTCAAAATAATCACTAGAGGAAGATACAAACAATTTGACAAACAAATCCTTGTATAAAAGTAACAGGATTTCTATGTGACTGTCTGTACCGAAGGATCTCACTAACAGCGTAATCGATACATTTATCCTTTACAGTGTAGCTTCTCCTAGATCCTGGGAAAGTTTGTGCTATTTTTAAGGAGGGTAACACCAAAAAAACAACAGAGAACCTACGTACATATATTAGGATGAAACTCTTAGAGGCTAGGGTCGAAGCAACTACTATTACAAACAGTGGTGTGCACAGCATTTCACCACAGGCGTGAAACCATAAAGGGGTTAAAAGAGGGAAAGATAGGTCTACCCAATTTCAATTTTAAGGGAGTTGTTGACACCCCCTTACCGCATGCCACTTATTTCAAAAACAGATCTATGGTATAGTTATATATACAGATGAATACTAGGGTGGGTTGATATTGGACATTTTTTTCTGAAACCAAAGCGTGAATCTGCAAATGATTTTTATGAGTATAATACACATCTGGATGATTTAAAATTTATCCTAAGTCTTAAAACCGCTGACGACCAGACATTCAATTGTATAGCTATTTGTAAATGGGTGTCAAAAATTTATTGAATCAGAGCTATGGCTTCACGGTGCTCCCAGGAAAGGCATTGAGGAGTAGAATCAGGAACTTTTGATCGTTTCAAAAAATCTCGTTCCTTGCCTGAGAAAATCTCAAAAAACCTCAATAAATTGGACAGTTATCAAAAAACCTTTAAAAATGGATATTTTGAAACATACAAAAGTTCCTGATTCTACTCCTCAAGGAATTTCCTGGGAGCACCATGAAGCCATAGTTCTGATTCAATAAATTTTTTACTCTCATTTACAAATAGCTATACAATTGTATGTCTGGTCGTTGGTAAAAGGTTGGTAAATAAAGGGTAAAATATGGCTTTGACTGACTTTGACGGAAATTTTTTATCTAACTGGGGATATGCACAAAAATATTTAGCCCTCTAGCACTAATAGGAACTGAGATAATAAGTGGAGAGGACTTAAAATGTCATCTTTGCATATTTTTTAATTAATGAAATACATTTTTAAGTGGTCGCATTCTAAAAATCAATTTTTTCAAATTCTTTTTCAGTCAGAAATTTTTTTAAAGTTAGTTTTATCTGTTGCACATCCCCTCTTTGTCTAATTCCGATATGAACCCGCCCTAATGAACACCTTCCTGCTTTTTTCAATGACCTTTCTTGTCTGCTAGCAAATTGTTTTCTGGTTCTTGGCTGCGTTAATATTCCTGACACCATTGATTGATTTTCAAATTCCCAATTGAGATTCGACACAAGGTCATTGGGATAGGGAAATACATTATTTAACGATTTCTCCCTTTAGTGTTTTACTCTAATATTTCAAAGACACAATTTGGAGGAAATTTATATTACCTTAGCTCTGGCTTCTCTAGCGGCTTCGGCCTCAGCTGCCATAGCCCGTTGCAGACTTTCTGGCAGTCTTACATCTCGTCTAGAGGTATACAAGTATAGTTATTTATCGCATCGTATTATAGACAGCTTTCCGTGGAAATTGAAATAAAAAAAATAAGTTTATACCAGTTTTGCTATCCTTGAGGGGTCGACAGGTATTATTTTTATGATATTTATTTAGATATTTGTGAAAAATTGTCTGTAATTGAATGCTATACACGTTTTTTTAGTATGGCTGATAACCAGTTAATCCTTCGGATATAAATCGGTTTCGGTATGGGAGTATTCTTGTGCTTTGTACAAAGTTATTCTAAGGCATAGACGTCCAAGGATGGGGATAGGGAGTGTTTACCCCCCTCAAACTTTGAAACACATCAATTTTTTTTTCTTAATAAACCATTTATTATTTTATTCATTAACATCGTTTAAAATTTATTCACTTGAGAATATAAACTCTGATTTGGACAATTCAAGTTTTTCTTGACGTGTAAAAGAAGGATAAAAGATTTCCATAGGTAAATGCTTATATTTAAACATTTCAAAAAAGTTATTCCTGTAGTATTTAGGTACAATTTAGAAAGCGTAGCAACTCTATAAACAATACCAGAATGTCCGTACGTTCATTTTAAACACGTCGATTTATTCCTTTTTAACAACAAATTTGTATGTTATATTATTATCCGATTGATCTGATTTTTGTAATACTGATTCCTGTACAATGTTATAAGCGAAGCATCTTTATAATCAAGTCCTAAAAATGTAAGTATGTCCTTAAACATTATCCTGTATTTCAGCAGATTTTAACAAATTTATTTGCAATTTTTTCGATTTCTTTACTTTTATATACCGATTAATGAGTTCTGATACTATAAAAGTGTTCATGTTCGTTTGTCCTTCCGTTTTAGAGCTTCGATTTTATGGAAGTTGTCATCCTTGTTAGAACAAAATATTGTGGCATGTCCTCTAGACTCCAAAGGATATAGTTATTCCAAATTGTATTCTAACTTGAACTGACAGGTACCTAAAGTTTTATAAAACACGTTCTCTTATTTGTTGACTTAAAACTTTCATATTACTGATATGTCAGACGCAATAAGAAATTTGCCGTAAAAGTGAATTAAAATTAAGGACTTCTTAAATAGTTAGTGCATTCATAGGCCCTGTTGATTTCTTTAGCTGATGATGCGCGCGCCAATGGGAAAAAATTTAATTTAATCAAAAATGAAATCATACTAAAGTTGCATTGTCGGAAAGCAACGTGGTACAGACTAGCCTATTGTAGAGAAGCCTTGCTCTTAAAAAACTAAATAATTCTTACACTTCAACTCTTTCAACTTTCACTCCCCAGGGGTCAGTAGCCTCGTCAAGAGATAACTAGATAAATAGATAGATATATATATATATATATATATATATATATATATATATAGATAGATAGATAGATAAATAGATAGATAGAACGATAGAACGATAGATAGATAGATAGATAAATAGATTGATAGATAGATAGATAGATAGATAGATAGATAGATAGATAGATAGATAGATAGATAGATAGATAGATAGATAGATAGATAGATAGATAGATAGATAGATAGATAGATAGATAGATAGATAGATAGATAGATAGATAGATAGATAGATAGATAGATAGATAGATAGATAGATAGATAGATAGATAGATAGATAGATAGATAGATAGATAGATAGATAGATAGATAGATAGATAGATAGATAGATAGATAGATAGATAGATAGATAGATAGATAGATGGATAGATAGATAGATAGATATAAATTTTTGGATCATCAAAACTAACTCAGCGAGTTAGCGACAATGATGCGCTAGTACCCAAAGTCCGTCAGAACCTGCTAAATTCTTGCACATTCCCTTTAATCAAGTACCTAAAGTAGTCTCCTAAAAATTGAACATTCGATCCATTGTCCCCTCCCTTACTCCCTGGACTTAAATATTTGATATTTGTGGAAGCATTTATGCCATTTCTAATTTCAATGGTGTTCGTACATTACATGAAAAAAGTTAATAGTAAGTTAAAGAATTGATTGAGTTTTTAAAATAGTTAAAAATAAATGAATAAATGTGAATACTTGTATTGTAAATAAATAACTCAATAGGATAAGTATAACAACTTTTTAAGAGAAAACATTTTACTCGTAAAATGATTAAAAACATTGGATTTGTTGTTGCATCTTAACTGGGATATTCTCTCTATTGCCTATCTTTTCAACCAATTGCTTTAAAGAAGATGATTATGTTTATCATAATCGATATTGTAGGCACTCCATTACTCTTGAATTTCCTCCAGACTTTAGCAAATATTTATCTTCTAAGAATTAATAGAAAGTGTATCATGCAACTGCCAGCTATTTTAAAACCACCAAAAAATATGATGCTTTTAAGAAACATTCAACATATTATCTTTTTTTTATTCATGGAATTAAATTACTGCAATAACTCAATAATTCGTCACTTCCTGTGGGGGTACATTGGTGTTAACCCCCCTCCAACTTTGAAAAAAATGAAAAAAAATTTGGGGGTGCCTACCCCAAATTCGTTTTTTTTTGGGGGGGGATAATCCCCACTTTACCCCCCCCCCCCCCATTGGACGTCTTTGCTTTCCAATTTTACAATTCAATTTTCAACTTTAGAATATTATGATATTTAAATTAGAGTTTTATAATTTAAATTAAAGAAAGAACACTAATTTAACCAACTAATATAACTTAAAACACAGGGAATAAGGATATGTTTCTGCTGACCTAATTATGGGTAATAGTAGTGGATAGAGGATGGGAAAGATCATTATTTAGTCAGCTAAAAGTTTTACCCTATATGAGTACATGATAATAATATATGATCCAAGTAATAATATATCGACTGTATTACAAATATTAATAATCTTCACAAAAAATTCTACCTGCATGTCATGGGCTATGGATTCTCTATCTGATAAAATTTCTTGCAGAGATTTTGTTCCCAAAACATTTCTGAAATATAATAAGGATGATCATATACAATAGTAGTAGATTTTAGGATAGCAATGTTTATTTTTGGTCATAATGTTCATGAAAATATCATGCAATTTGTCCGAAATAACAGCATTGGAATAATATATCAGCAAATTATAAAATTAATAAAAAAAATAAACATTCTTTGAAACAATGTACCAAAGTAAAAAAATACTGAAAAGTACACAAAAACAAAGGTTGTTAAGTAAAGAGGTCAACGGCGCAAGTTTTGACTTTTACTGTGTTATAATAAGAAATTTTTCATAAAAAGGGGAACCTCACAAAAATTTCTGGCCATCTAGTTTCATCAGTAGTTGAGAGGGGATGAGAATTAGTTATTTATTATAGACAACTTTCCGCAAATAGTAAATTAATAGATTATAAGTTTAATTCCAGTTTAGTTAGCCCCGAGGGCCCGGCCTAACAAAACACGTATTAATTTCATAATTTGTGATTGATTTGATTGGTAAATTGTCTGTATAAATACGATTCTACATATAATTTTCGAGAATGGCTGAAAACCGGTTCTTATCCAGTGGATATTAATTGGTTTCTAAGCCATTAGAATGAGGTTTTCTCACCTTAGAGTTGTGGCTGCCAAAAGCCTTGTAGATTTTCCATAATCGTCAACATTGGCCACACAAGAGGTGGCATTACTCACCTTAAATTAATACATACAGACTTTTTTTTTAATATATTGGTGTCAGCCAAAAAAAATATGTTTGAGGAAAAATTGTAAAAAGTTCTTAAAACCGGTTCTAATCCAGCGGATGTTAATCAGTTTCGTAGGCATATTGGAAGAAAGAAGTTTCCGTTTAATTATGTGTAAACCACGTACGGATATGATTTAGAGGAGTAGCTTAAAATTCAAATAAGTTTAAAATATAATTCCCCCTTGAAACCATAGTTGGATTTAAAATCTATAGAATATTATTTTCCCTAATTCTAAAGGCCAGGGGAATTTTATTTTCATCTTATAACTAATTCATTTTAAACTTTGTTGAGAAGAGTTCATAAATATAGAGGGTTTTACACATTTGGCACTTACTACACACCCTTTTTTTCAAATAAATTGACATATTTTTTTACTATATTAAACCTGCGGGTCTACCCAATATATCGTAACCTAACCTGTCCTGAAGTAATAAATAAACAAATAAAAAAAACTACCTTTCTCTATTTTTAAATTATGTGTCTTAATAGGGTACTTTTCTAGTAATATTTATCAGGAAATATTTCAATGTCTTATGTCGACTAATAAACTAAAGTAGACATGGTAGATGACATTACAATTTACATAATGTTAAAAAACTTAAGTCAATTGCCGATAAATTGATATACATTCCCTATGATGATATACAATATTACCCCTTCCTTATATTACAATAAGTGGTTTAAACGTTGGGACAATTAACTAAACGAACCAACCAATAGACATTTAATAAAAGATGTTAAGCCAATAAATAAGAAAACGTTATCATAACACTTTGTGGATAAGTGTAATAAACAGCACAATGTCCCCATCCTCCCTGATAGCGTAGTAGCGTAGCAATGAAAATCATTATCCGCAATCAGGCGCATTTACAAAAATGCGGCTAACGTACACTCATAGAATTCAGGGCTTGCATGTTTAATATGATTAAAAATTAATTTCAATGAGTAAATTATTTTTGTTTATCCTTTATTTTAGAAAATAAAACAGAGAAAAATATTCTAATATATTAAAATATAAGTATAATATAATACAGGGAACTTAAGGGATAAGACAATAAAACATAAGTTGATTTACAGCCCAAAAAAAAATATGATAAACAAAATCTGTATAGATTAGAATTAATGGTTAGAAACCTTGAACATCGCTAGTTTAAACCAACCAATCATAATTTAATTAATTATGGCTGTTATAAAACATTGTAATCTTTATATAAAAGTAACAGGATATCTGTTCTGTATGTCTGTTTGTTTTTCCCCAGAACAATACACACCCCCTATCGACACTCCCTCCCAAACCTTTAGTGTACCTAGAGGCCTCTAGGGGTTTATCTAATAGTTGTATATGAAGGGAACATGAGCTAAAGAGTTTTTAATTTCATGCAGTTCAGTTGAGTTATAAATTAAATGTTGTTTCTAAATTCTTTCATTCTTTAATTTGTTTATCAGAATACCATTCTCTTTTTAAATTGACAAAAACTGAGGGATTTATAAACTTTAAATGTCATCAAATTAAGGAAAATTGATAAGACTGTTCCAGTTTTTTTTCTCATAAAGATTTATTTGAATTAGGTAAAGGTTTTACAAAAATACACTATGCTTTCTTTTCATTTCCAAAATTTTGTTTGTTATATTTTTGAATTACTAACGATTGCGCATCTAGGAAATCTGTCAGAAGGGGGCAGAAAAATTAGCCTAGAACTAACCCAATGCCTATGTCTAAAAATGAAAATAGCCTAAAACCAGAAACCTAAGTGAAGCTTTCCTAAAATATAGTACTCAATAAGTTATGTAGTTATTGAAATTTTAAGATTCAGACAAAAAACTTTACTAAATTATATCATGGTACGATGGTTATTTAATGAAGTCAAATGAATACCGAAAATTCTAAAGATAATGTTGTAAAAATCTAACAAGTCACATTGTAAGATAAGATATTACACTGAGCTTACTAAATTAACTTAACACGCTTTGAACAGTAGCAGGGGAAACGTATTTAAACATGATAGTTTTAGGATCTACAGTGTACAAATATAATCAATATATTGAATTAACATTTAATTATGACTTTTTAAAATGAAAGAGTCTAATGTCAATTGAATATTTTGATCTACAAAAAAGTATCTTACTTTGTCAAAACCTGGTATGGACGGTTATCATTTAATTTCAGATTACAGAATTGTTAAAGTTTTTAATGGTTTTTTTCGAAGCCATGGTTCTTGAATGGTTAGCAATTGACTACTACATAAAAAACATCAAGCTTGACAATAAAAAATTCAGAAAAATAAATGTGTCGAGTGGTTTATCATATCATTAAATACTTCCAGATTTTTTAATAAAATACTTGAAAGGTTTACAACTATTTGGGGGGAGTGTGTCACCACCCTATCAAGACAAATTGACCTAGAATTAAATAACCTTACTAAATATTTGTTTACTTTTCTTTTTAAAATTGTTTCAAGTGCCTCTAGGGGTGTAGCCGCCAGTAAAAGGTAAAGTAAAATCATATTTTTACAGTCACAGTGGTAAAAAATGTAAACTTATTCCCTCTCTTGAAATTTTATATTATTTGATCAAAGTGGCTCCACTCTACAATCCAACAAATTTTAATAAATAGCAACCATGGAAAATTGAATATAACTTCATTGTTATTGTATTAAAGTAAAAGATTATAGGAAGCATGAGCTATATGTAACATTGCCCACAGATTTTGTAATGGGTCTTTGAAATCAGCTATTAGCTTCGGAATTATAAATATAGCCCAGTCCTTACATCAGAACAGAAAGCAATATGCTAGCAAACGAAAAGTGTCTCTACCACTTGGGCCATGTAGTTATTTGGATTATAAAACTTTGTTTTTACATTTATTGTTATCAACTAAATTGCAACAGAAATAAAGTAGTCATAACTGACACATTATCGCCGTATTCTTGTATGAATAATGTTTCATGTATGTCTTCAAAACCGATTTATATCCAATGGATTAGAACTAGCTCTTGACCATACTAAAAAATCATGTATTGCATTGAATTACAAACAATTTTCCGCTCATATATTGAAATAAAAATCATAACATTAATACTAGTTTTGTTCGCCCAGGCATTCGGCCCCTTGGGGTAGAGCTATACTTTTTATAATCTTATAATTTTTTATTTTACACTCCGAGGAAAGGTGTCTATAATGCAATGCAATAAACAACTATTACGTTCTTCTATCTTTTCAATTATTGATTTTTTCCCGCTATTTTTTATATAGTTTTATTTGTTGGAATAAGATATGTTGCTTTGATGATAGCAATGAATAGAAAATAAATCACGATATATCAAATTCAGAAAAATATGTGGAAAAATCTTTTTTACTTTATTTGAATTATTTTTATCCTTTCTTTTGTACAAATCTTTTATTAATATTACTATTTATAAAATCCTAAGTTAAATAAGATTGTTATAATATACAGATTATAAAAAGATAAGTAATATATCACTTAGTTTTACCCTTTAAAGTAACAGGATGTCTTTGTGTGTGTGTGTAGATTAAAAAATCGTTAACCGATGAACCGATATAGTTCTCCATTACAGATAAGCTTCTCATATGTCCAACGAAGGTATTTGGGGAACGTACCAGCACTCTCCAAAGAAAAATCGTCTGTATGAAAAAACATATGCCTTTAACATCTTTTTTTTATATGCTCAAATAAAGTTAAAAGGAAAATGTCTAGCTCCATATTATATTCTGGATAATAAATATCTATTTCCGATTCTATTAAGAGTGTAATTAACATCAAATAAAGTTGAATATCATTTTGAATACAACAAATTCTCTATAATCATGGCATGGCCTACTGTTCGCAACAAAGGCTAGGGAAAATTGTTGTTTTTCTTCTATTTAGTTAATAATTTTTAGGATTACAGAGCTGCCTCATTTATAATAATGCACCTTGATATACTAGGAATTATTATAACAAAAATTAGACCAATAGGATAATTATATCACAGAACAAAACTGTAGTCAATTTTTAGAAAATCCACACGTTTTAAATAATGACACGGATTTTCTGGTTACGATTATAGAGTTGCTCTGCTTTCTAAACAGTATCTAACTGTTATGTTATAGGAATCGATTTAAAGTTTGAAATCGATGGACAATTATAGAAAAGCTTTATCTTTTAAAAGATACTGAAGTAGTTCATAACCAAAAAACGATTTGTTGTTAACTTTTAGGTAAGCATCAGGTTTTCGGCTAGTTTGTGAGTATGGTGAAATTAGTACAAGAATTAATAATACCTTATAGTAAAGAATGGCATCTACATGTATGGTCACTGAATCTTTGGTCAATATCTAAATACAAATTTGGGGTATAGTCCCTTTCGTGACAACGCCTCTTAAGGGGCGTGTTGTCGTATTTTCACAATGGCTTTTGATAGGTTATTTTAGGTTAGGTTAGGTCTTATTAGGTGAGGTAATTGGCCCCGCAGGGTTAGAGCAGGGGCTAGAAAGTGGAGAATAGCTACTGTGAAAATACGACGAAACGCCTCTTAAGAGGCGTTGTCACGAAAGGGACTACACCCCAAATTATTAATTCTTATAACAAAACTACTATATATTTATCAGTTATTTTCTGTATATCTAATATCATATTTACAAATTATGTATATTCATTTTGGAATAAAGGCTACTCTATAACTAACAGTTTCTTTGTATCATTCCTTTATACGCTCAGGCAAAATATAATTTGCGTTTTAAAGTCAAAAGTTAACATATAGCATTAGTCCCTTTTTAAAACTAACTCATTCTTTAATTATGAAATCTAAAGAAATTAACATAGACTTTCTAACCGAATAATCAAATTTCGAAAGTTATATGGTTCAACTTATTAATTAAACTTACTAGCCCGTTAAGAGTAATGATTCTAGATCAATGAGTTTCAAAACGAAAGCGCTATTCTAACAATGTCGATAAAATGATAACAGTTTAATATATACAGATGTAGAACACAATGAAATGTATTAACTCTTCACATACAGAAATCTTGTGTTAAATGTTTTGTTAATGTCAAGACTACATAAATTGTTATAGTTTTTATCGTATCGTACTAAAGACAATTTTCGCGGATAATCAAAGGCAAAATTATAAGATTAAATCCTGTTTTGTTTGCCAAAGGGACTAAAGTCACGGACCAAAAAACTACAATGAAATTTTTATTTTATTGTTCGTGAAAAATTACATATGATACATTACGATACATGATTTTTAGTTTGGCTCCGACCCGTTTTGAATCCAGTGGATATTATTTGGTTTCGAAGCCATACTGGAATAAAAGATTACCTCCTGTGGGGGCACATCAAAAGTTACAACTCTCATATCAACCTAAAAATTAAAACTTTTGAAAGCATGCACAGATTTTTAAAATCTTTTATTTTAGAATTAACTTGAAAAATAATATATACTAATTACTAATTGAAGTACAGACTTTCCAGTAATAATTATAGAGTTTCTACACTTTTCAAAGGTTATCTTATTGATAATGGAACCCAATATAAGGTGTGAAAGAATGATTTTAACATTTCTAGATTAACTATTACACAATTATGACCTTAATATATTATAAGTATTTTACTGAAAGTAAACCAGAGATTAATTGATATACGGGCCCAATCATGAAACAAAATTACCACTTCTATCGAATTTATTGGTTGAAAAATTTGGAACTAACCAAACAAAATTTACCTAGCCCTGGATGGACAGACACAACATATGAAGGAAACATACCTTAGTATAATTATCAACACATGGTAGAATAAAGAATATTCCAGGTCCTCTAGCTCCACCCTTTAACAGCCTACCAAGTCGGAATATTACTGCTCGTTCGTATTCCTATACACGTTATTTTTATTTAGGGAATATCTTATATGATAGGTATGGCTAACATGCAAATGAAACTCTAATTGTATGTAAAAAGAAGAGGGAGTTGAGGGTTAAATAAAGTGAGAGAAAAAGGATGAAAACATCCATATGAAGCGAATCACTAAATCAAGAATGGACAAACAGACAAAGTGAGTTATAGATCAGGTGTTCTGAAAGAGAAAGAATATGCGATCAAATATATCTTTGTGTCAAGTAATCTTTGTCTTTTGAAGCATGTCCGACAGATAGGACCATGTAAATTATATACTGGATTTTCATACGTACTGAAAATCATCACCCAAAGTTTCAGCCGTCTACTTTGAAAAGCAGCCGAGGAAAAACTTATCCCTTAAGAAAAACGGACGGACAGATAAAGTTAATCATAGAGTAACTTCGCTACTAAAAATAGAGATTTAAATATAATTCTTTTATTTAATAGGAAGTACAAAATAAAGTATAAATTGTAACCTGTACAACTTTAATCGTCATCAACAAAGAAACAGGAAGAGTTAGGAGCACAAGCAACAGTGATAGTCCGCTGATAAGAAAGGACATTATACCAGGCGCCTCGCCTGTAGCTAAAATATAAGTAGTATAGGTCTTTATTTGATTATACATATGCAATGAATGGTAATTAAAGAAAAAGCCTCAATATAACATTCATAGAAATAAAATGCTTTATTTCTGAGTTTTTTCCCCAAATAATATCTTCATAGACTAAATATAAAGAGTCATTACTATAAACTCCGAATACTCAAAATGTTCTTTCCGACTAACTTACACACCATCCAAATTTTAAAAATCAGATTTTGTAAGTAAAAAAAATAATTTCAGAACCCTATTTTTTTTATTATTTCAATAATACTTAACTTTGTTAATTGAGGGATTGTGTTTTATATTTATTAGATAATTGAGGTATAGTCCCTTTCGTGGCAACGCACCTTAAGGGGCGATTCTTTTTATTTTTCACAGTAGGTTTTCTCCTACTTCTAGCCCCTGCGGGGGGCTCTAACCCTGTGGGGAAATCACCTAACCCAATATAACCTAACTTAACCTAAAATGACCTATAAAAAGCTATTTTGAAAATACGACGAATCGCCCTTTAAGGGGCGTTGCCACGAAAGGGACTATTACCGATAATTGTTATTTTCATATTTTTTCGTTTTTTAATTGTCCGTAAACAATGCAGTGCATTAATTTTCATCATGGTTTAGAACATTATTTCTCCAAACTCTTATATACATATATGTAAGTTTATGCAAGAGGTGAGACACTGTTTGTAAGACTAGTCCCCAAAGTTTTGTAGTAACATTTTATTATTCGTTGGTTTAACAACTTTTGGAACCTTTATTGAATTTGATTTATTGATACATTAAGTTAAGTATCACCCATGTGGATGTTTATTAATTTATCAGCCATTGTCTTATCCCTTTAGATCCTGAGGTTTGTGCCTAGACTTTTGAGATATAGTGTTACTAATGAGATGAGACATGTGTGAATCTCTCAAGATATGGTATAAACAATATAAAAAACAAATATTAGTTCACGTCCACGATTCATAAAGAAACAAAAACTTCATCTATAATTCAAAGTAGCTATATGTCTGAAGATTAAGATCTTGGTAATCGCTGAACCGATTGGGCTGTTCAGTTCAGGGAGTATACCTTCTGTTCTGTGGTGGTTTTCAGCTTTTTTTTCTCCCCCCCCCCTTCCCATAAAAAAAGGAAAAAACATCCCCACCCCTTTTAATTTTGTTAGCACGGGCCTTTGGACAATCGCAGGTTACAAATCTCGTTTAAATCTATTAATCTGTCATTTTAATAACCGCGGAAAATTATCTATGATACAATTCAGTAAATAAACTTTTTTCGGTTTTTATTTTTATTCAAGAATAATTGTTCTGTTCTTACCACAAGAATATTCATTAGGCAACAAGAACAATTATGTTCTTTGGGCGGAGATAAGAATGTTAGAAAGTAAATAGAAAAAATGGATATAAAATATACGTGGATATATTGACACGGTAAAATTTGTAGTCAATTTAGATTGCTAACATGGACCTCATTTATTGGTCAGTTCGTTCATCCAGTAGGAGGGAAAGGAATGTGGTAAAGGGTAAAGTGTACATGGGGAGTATCGGTATTTTAGCCAGCTGGGAGTACCATTTATTAGAGAACATGAATATCTTGTGCAACATCCAAGTAATAATAAATCGATTATAGCAAATCATTTGTAATTTGTGATTGTTTTATACAATATAAACATACTAGTGGCTCCGTCCCTGGAGGCCTCTAGGGGCACTTGAGTAATGGCTGGAAGGTAAGTAGACTCTCCGCTTTGTTGTTAAGCCAACAAATAAAAAAACGCTGTTGTAAAACTTTGGGGACTTCTGAAATAGACAGCTCATTGTCCCCTCTCATCCTGATGAAAACGACTTCCAATTTTCCTTTTTCGGGATACCATAGTAAATAATAATCTAATGGAAATAGGCTAAAACCAACAGAGTTAATTTAAGAGGGGCTACACTTTATACTAAAAGGTTTTCCACAAAAAGTAATGGGTTTTCTTAAATGCATTTTTCTTATGAATATTAACATCTTATGTTTGTACTTTTGAAGAGCATTTAAACATATTAAGTAAAGAAGGGGTCAAGAACCTTTTTTTCTTGAATAAAATATAAAATTATTTTTATGCTGAAAAAAGACAATCTAAAGCATGAACGTCTTAGCTTTTTTATTTGGGGGAGGGGGGGGGGTGGAATTATTAAAAATTGAAAATTAAAATTAACATTTTAAATAAAGAAGGGGTCAAAAACCTGTGGGTGCTTAAGCAAAGTATAAACATCTTTTTTTAAAAGCGAAGCTTTTCTATAATTATTAAAAGCGAAGCTTTTCTATAATTAGGGTTGGTCCGTTCGTCCGTACGTAAGTCCGAGATAGATAGCTTTTATTCGTTAATTTAGGCATGTTAGAATTGTCCTATCGATTTCAAGCTTTACATGATGATTCCTGTAGTAGTTAGGTACGATTTAGAAAGCGTAGCAACTCTATAATCATTACCAGAATGTCCGTACGTTCATTTTAAACATGTTGATTTTCTACTTTTTTAACAACTAATTTTTATGTGATCTAATTCTCCGTTTGATCTGATTTTTGGTATACTAATTACTGGGACAACAAAGTACAATATTATAAACGAAGCAACTCTATAATCAAGTCCTAAAAATGTAAGTATGTCCATAAACATTATTCTGTACAAGCAGTTTTTCAACAAATTTACTTACAGTTTTGCTTCGAATCTTATACATTTATATTCTGATTATTCAGTTCTGACACTATACAAGTGTTAATGTCTGTATGTCCTACCATTTCAGTGCTTCGCTTTTATGGATGTTGTCATCCTTGTTATGTCGTAGTTTTAGACGCTATGTCCGTCCGTCCGTATGACAAGAGTATATTAACAAAAAAATATGATTTTCTCAGAGGTTATAAACGATAGAGTTCTGATTTTTTTAGTGTAGATTTTTCTAACTATTTTGCATATTGGAACAATTTTAAAAATTAACGGCCAGACCACTCTATAACTGCTTTTTAGCCGCTTTCATAATTCTTTCACTTTATTAGAGAACATGAAAAGCTAGTGTAACATTCAAGTAGTAATATATCCATTCTTATGATATCAATGACAACCACCTAAATTTTTTTTTGTAGATTTCAGAAACAATATATTTTTTTTTACAAAATCAAAAACGATAACATTAGTAAAATAAACTTACCTCTATCCGCTAGCCCAATTGCTGATGTTCGTATTGTAGACATCTTTAAGATAAACTATAAAAATTTAAAAGCAACTCTGTAATTTTTATATATAGTTTTAGTATAAAAATTAAAAATATTTCATTACAACTAGCTAAGAGGATCTATCTAAAGAAAAGACAATGAACGACGATCTTATTTACATCCTCTGTGATGAAAAACAAAACTAAAATTATTTGTTGAAAGAAGGTGTCCTAACATTTTTGATTTTTATTTAAAATAGCTAGTCGGTGTTTTTAGTAAGTAGTAGATGTAAAATGGTCCATAGAATTTAAATATTCAATCGTTTTTTTTTTGTAGACCTCTTAGTTTTGAAGTAGTTTAATTTTTTTTTAAATTACTACTTACTAAAAACACCGACTAGCTATTTTAAATAAAAATAAAAAAAAGTTAGGACACCTTCTTTTGAGCATTGCTAGTTTGATCAATAAAATCAAAATACCCATAGATTTTTCAACCAGCAAATAAGATAACGTGGTTATAAAACTTTAGGTAATAGTTTAATTTTACAGTTCAATGTCCCCTCCCTCAATATGGTTCAATTTACAACCCTTCTTTCCCTCAAAAAGTACAATTTTTCATTCCAATTTATTGTAAGGGTGAGATAATATTGAATTAGACCTATTAAATCAACCTTTCCCCAATATGTATAAAATTCTCCTATTGTTAGCTAGTTATAATATAAAGGAAAAAATCACAGGGAGGGAGAAGACATTGGGGAATATATAACGCTAGTTCCCAAAGTTTTATAATAATGTTTTTTATTCGTTGGCTTAACAACTTTGGTAGCTTTTGTTGAATTTCGATTAGTTGGTTCCTTATGTTGAGTGTTCAAACGTTTCAGCCACTAAATATAGTGTACATAAGGGGTAATTTTGTGTATTATCATTGGGATGTATATCAATTTGTCGACAATGATATTGTCCATTCAGATCCTTGAAAAAATATAAAGGTATAGGTTAATATTAGCGTCATTGCCTCTTCCCCGTCTGATTTTAAAGTAGATATTGATTTTAAAGTATCATGATCACGTAAAGATTTTGACTGAAAATAAAATTGAAGCCATCCGTCAAAACTGATTGTTAAAAAGGGGTTGTTGATGGTTTTAGAAAGCTTCTATATAACCTAACCATAAAGTATCCCCTATATCGTCAATATAATAGTTAGGACTATGAATATTATATTGTTGTTATCCAAATTTAAGATCTGTTGGTTTAGAATTAAGTAGCTTACTTAGGGAGGGTACCATTGGACTGTTAATTATACTAGTACCCAAACTTTTATATTCAGGTTTCCTTATTTATTGGCTCAAAAACTGTGGCTACTTTGACTGAATTTCGTTTGGTTTATTTAATAAGTTAGTAGTGTCCATTTAATTTAATAAATTGATGATTTCATTGACTATTGGGTATTAAGCCTTAAGACGTTCTGAAATATTAATGCAATAAAATTTATACAATTAGATTTCAATAGCCTATTAATGCTGTGACACAGTTGATTTCTTAGCAATTGGACTTTCAAGCCCCTAACTTTCTAAAGTAAGGCGCAACGAAGTCAGCTTTTCAACCAAATAATCTCCCTAGATTTGACATTTTACGACAATTATAGGGTGTGCTTTTAAATGGTTTTTATATTGTAGCACAAGTCGCCTTCAGAATAAAGCTAATAAATATTAATAATAGTTATTTAGTGCATCGTATTATAGACAAGTTTCCGCGGAAATACAAATAAAAACGACAAGATTAAAATCTTTGGCACCTCGGGGCAAACAAAACTGGTAATAATTTTATGATTTTTATTTTAATATTCGTGGAAAATTGTTTGTAATACGACGGTATTCGTGATTTTTCAGTATGCATTAGAATCGGTTCTAATCCAGCGTATATTTATCGGTTTCGAAGCCAAACTGGATTTTTTTTTATTTAGTAACACAGGGACAAAAAAATTTCAATAAAATGATCCACCATGTAAGTTTTAACTATTATGTTGGCAGCTGGGTAAACTGCTTAAAAATATTTATAAGTACCACGATTTATTTTTTCAAATCTAGTTTGCAAATATGAGAGGCTTTTAGATTAATTTGCTGAATTACACGACAACTTTGACGTCATACAATATTAGTATTTTAATATTGTAATAAAAGTGTTACAAAACTTTAGCAATAACTAAAAAACAGCAAATTATTGGTCCTTCCTATTTTGAAATATATTGGAAATAAGGGAAAAGGGTAGTTTTATTTTACTATGCACTAACACTGTGGGGCCGCCCAGTACTTAATATGACCTAACCTAAAGTAGTAAAAACAAACGATAAACTACCCTAAATCCTCCTTATTTCAAATTTTGTTAAAAAATTTTAGGGTTTGAGGATTTTTTTTAATAGATTTTAACAAGGATGACAATATCCATAAAAGCGAAGCTCTGAAGCGGTAAGACACACGAACATTAATACTTGTAGAGTGTCAGAACTGAATAATCAGAATTTAAATGTATAAAAGTAGAAACAAAATTTTAAGTAAATGTGTTAAAAAAACTTTGTATATACAGGATATTGTTTAAGGACATACTTACATTTCGAGGACTTGATTATAGAGATGCTTCGTTTATAACATTGTACTTGGTTGTCCTAGGAATCAATCAGATAATTATTTGTTATTAAAAAGTTAAAAATCAACATGTTTATAATGGACGTCCGGACATTCTGGTAACGGTTATAGAGTTACTACGCTTTCTAAATTGTACCTAACTACTACAGGAATCACCATGCAAAGTTTGGAATCGATAGGACAATTCAAACCTATTTAAATGGACGAAAAGAGCTATCTATTAAGAGATATAAGTTTTCCGGAATTTTAATGTAGGGAGTAGATTTGAAATCTGCATCAAATTTTAAGGATTTTTTTATAAAATTCGTTTTTTGTAAAATTCTTTATCTAAAAGCGAAAATACATTTTAAGTTAATTAATTTTGACCAATAGGATAGGTGGATTTTAAACTACCTGCGCTCTAATTGGTTGAATGATGTAAGACATCCAATCAGAGCGCAGATTTTTTAAATCCACCAATCACAGATGCCAAAATTAATGAACTTAATTTGTATTTCCGCTTTTAGATAAAGAATTATACAAAAAAACGAATTTTATAAAAAATCCTTAAAATTTGATGCAGATTTCAAATCTACTCCCTACATTAAAATTCCGGAAAACTTATATCTCTTACTATCTATCTGTGACGTACGGACCAACCCTAATTATAGAAAAGCTTCGCTTCTAAAAATATACATAAAAACTTAGGTCTATACAATAAAGTATAAATATGAACTTTGAATTAAAAGTATTATTTCAACATCAATGAAGCTATATTGAATAATTAATATGTGACATTTATTTTCAATGAATCATAGTTCACATCATATATATTCATACGAGTCAATGAGAAAACTATTTAACTTTTCATCAAAAACTATAGGGAATACTAACGGCCACGCCCCTAGAGGCCTCTTGAGGGAAGGGGGGTAGGAGTCGAGCCCGTATTCATATTAAAAGAAAAAAAAATGATTTTTTGGGGAGTTTAATTTTTTCCTCGGTAAACTAACAAAATAACCCACGACCGTGGCTCAACACGTAGCGCATCCGCTCGTCGTCGGGAAGGTGATAGGTTCGAATCTCGGTCTGACACAGCGTCATAACTAAAGACGTTAAAAATGGTTCCCACTGCTATTATGTAAGATGTGCGACATAAATAGTTAGAGTGGGGGGAATGCCTTGGCCAAAAACAGGCTCAACTCGCTACCATGCACAGTTGGGACTTCTCAGGCAAAGGTCGTGCATCTCAGAGAGTTGGTTGTCTGATGGGTGAATGGACGCTTTACACCGCAATCATAAGTATTGTATGTATGTTCCAAAGGTGCGTTGAGAGAGGTCTAGTACCCGAAGAGACACCTAGCCCCCTAGAGTCTTAACTCTTAACTTAAACTAAGAAAATATTTTTAGAACTTCCTGGGCCCTATGAGAAGTTACACTGTAAAGGATAAGGCCATAATGGTCCAGTGGTTAAAGAGATCCTTTGGTAAATAGGGACTCAAAAGCATACCTTTTTTTTAAAAAAAGGGGATAGTTTATTGCGCATCGGTTGTATGTTTAAAAAAAAATATACTTCTTCTCTTTAAAAATAAATTATGATCAGTTGGTAATAAAATAATCAATATACTTTTAGATTTTTTATTATTTATTTTTTCAAGCAACATAAAGCAACTTAAAAATCACATATTTATGTTATTAGTTATTACATAAAGTATTAATACACAATTTATGAATATTTATTCAAAAATATTAAAGTTATAACATAAAATTAGTATTTTGAAATATTTATAGCAAATTTACTATAAAATTTATTTTTGTAATAGCCAAAGGCACAAATAATGTTTGCAGCAATGTCTAATTTAAGTTGTTGTGTCAGAAAATTTACAAATAGTTCTATTATTGTAATTTTTGTCATTTTAAACCTTTTTCGCAGACTTTATTAAAATTAATCACATAGAGTAAAATAAAAATTAATTCTTTAATAACATCGACCATTTGTTAAAGCAATTATAATGCATTTTTAAGTGCTATTTTCAAAATTTTTAAAATACCGCCCTCCCCCCCCCCATCCTTTCTCAAATTGTAAAAATTCACATCCTCTTTAAAATTAAAGAAACTTGTAAATTAAAATAACTTTTGCAATTATATTTAACAAAAAGAAGATAATATTTTAAAAAGCTTTCGTTATCAAAAATGCTATTTGTACAAAAATAAGTAGTTTTAGAAAATATTAATCATTTCAATTATAAAATTATCATTTCGTTCGTTGACAAGAAAGTTTTTAAATTCAGTATTAGTTATAAAACTAAATTTTAAATACATTATGTAAGTTTAATAGTTCAACCTGAGTTGTTTTAAGAGATTTGAACTATTGCAGAGAATAAAATATTAAAACAGGACAAAAAAAGAAATTAAATTAAAAATGAAGGAAAATATGTTCAATTTACCTATTCATAGTTTTTATTTACAATACATACATATAAAAATGAGACAACAAATTTTATACGTATATTTCTCGTATTCATTCGAATCCGGTGGATAGGAACCGGTTCTCATCCATACGAAAAAACTATGTCTAGCATAGTATTATATCCAGCTTTCTATTAATATAGAAATGTACAATCATAAGATTAAAACCAGTTTTTTTTAGCCCCGAGGTGCACATTCTATATCCGCGGAAAGCCGTTTATAATACGATGCGAGAAATAACTATTATTGTATCATTCATGTATTCATATCATATTTAGTAATAGTTATTTCTCGCATCGTATTATAAACGGCTTTCCGCGGATATAGAAAGTACAAGGCACCGGCTAAAAAAACTGGTTTTAATCTTATGATTGTACATTTCTATATTCGTAGAAAGAAGATATAATACGATGCTAGACATAGTTTTTTCGTATGGATGAGAACCGGTTCCTATCCACCGGATTCGAATGAATACGAGAAATATTTTTATGAAAATTAGTCAAATCTCATCCAATTGTAGCGTGTTTCTTAGATAAACTTTAAAAGGACCAAACATAATTGAGGTATTTAATGATTTATTTTATAAAAATAAAAGTTAACATTAAAAATTTCTTAATTAATCCTTATTTAATCTTTATTTTTCCTGTTTTATTATTTACATTGTAGAATATCTATCCCTTTCCATTTAAATTTGTTGTGATTTTCAGGTAAGTTATCCTTGTGTTTCATGAACAGCAACCATTCTATCCAAAAACCTGAAAACAAACATCCTATTATATAAAGTAGTAAGAATGTCGTCTTATTTAGATCTTTGCTCATTTTGTAGCAGTGCAGTGTAAGTAGACCCAAAGTCTGAAATTACGAATATTAAAATATCCAGTACCTTATAAAAAGTAACCTAACCTAACATAAGGTAATAAACAAAAAAACGAAAAACTCTTCCCCCTCATTTTTTTCAAATGATTTCAAATTAATGAGGGGGGGGGGGGGTTTCTTTACTCCACTACAATTTTTTTTAAGGGAAACAGAAAAGACAAGTTTACCTTTGGTTCAAAGGAGTGTGTTCTTTCAATTTCGACTCGACCAGTTTATTATTGAGAATATCCATGACCAGATCTAGGTTTTGTTTTGTGTTGGACTTGACAGCTGCGTGCAGCAGGATCTGACGGAATATGTCCTTTTGCGCTTTGCTTCCCTGAAAAGGATAATCCTTGTATAAAACATGATCTGTATCTGTCCTGAAGAAACTCGCTAACTTCTGAACATATTTGGTTCTCCCTTATAGTATAGCTTCTGAAAGGTCCTGGGAAGGTTTATAGCTATGTTGGGGGAAGGTGGAGGGTTGGCTAATCACCTCCACTTCTTCAAGTGCTCCTGGAGGCCTCTACGGGGCGTTGCAGCTAGTAATACATATTACAGATGCAAATTTGATACATAAATAATTTAAGAGTTTAAAATAGTTGTAAAAATTGGTTCTTTTCTTTATTTCTGGGTATTATCCAATGATCTTCAGGGATATAATAATTGACGATAAATTGATGTAAAGCTCAAATAACAATAGACAAAATAATCCCTTCTTTATATTTATACTATTGGTTGGAACGTTATGATTCTCCAATTATTGAAGAAACCAATCAAAATTTAATAAAAGTACCCAAAGTTATTAGCCAACGAATAAGAAAACGTAACTATAACTTTGGGTACTAATGTAAATAACAGTCCAATGACCCTTCTCTTTTAGGTATTTATTTATGCAATATTACATACCTGAATTTTTTTCTGTAACTCCGGCATGATTGGGGCCATTTTCTCCACAGCTTCTGTATATTCTCCGTCCATAAAGTGTGTAATTCCTTCCACCAGAGGTATGCCCACGTTGGTTGTTACGTCCTTGTTCCAACCAAGTCTAAAAAGAATATTTTTCAAAATTAAATACATATAGTCATACATTGCTTCGAAATCTCTCATATCCGTTGGATTAAAACCTGTTTTTAGTCATACTCAAAAATAAATCCGCAGAAACCTGTCTATAATACGATGCGATAAAAAAAGACATAAAATGATTTTTGTGGGTTTCTATCCTCTTGAAGCTTCAATTAATCCTTAACCCATGAGTAAATTGCTCATTAAAGCAAATGTCACGTAGGAGGCTTAACGGTTCCAGTTTTATTCCAGAATTAGTGACTGCAAATACTAACATCCAACTATTTTAATCCAAAACGAAATATAAAAACTACCTGTCACCATTGACAAATTCTCTCATATTTTCCAGGAGCTTCTGGTTAGCGGCTGCGTCCCCAGCCAGCAGCGAGCAGAAAGAGTTGTGACCGTCGTAGAACAGTGAGACAAAGTCGTCGTTGTGCTTCACCCAGCCTTTAGCCTAGAATATCAATAAGAAGGATCAAAATCAAGCGTGGCAATCCTTATATTAATGTAACAGGATGTCTATGTGTGCATGTGTCAGTCTGTCTGTGTGTGTGTAGCTAAGGAACTCTCTCACAGCTGAACCAATATGGTTCTCCTTTTCATAGGTCCAATGTACCTCCAAAATCCCAAGAGAATTTGCCTTTAAAAAAAATGCCCCCCCCCAATCTTTTAAAAAATAAATAGGTTCTAATTCAAAAATAAAAAAAACTTGAAATGGGGGGTTGAATTCCCTTCCCCCCACTTCAAGTTCCTTTTAGGCCACTAGTGGCGTAGCTGCTAGTATGACAGTTTTACAGTACCTGTTCATTTGCTCTGTCTCCAATATTAACACCCTCCAAGTGAAGTCGCATCAGTAAAGATGAACCGTCGGACAATGGGAAGTTACCTCCGTCTAAAACAACAGATAACTTTAAGATAGAATTGTGATTTTCTCAGCTGCTTTTTAAGATAGATCTACGACATTTTTGGTTAAGATTCTTGTACCGATGAGCATCCAGTATACAGCTATCTTGGTTTCGTGAAGTTATCATTCTATATATCACATATTATTCTCTGTATCAGAAGAGGCAGAGAGCCTGGGGGGACTAGAAAAATACATTAAAACCATCCCAAGACTTCAATCTGAAAATAAAATGGCCTATAACCGTTTAATGAGTATGTGAAAGAACAATTAATCGATTCAGTACCTAGTTTTTTTAGATCTCAAGCTTCAGACAAAACCCTTATTTAGAATTCTCTTGTATTCTATCAGTCACCTAAAGGGAGGGGGGGGGGGAGTGTTTTTTAAATAGTGTCACATCCGCCTCCCCCCCTTTGTGTCATTCAACATTAGTAGGTTTATATTTAACTAAGAAAAAATCAAAAATTAACCTTTCAAAGTCATTGGTCCGACTTTATCATCATATAGTTGGAGAGCTGATTCATACTCTCCCAGCTGAACGTGGAACAGAGCAGTGTGCCACCAGATGTGGTGGGAGAAGGTTGTGCCTGTCGTCCAGTCACGGGCAGAGTTTAGCAGGAAATTTCTACCCTAAACAAAAGTATTTTTATTTTATTAATAATTCTTTTTTAAAAAAAACAGAATGTCTGTGTGTACCAACGGATCTTGCAAAATGCTGAAGAAATATAATTATCCTTTACAGTGTAGCTTATTGATGCTGCGCAAAACTGTCATCGATCTCTATAATAAATAAATACCTGTAGGCTCTTCCTGACTCTTCAAAGTTGTGTGCCAGAGCATGGTGGGTTCAGTTATCCAATGGGAAATATATAAATACCTGTAGGGCTCTTCCTGACTCTACAAAGTTGTGTGCCAGAGCATGGTGGGTCCAGTTATCTAGGGGGAAATATATAAATAACTGTAGGGCTCTTCCTGACTCTTCATAGTTTGTGCCAGAGCACAGTGGGCCCAGTTATCCAATGAGAAATATAAAAATACCTGTAGGGCTCTTCCCGACTCTTCAAAGTTGTGTGCCAGAGCATGGTGGGCCCAGTTATCCAGTGGGAAATGGTCCAGAGCTTTTCTGCCAGCTATCTCACTGGCGTCATAGTTGCCCCTTTCTCCTTCACCAAAACAGATCTTGCCAAACACATGTCTGAATTAATATTAACATCAATCATGGTAATTTACTACCACTATCCCTATTCGCAAATGGAAAAAAAATATTTTTAATGTAGGGTATTGATTACCTAGATGATCTCAACAAATAGGGGAGGGTGGTTCAGTGACCAAAACTAGACTTTAAAGAAAGCACCTATTTACTTGTGACTTACAAAACAATCTCTGCCATCTATCTTAATATTCTAATAATTTATTTTGGAGAAAAAAAGTAGGCATGTAGACTAGGTATCTTAATATCCGCCACATTAACTCCATCAATAAAGGTGGGAAATGGTAGGACCTAGGACCTGTCGTTATTTGATATTGATATTACGGTCATTAATAAGAACGCAGTCGTAAGAATGAATCAATAGTCACATTTGAGAGTATGTAGCTCTTAATGAGTAATACCTCATCTTGCTACATAACTTCTTAAGGTTGTACATATTTTATTCCTATACATGAGAACATAACAGAAGGCTTACAACAAAGTAGAAGGAAACTAAATCATACCTAGGTGATTTTTTTTTAAAAACTTACCCATAGAAAGGTGTGCTAGGATCATAATATTTCACAACCGATGCGGGAATATCATACAGCCTTGGAGTTTCACCTATAATAGTTATTTATAAAATCGTTTTATAGATATATTCCCGCAGAAATTAAATATTTTTTTTTCTAGTTTAACAAAACTGATATTAGTGTTATGATTTGTGTAGTGTGTACTCTATTATTTGTAGAAAATTGTCTATAATACAAGACGATACATGATATTTCATTATGGCTCAGAAACATATATATGCCAGCAGTTATTAAAGGGTTTCGAAGCCAGACTGGAATTTCTTTAGTGTTATTTATTCTTATAAAGTAATACCAAATATATTGCAGAAAAAAACCTTATCTAAAAGTCCTAACTGTCTGTCATAGCAGCAGTAGGTACAATTTCAAATTATCAAATAAACATCAAGACTTTCAGCACTTTAAAAACAAAAAATTCTAAAACCATCCCAGGTCTACATGAGGTTTCTATAAAAAAATAAATGAATATTTAAATCGGTCTAATGGTCACGGAGATCTCAACTTACAAACAAACACATACAAAAATCAACAGATTATATTCAAATAAATAAAAAAAAACTCACCAATAGTTAAAGCTAAGAAATAAGCCATTTGTAAAGAGTAGGGGTCTTTGGGATAGGTTTTTAAAACTTCCTAAAATTAATCATTTATTTAAAAAATTATCATAGATGGTTATCCACGAATATTTAAAAAAATTTAAGATTAAAACCATTTTTGTTGGTACGGTTGGGCTGAAGACCAGGGCTAACAAAATTGGTATTAATTTAATGATTTTTATTTAAATATTCGTGGAAAATTGTCTATAATACGATGCTATATTTTTTTCAGTATTGCTAAGAACCAGTTCTAATCCAGAGGATATAAATCGGTTTCGAAGCCATTCTTGTTGTATTAAAGTTAAATTAATGATTATTCCTGAAATTGTTCCATAGCTCCCCAATAATCTTCGATAGCAAGAAGCTCGGCTGCCCTCAAATGGTCTGCTTCGTACTTGGTCAAATTCTGATTCTAAAAAAGTTAACCGTTGAGAAATTAGCAAAATAAGAGATTTCAATATTTTTTACAAACGATTCACCTTCCAATAATTGATTTTTAGTGGAAAAGCTAAACTTTCACTTTTTCAGTCCGTTCGTAATACTGGTTTAAATGTGATTTTCTCGTATGCTACCTATGTAATATAGACAGCTGAAATTTAGTTAAGATTCCTTGTATTAATAAGCATCCAGTATCTGATTTTTCTTTATTGGTTTATCGACCATGCTTCAAAAGACATAAATAATATTTGTTTTATGAAGACTTGATTTCCTATGTTTCCAAAATATTCTCCCTATTTCTTTTTCTTTTAATGACAACTAAACATCTGCTCGCTTTGTCCATTTATTCATCCATTTTTTGCTTCGCTATTTAGTGATGTTGTTATCCGTGTTATTTTTTTGTCGATATGAATACAAATTTTCTAAAATAGAAGCTGGCAAAAAGTAGGTACCTTAGCTTTTGCAGAGAAATCAATAAGTTTCTTTCTGGGTTCCTCGTTTTTCTTTGGGTTCGTTGCTAAAAAAAATTGATTATGGTCAATTTGTCTTTCATTGACATAACGGATACGCCCCTAGAGGCACCTAGGGACACATGAGAGAAGGAAGAATAAGTTGACCTTCCAATTTCAATTTCAGTTTCACAAAGAAAAAAATAGTTTGGGGGGGGGGGGGGTGGGATCCAGGGGTAATTTTCTTGGGAGGGTTGAGGTGCCTAAAAATTAAACTTCCCAGGCCCTATAAGAAGCTATACTGTAAAGTAGAGCCATTTAGGTCCAGCAATTATCGAGATATTAGCTAGGGAAAGAAAGACATATGTTCTTATTAATCTTTCGTAACAAGAACAATAACTTACCAAAACAATCTAGGCCAAGTCCGAATATTTTGCCCATTGCAAAGTCTGGGTCAGCTTCCGTCATTTTAGCTGTGGTGCCTAGAAAATAAAAATAACTTATTAATTTTATGATCCTCAATCTAATACCTAAGGAGCAAGGGATTCTGTTAGGGTGCTCTGCTACTATATGGAGTTGTTGTTTTAGTCTAACCAATCCTATTCTTTACAGCAGTAAGTTGTGTGTGCGTATGTAGTGAAAAATCACGTAAAAGAAAGGTATCAAGCTATTGGGCGGGTAGATGCGTAGCGCAACAACCCCAAGGCCAAGATTTAATCAAATGAGTTAGTGATAAAGTCACTAGAGTGAAAAAGTCTGTTTCTTTACTAGTTATTTATTTTAAATATATTTCTGTGATCATCGCACCCTCTTCGGTTTAGCTGAATGGTAAAATTAGTAAGGAATGTAAAATTAGTAAGGAATGTTGTGTAAAATAGGAAAATTGAAAGTGTATATATACTAACATAGGCAACTTAAAATATTTCTTTGCATACCAAAACATATAAGCCTACCTGAAAATCCGCCAAGCTGACCATCATTATAATGATAAATAGCTTGATGCAGCAGCGCATCGTACATCTTGACAGCCTCGTTGCTAGAGGTTGAGAACTGGATACCATCCGCCTGCCAACCTGCCAGGTCGCGCCAGTTAAAGGTAAAGCTGGGAGATTCAAATACCTTCATAAATAAAGTTATGTTTTGTTGATTTTTTATTAGTGAAGCTCCTCTTTAATTACAGTATGTCGTAAGTCCTGAGGTCCTTTCATGGATGAAAAAGCAATACTAAATTATACAAAAAAACACACGTAATCAATTTCAGACATCATTGTTTATAAAAAAGAGTTACATGGAACTTCATGAAACTTTCATTAGGCTATTTTAAGGAAGGAAGGGTACAATAGATATTAAGTTACACTGGTACCTAAAGACAAAGTTTTAAAAAGTTCATTCGTTGGCATAAAAACTTTGGGTACTTTTAATGAAATTCGATTAGATAAATAATTCTAAACTTACGACCAAATTTTTAGTCAAAAGATCGAAAGGGTACCACCTAGGTAATATGTTGATCACCATTGGGTATTATATACTGTTTATCATCCATATTGTATCATTCCTGTATGTATTAATGAGTCACAAATATAATTACCTCAGGAGTAGCTTCGGGTGCATCCACAGTTTTTGACATTTTCAAATTTTATTTCGGTTTTCTAAAATTATAATCATTTGGTATATAGAATTCTAGAAGTCAAGACCTGTCCGACTCATGTGCACCTAGAGGCCTCTCTTGATGCCGAAGCCGCTAGTTCAATTATATATAAATTTCATCTATAATTCAAAGTAGAACGATGTCAGTCTGTCCCTTAAGATCTCGGTAACCACTGAACTGATCGGATTCTACTCTTCAAGGAATATACCTACTGGTCCTGTGGTGGTTTTAGGCTAATTTCTAGGGGTTTGGGACACCCCCAATCCCCCCAAAAATATAAACCCCCCCCCCCAATCTTTTTTTCTTGCGTAGGTACCTATTTTTTCACAATTTTATTTTCTTATGGGAAAGTTAGTTCACATAAAACTACTGGCGGTAGCACCAGTAGTACTTAATTTTCTTAAAAATTTCCTTTTGGGGCAAAGCCCAAAGAGGCTAGGGGCAGAGCCGCTAGTTTATAATATAGTAATAAACAAAGTACAAATGTTTAAAAAAATTAGCATAGCACCCTTAATAATAATATTTTACATTCGTATTAGGTAGATATCATTTTAATAAAATACGTGATTTTATCAATTTTAAACATTTTTTACTTATAATTTTTAATTATTAAGCCCCTAGCAACAAGATAATTAGTTATAAAAAATAATAACAAGTTTCTTATCAATACTAATATATATCATTATTTTAAACTTTAATTTTTGATTTATAACTTAGTAAAAATTCAAACTATTTAAATACTATTTCTGTAATTTACTGCTTTTCTTTTAGGAAACAAGCCTTCCAAAGGCTTGAATAGAATTGGGGGCTTGGGTAAGTTTATTATGCCTTATATGCCGTATAGCTCCGAAGCTGCCTGCCTGTCTGCTTCTAGAATTTTGTAAATAAACAGAGATACGTATTCTGTAACCTGTCTGCTAGACATGGTTGCCACAAAATTAAAATAAAATAAAATAAAAATTACGACTATTTAAAAAAAGATTGTTTTATAATGATTTGAATTATTACAATAATTTTTTTTGTATTATTTTGTCTGAATAATATTTTGTTTATGTATTTGTTTTTGGCAACTTGTATCAAGTTGTTGAGTAATAAATTGTCTGCTGTGACCAATAGTAATTCAGTTTTTGTTTAAAACCAATTAAAATCTTTTCCAGGATTTTTGCAGCATTTTTATTGGCCAAATATCTAGCAGACGAATTAGAGAAATTTTATTGGTGGAAATGTTTTGCAGTATTTGTTGATAAGGAATTTTAAAATGAAAAATTAATGATGTGATTGAATTTCGTAATACTTATATAAGGTTTGTGTGATTTAAAGATTTTGATCAGAGAAAGAAAGAGAGAAAGGGGACAATCGGCTGTTTATTAAAATAGTCCTAAAGTTTTCTTATTCGTTGTCTTTACAACTTTGGAGACACTGAATTTTGATTGGTTGGCTCATTGAGTTGAATGTTCAAATGTTTCAACCACTATTTTGAATCTACAGAAGGGTTAATTTTGTGTATTATCTCTGGGAATGGACATCATTTTATCGGCCATTGTCTTATCCCTAGATTCTTGGACTTTGATAGTTTTTATTTGCACGCAAATGTCGCCTGAATTATTTTTTTTCAGCAAAAAGAAGTATAACATTTAAATAAATTCAAAAAATAAGAAAACAATTAATCGAACGATAATCCTCATGATAAAGTAACATGATATTTGTCTGTCTATTTGTTTTTACAGTAGAATCTCGCCAACCTCTGAACCGTAATTGGTATTGTAGCTTCTCATAGGTCCTGGGAAGGTTTATAACTTTTTAAGGAGGTTACCACCACCCTCTGCTCCTAGAGAAATCGCCCCTAGATAAAAATTACTCCCCCCTAAATTTTATTTTTAATTTTTCAAAAATTAAAATTGAAAATAGTGGGGGGGGGGGGTGAGAAGTAAAACCCCACCCCCCCCCCCCTCCAAAGAAAAACAAACCCAACCCAGATTTTTTAACTTTTTTTTTAGATCTAAAATAAAAAATGGGTTATCGAATTCAGCTCCTCCCTCCTCAAGTGACCCTAGAGGCCCCCTAAGGGGGCGTAGCCGCTAGTACTAAACTATAAGAAAAGATAAAATACTTCACAAAATAGTAGAGTTCTGAAATGTTCATGAGTCAGAGATTTGTATTGCTGAATAATTACTTGGTCTCTAATATTTCCACAAGGATGACAATATCCTTAGCGAAGCACAAAAACATCAGGTATTGACAAACAGACTAAGTGAGTTATCAATCAAATGTTCGGTATTATATAGCGTTGTGTTGCGAACAGACATAAATAGTGAATCATAGGGTAACTGCAATATTCCTTCTAGAGTAAAGAGTTTTTAAAAGCGAACCTTTTCTATAATTAGGGTCGGTCCGTCCGTACGTCCGTAACGGATAGCTTTTTTCGTTAATTCAGGCACGTTATATAGAATTAGAACGATTTCAAACTTTGCATGATGATTCCTGTAATAGTTAGATACTATTTAGAAAGCCTAGCAACTCTAAAATCGTTACCAGAATGTCCGTACGTCCATTTTAATTTTTAAACTTGTTGATTTTTAACTTTTTTAACAAATTTTTTTTATGTGATATAATCATCCGATTGGTCAGATTTTTTGGAGTACTGATTCCTATTACAATAAGGTACAACACATCTCAATAATCAAGTCCTAAAAATGTTCGTCTGTCATACTGTTTCAGAGCTTTGCTTTTATGGATGTTGTCATCCTCGTAGTTGATTTGAATCATAACTAGCGACTGCGCCCAAAATACTTCCAGGGGCTATGTTTTCAAAGAGGAAGTAATGGAAAGAGAAATGTAATAAATAAACATCCAAAGACTTGAATCTAAATAATGAAATAGCATAAAACCATTCCAGGACCAGTGTAAAAAGCTTTTTTTTAAATGGAGAACTCAATATTAGTTGAAGACAAAATCTTACTACTTTACGTAATAAAATAAAACCTAATAAAACAATCATAGTGTAATCATTATTAACAGATAATGAGCCAATAATGTAATCCTGCAATTATTATAATAATATAATTATATCATTTCCCTCTCTGTAAACAATAATCCCATTAGTTCCTGACTTCAAATCTTCTTAATTTATACACAATCCTATTCTATATATTAATCCCTTTAGACTAGCAGTTGCTACATTTTTAAAATTTTCTAGATTTTGGTATAAAATTATCTAAACAGATATTCTAAGTATGTAATCATTATATAAAAGTTACAAGTTGTCTGTCATAGGTCCAGGGATGGTTTATAACTAATTTTGTTGAGGGTAAAACCACCCTTCCTAGAGAAATAACCCCTAGATCCTCCCCCCCCCCCCTCCTTATTATTTTACTTTTTCTGTTTAAAACAAAAATCCCTGCAAAAATCAAAAGTTGACGGTCCGGGTCGACTTCACATCACCCTTTTCTTAAGTGACCCTAGAGGCCAATAGGGGAGTAGTCGCTATTATTATTATAAATTCTTTTTCTTGCTTTCTATAGTATTCTAAAAGACCTTATTATAAAATGAATAAGGTCTGACAACAAAAATGCAGCAATACTTTTTAAGGGAGTTTTAGAGTGTTGTAAATGAGTCAACTATCTTTCAAAAATTATGTATAAAAGCCGAGGATTCGTTTAAAGCTTCCAGGAAAAGCACTTTTCATATAATCCTACTGTTTATAATATATTGATAAAGATAGAAAGACATCCTCTTATTTTGCACGATAGATTTAATAGTTGAAAAAGGTTTCAATGTTCACTGTTCATTTAGTGAAGCGTCTCTAAAAAGCACAATCAAACAGTCAAATTGACATCGCATATCTTTAAATTTTCAATTATAACGGGTACCAAAAATTTCATGTAATGGAAAATAATCTTCCTTTCATGATAAATTCTTTCTGTAAATGACTGCTCAGTCCTTATGTTACTTTTCATTCAACAAGGTCTGCGTGCATAATTTGGAGAGGTACATAATAGTTTAAATTATACCAAATAATCTTAGAAAATGAGACTTAAGCAAAGCTAAAAATGAAACCATAAACATAAACGCAAGTTTGTTGGGATCATATTGAATTGTATACTCCTTTTTAAAAAAAGATTTATTTTTTACCTTTATGTTATTAGGTATGTTTTATTTGTAAGATAATATTTTTAGAAAGGTTAAACGAAATTTGAGAATTTTTTTAAAGATTAGTGGCTTATCTTTTATGTCTTTGCTTCTGAAAATCATTACACGACATATAAATGCTGATCTAAAAAGAAAAACCGAATTGATTTGTTTTATAACATAAAATTTAAAGTAAATAAAAGTAAGTTTTTTTCCTAGTTAGGACTTGCTAACAAAGGTTGTACATACAATACAAAGCAAAGCCAGTTACAAAAATATTTAATATTTTTGTTCGAAAACTGTAATAATGTATTATTATATATCTAGATGGGTGTGGGAGGGTCAACAATCTCCCCCCTAGACGAGGAGGAGGAGTCCCGGACGTCAGAGCCCGCCCCCGGAGCTACTCTGGTCAGGATTGGCATATTCCAGGTCAATCCGGTTACCAAGACAGGTATGATTTATATACAGATATTAAAAGTAAGAGTATATAAATGTGTTTCCACTGAAAAATCTCGCTAACCGTTGGACCGATAATATGGTTATTCTTTAAGTGAAGCTTCTTGTAGGTCTAAGAAAGGTTTATAACTATTTTGGGGGAGGTTTCTTTCACACTCCCAAGATAAATTAGCCTTAAAAAAATTCTCCCCTCCCTATTTTTTTTCTTTTTCCTTTGACAAGTGGATTGTCGACAATCTCTTTAACTTTCCCACAAGTTCCCCTAAAGGCTGCAAGTTGAAAGAAGGATGGTAATCAGGTAAAATAATAAGTGAGAATACAGCTAAATAAAAATGAGCTTCAAGAAAAGAAATCAATTAAAGAGAATAATAAAAATCCGGGTTTAGTCCCTTTCTTGGCAACGCCTCTTAAGGGGCGATTCGTCGTATTTTTAAAATAGCTTTTGATAGTTATTTTAGGTTAAGTTAGGTTAGGTGATTGCCCCGTAGTGTTAGGTTAAATTGGGTTAATTGATTGCCCCGCAGTGTTAGGCAATTGGCCCTGCATGGGCTAGAAAGAGGAGAAATGCTACTGTGAAAATACGTAGAAACGCCCCTTAAGAGGCGTTGCCACGAAAAGGACTATATCCAAAAAAGCTTTAGCTTAATTTTTTCATGACTTTAAAAAAACAATTGTCATTGTGTTAATTTTTGCGTTTTAGTATTTTATTTTACCCTTTATAAAAGGTTTTGTTAAGTTCCTCTTCACAAACTTTTTAACTTACTGATAACAATAGAATACAATAAATGTATTTTTATCAATTTAAAGTTAGGAAATATATTTCTTATCGATGTGCAATTTGGCAATGAAAAATTATTTTATATTAGTCCTATTTCTTTAACACGGCTGCGCCCCTAGCATCTAGGGAAAGGATGATAACAAAATAGAAAAAAAACTATCACAAGACTCTATTCATGAAAAAACAATAGTCTAAAACCAACCCGGAGACCTTTATTGAGCTTCCCTGAAATGTCCACACTCTACAAACCAAAATACCCAAAGGTCCAAATATTTAAGAGTGTATCAGGGGAGTAAAGAACCTTGTCTAGATGTGTTTAGAGGGGTGGTTGAAGGTGGTGGAAATCCATTACATCATCTGCACGCCTCTGTATTCAATTGATTTTAAATACGTATAAGCAATACAAATAGCAGTATATCTCAAATCGGTTTCAAAGTTTAATAAAATTACCCAAAGTTTCCACCAAATAAAATAACGTGATTATAATCTTTGGGTAATTGTATAATTACCAGTCCAATTTCCTCTCCCTCCCATCACTTTTATCACAATGTTGCAAAATATAGTTATGGTTAATTTTTAAAAGCGAAGCTTTTCTATAATTAGGGTCGGTCCGTCCGTCCGTCCGTCCGTACGTCCGTCCGTCCGTCCGAGATAGATAGCTTTTATTCGTTAATTTAGGCATGTTAGAATTGTCCTATCGATTTCAAACTTTGCATGATGATTCCTGTAGTAGTTAAGTACGATTTAGAAAGCGTAGCAACTCTATAATCATTACCAGAATGTCCGTACGTCCATTTTAAACATGTTGATTTTTCTACTTTTTTAACAACAAATTTTCAAGTGTTTTAATTATCCGTTTGATCTGATTTTTGGTATATTGATTCCTGGGACAACAAAGAACAATATTATAAGCGAAGCAACTCTATAATCAAGTCCAAAGATGTAAGTATGTCCATAAACATTATCCTGTTTTTAAGAAGTTTTTCAACAAATTTACCTACAATTTGGATTCGACATTTATACATTTATGTTCCGATTTTTTAGTTCAGATACTATACAAGTGTTAATGTCCGTTTGTCCTACCGTTTCAGTGCTTCGCTTTTATGGATGTTGTCATCCTTGTTTAAATAAAAACAATAGTAAAAGCGTAGCAACCCTATGCATGAATTTTCTTTTTTAGGGCAACGGCTGTACATGATGCATATGTTGCTACTCCCCTTCCTACCAATAACGGCCCTGATTGTCCAAAATTCTACTACCTTGAATAATCTACTTCAATACCAGCGGGATGTAGCCTCTATAGGTTAGTTCCTCTATCTATCTATTTAGTACCTCTATCTATCTTTCTATCTATTTAGTACATCTATTTGTCTATCTATCTATTTAGTACCCCTATTTGTCTATCTATCTATTTAGTACCTCTATCTATCTTTCTATCTATTTAGTACATCTATTTGTCTATCTATCTATTTAGTACCCCTATTTGTCTATCTATCTATTTAGTACCTCAATTTGTCTATCTATCTATTTAGTACCTCTATTTGTCCATCTGTCTATCTATTTATTACCCCTATTTGTCTATCTATCTATTCAGTTTCTTTATTTGTCTATCTATCTATTTAGTACCTCAATTTGTCTATATATCTATTTAGTACCTCAATTTGTCTATCTATCTATTTAGTTCCTCTATTTGTCTATCTGTCTATCTATTTAGTACCACTAATTTTCTATCTATCAATTCAGTCAGTATGTTTATTTGTATATCTATCTATTTAGTACCCCTATTTGTCTATCTATCTATTTAGTACCTCAATTTGTCTACCTATCTATTTAGTACCTTTATATGTGTATCAATCTTTTTAATACTTCTGTTTGTCTAATTATCTGTCTATCTATTTTGTATCTTTATATGTCTATCTATCTATCTATTTAGTACCTCAATTTGTCTATCTATCTATTTAGTACCTTTATATGTCTATCAATCTTTTTAGTACCTCTGTTTGTCTAGTTGTCTGTCTATCTATTTAGTACCTTTATATGTGTATCAATCTTTTTAGTACTTCTGTTTGTCTAATTATCTGTCTATCTATTTAGTACCTTTATATGTGATTATGTGTATAAATCTTTTTAGTACCTCTGTTTGTCTAATTATCTGTCTATCTATTTAGTACCTTTATATGTGATTATGTGTATAAATCTTTTTAGTACCTCTGTTTGTCTAATTATCTGTCTATCTATTTAGTACCTCAATTTGTTTATCTATCTATCCACAGGAAGAAAAGTAGACGGAGCTACCCTACTGGAGAAGTTTATCACCAACATGCAGAGGGAGAGGGCCGAAGTGGCCTTCTATATCTTCACGAATGGCAGCCAAACTCTGGAGATGAATTTGACAACAAGATTTCGACACACGGACGCTACCCTGGGTAAGTTTGTTCTTGTTGATAGCGAAGCTACTCTATGTATAGTACTTTAAAAATTGCAGAATAACTTTATTTTTGCCAGTGTCACACTTATCATATGCTTCTTAAACATGTAGTTGAGTTTGGGTTGATTAAGGTCTAGGATAGCGACTAACTTACACATAGGCTATATAAACTAAAGCGTATAGGTAATTTTTTTTTTCACTGGGGAAATAATTTCCCCTTTTAAAGTGGTATTTAATAACCCCCCCCCCCCCTTAGAACAATTTTTCATGCCTTATGTTAAAGTGTCTTCGAATGCATGCATGTAACATAAAGTTTCAACTTATAATGGAAAAAACATTAAAAATAAAATCCCAGGTTGGGGGTAAAGATATGTTTAACCACCAAAAACTTTAAAACCCCTCATTTTACGCCCTTACAAATTTTCAAAAATACATCAGATTACTTGCTATAAACCTTTGAAATCCCTCTTTTTACTCACCTCAAAATAAAAAGCTTGAACGTCCCTGCTTGAACTATTCTCACGTACTATTCGGGACAGTGATTCTGAGAAATAATATATCTTATTAATTTATTGTGAAAAATCCCAATTATCGCGAGAGAAAAAAAGAATATTAACTTCTAGTATGTAATTATATGTAATTGTTTTGTAAATGTTTTGTGAACTATATAAATTTTCTAATTTGTTGCACCTCCTTATTATTTCTCAGAATCTCTATCCCTGTCCCTGCTAACCACAAGATTTAGACATACGGATGCAACACTGGGTAAGATTTTTAGTAGCTGCGCTACTTTTTAATTTAATTTTATATTTTGAAAGTATTTCCGTCCAATCAATTTTTAAGTAGCCACAAAATCAATTTATTTTTGAAAAGAAAATCACGAAACCTCGTAGAAAATATTTTGGAAAAAATCGCCAAACCTTAATTATTTTCAAGAAATTGGTTTTCAAATATTCTAGTAATGTATGATCACATGAATGACAAAACTTTAATTTGTGCAACATTATGAAAATGTGATAAATATTTTTTTTCTCGCATTTAAAGCAAAAATTACACTATAAATTGCAATAAAAAAGTTTCTTGAAATCTGAATTACAATATTAATTGTTAATTATATTTTAGAAAAGATGCCTTGGCCAGAAAGGTTTGAGAGGGGCAAGGAGGACATGTTCAAGTCAAAACTCAGGTTCCAAATCAGACATGAAGATTTCAGACAGCGGATAAGTCAGGTACCCAAATTACTCTGGTATCCAAAGTTTTACTACTACGTATTCATATTAGTTGGCTCAAAAACTTTGAGTGCTTGTATTGTTTCTTGATTGGTCGGTACCAAACAAGTAGTGTCCAAACTTTTAAACTAATAATTTTACTTACAGAATAATTTTGTTTATCATCATTGGGGATGTCCTTAAGATCCCTGATAAAAATATAGATGGATAGTTTGCCTATCATAATTAATGATAGTAAAAAAGTGATACTCCCAGCTGACTAAAAGAACTTTACCCCCCATCGGACCTTACCCAATCCCCTCCCCTCCTATACTGGATGAAAGAACATTAGAGTAAAACAATAGAGGGAAAAAGGGTTAAATAACTGTATCTCCCCATCGCATCAACCTTGTGCAACTTTTCTATTGGGTCATTGAAAATCAACCAATATTGTGTTGCTTTTATTAACACAGCCAAGTAGCAGAAAGTAGTTTAGACGCAGACGAAAAAGGTCATTGAAAAAGGAAGGAAGATAGTTGTCTGTATATACATCTATACTCTGTTGAAAGAACTGACCAATAAATGTGGTACATATTAGCAACCTAAATCAAAGACAAATTTTAAAAAATCTGGATTGTACAAAAATCTAATTCTGTTTTACTTACAATATTTTTACCATTATGAGTTTCAAAATGTGTTTAATGTTTATGTCTGTTTCTCTTTTAAATTAACGATTATTAAAATTATTTTTAATCGACAATAAAACAAAGTTAAAACTTTATACCAATATTATTTTATGTTTGTGTGTGTGTAAGTTGAATTTATGCATTTTCTAATAAAGTATTCATTTAAAATTGCTACAAAATGTTGTACATATATTTTGTACCAAAAATAACTTACACCATCTTAGTGTTTTATGTTTGTAGAAATTTGCATTCTTTTCAGAACTTTTTCTAGCATAACTTTTGTTAAATGCGTTAAGATTGTCCTTCTTATTTATTTTAGGACAAATGTTGTTCAATCAAGTACTCAATGTTTTGATAAATAGGATCTACTATAAATTTTATGTCTTTAATTTATATCAACAACTGTACGTGGTAATAGCCTAAACTTAAAAAACAATAAATTTTGTAAAAGTTCTCCATGAAATTGGCAATATTGTAAAAATACTATTTCTCTATTTTTGGTCGGTGTGAAAATGTAAATGATTTGAAAGATTTGTCAAAAATTTGACATCTAAATTGATTGCGAGATCTGTTGGGGGGCCTACAAGATAATAAAAATAAGATATATCGTCTAGTGGGTCTTCAAATTGATACACATTATAAATCTTTTGATGAGTTTATTAAGACAATGGACGACAAATTGATGTACATCACAATTAATGATACAAAAAATTACCTTTTTTATAGATTATTATGGGCGCTTGAAACGTTTGGACACTCAACTTAATGAACCAACTGAAAAAAATCAATAAATGTCCCCAAAGTTGTAAAGAAACCGAATAAGAAAATGTTATTATAAAACTTTGGGGACTTAACACCCCAATGTCCCATGAAATGACACATTAATCAAATATAGCCCCTTAACAATAAATCTTTTTTAATACATAATATAAAACGTATGAAATACTGTCAATTGTTATCTTATTCTCCAAGAAAATCTTTTAAAAACTGATAAACATTCTTTGAAATGCCTAATTTAACGAAAGAACGCGTCAAAAAGTTGGCAGTCGAAAAATACCAAAAATATTGGGTGGAGATGTTTTTTGAATTTACATTTTTGTACACCCGCTTGATTAGTATTTTAAAGTTTTTTTTGTATATCTTTAGTATGTTAGTATGTATTCGACTGTTCATTATACAGACTCGACGATCCCATACAAAAACATGTCTCTCCTATTTTCTGTGCAATTGCTTTATCATGAGAATGGATATAGACTATATGTACGTGGATATTATGAAAAGGGAAATTGTCGTTAATTACATTGCTAAAATAGAACTCATTTATTGGTCAGTTCGTTCAGCCATAAGGATCAGGAATGGGATTAAGGGGGTTAGGGGGTATATCGTTATTTTAGCACTTTATTAGAGAACATTAAAATCTTGTGAAACATCCAAGTAATAATAAATCTCTTATCATAGGGTCTTGTTCTTTCCATATTTTAAGCTTTTATAGTAAATGAATGCATATATTTACCTATTTGGTTCTTCTTTACAAGATTAGTTCATATTGGGCGTTTTAATCTGTTTAAGGAAAGGATAGGTTAGTAATTACTACAAACAAAATTCGTGTTTAACAATGAAGTAAAGTTTGTCTGACTTCATCTGTTGATAAAGTTATGTGCTTCATAAAATTAACATTTATTATACAATTTTAGAATTTCTTTATTTACTAACAAAGCATTTAAAATATTTAGGTTTTGTCCCAGTCAAAATCGTTTTAAGATCGTTTGAAACGCAATGCCACTCTGCAGTTGATAATTTTATTAAAATGGTCCCCAAAGTTTTTGATAATTTCTCTCATGATTTGGCTTAAAAATTAAGGGAACTTTTGTTTTATCATGATTTGGTTCTTCAAACTAGCAGGTTTTTCCTTTTCTTTGACTTTTACACTGATAATAATAAGTTAAACCTACGGATGGGTTAATTTTGTGTATCATAATTGGGGATGTTCATCAATTCATCTCTTATACTTTAAGATCCCTGACTTGGTTATTTTATAGTTGGAACAATATCTCCTTATTGGAAAATTGACGATTATTTTATTGTCTATTGTCCTCTCCCTGCGTCCCTGGTACAAAGATGTAAAGATAGCCTGATATCTAGTTGCCGAATGTGTACGCAGTTTCCTGAGTGTTTCCTCATCCTAGCTCAATATTTACTACTAGCTAAAAATCTTCAAACTTCCCTCAAAAAATCTAAATTTGAATGTATAAACGATTTATACATTATAAATTTGAATTTTTCAAATTTTGATATTTTTTTTAAAGTTTGAAGCTTTTTTAGCTAGTAGTAAATATTGAGCTAGGATGGGGAAACACTCAGGAAACTGCGTACACATTCGGCAACTAATTCGGAGGTCATCGATGTAAAGGTTTTAAGCTGATAAAATCTTCCTCAAATAATTTAGAAATAATCCTTTTTTTCTTCTCTTATTTGACCAGCTTTTAAGGAGCGAAGCTACTATATGTTTCAGTTATAGATATAGGATATTATGGTATAAAATTTATTGTCAATTTAGCTTGCTAATTTGGTCCTCATTTATTGGTAAATTCGTGTATCCAGTAGGAGGGAAGGGTATGGGGTAAAGGAGGTGAATGGGGGGTATATTTATTTCAGCCAGCTGTGTCAGAGCATCACTTTATCAGAAAACATGAAAATCTGATGCAACATCCAAGTAATAATATATCGATTGTTATAGCATTATAAGAAGAGATAGCGCATTGGTAGGTGAACTAATCTAAATATCAATATTCTCCAATAAATATAAGCTATAAAAATAAAAAAAGTAAAAATCAATTTTCAATAACTTATGAGGTTTATTGATTGATCTAAATTTTAACTAAATAAATTTTTTGTGACCTTATCTATTAACGAATATTTCTTAAAGGCGTTTCTTATCATTATTTAAAAATTTTTATTTTGTCCAAATACAATTTTATCCTTGTTTTTAATACATATAATATGTAAAAAAAATGATCATAAACGGATAAGTAAAAAAGTTATATTTTTACTTCATAAAGTATACATTTAAATCATCGTCTTTTGATTTGATTTCTATATTAGTTGAATTTAGTTCTTGTATGGTTGCCTATCAACCTTGTCTAAAAGGCCTGTAACCTTACTATAACCTAGCTTTACTGGAAGTTTTTGATTTTACAGTACAGCCACCCATAAAGAGTGTTAATACATGGGACATTAAATTACACTGGTATCCAAAGTTTTATAACCACGTAATCTTATTAGTTGACTTAGGTACTTTTTATTTACCAAAACTAGAAGTGGTTCTAAACTAGCAGTGTACAAATTTTTCAACCAATAATTTAAATCAATAAAGAGGCAATTATATTTACCATTATTTGAAATGTATATAAATCCATCTTAGATTGTCTTATCTCTTATTTCCTACTACTTTTGTCTAACGAAAAATTTAAATTTAACAGGGTTAGATTTGAAGTCAACTTATCTACATCCCTGTTAAAACTAAAAAGAACTGACCATTATCTAAAATCTTGATTTCTTTATCAGCTTCTCTCTACCATGTGTTCGTACAAAATCAGCTGATTTTTCAAAATAACAAAATGGCGGATTTTTCCACGAAATCTAAATCAAAAGCTAAAAAAGAACATACTAATGATAAGGTAGAAGGCGGTAGGGAGGTGACTCCTACCCAGTATTTTTGAAATTTGACATGACTTTCTTCCTCTTTTTTCATCCCATTAAGGGTTTACACCCCCTGGCAAAACCCTATGCACGCCACTGAATAAAACAGTTTGCTATATCTTAATAGACATAAAAAAAAGGTATAATCCTAATATATAAAGCAGTAAGTTTTTTTTTGTAGCTTAAGATTTCTTCTGAGTTTTTTTTAGGGAAGCTTTATATGATCCGGGATAGTTTAGACGATTTAAATTTTAGATGTTAGTCTTGGTATAGATTCAGGCTTTTTTCCCTGCACTTTCTTACCCCTTAGAATATATAGAGCTCTTAGATTCTAGGATCGCGGTCGCTTCTAACTTAAATTTTTTTAACTTTCTTTTTAGTAATTTTGCAAGAACAATGGTTCTCTATGACTATTATCATTAACCTTGAATATATAAAGTAGATAATGAACATTCAGGGAGGCAAGGAGGCAGGGATAAGACACATGATCTCAAATTTATTATTATCTAGAATTAGAGTTTCAGGGATGTAACAATGGAATGTATTATAATCTCTAAGATTAGACGTCTATTGTTTCTATAAATTTTACTAAATTTCTTTAGGGAGAGTTGTCGGTTTCTAGGGCCGATTTTTCTTGAAACCTTCCCAGGACTTATTAGAAGCTACACTGCAAAGGAGAATCATAGATTCTTTTGTTAGCTATATCCTTCGGAACAAACAGACAGACAGACAGAGAAAATCAGATATCCTATTTTTGACTGAACTTTTTTAGGACTTTTTGTAAAAGGTCGTGCAATCAAAGTGGTTTGTGTTGATAATGATTTGGTAATGAGATGCTTTGTTGTCTTGTCTTGTCCAAATTCAAGTCGAAACCAGGGATCTGTAGGGATAAGACAATGGATTTCAATCCCCAATGATAGCAAACAAAATTACTCCTTCTGAACTCTGGGGATTAAATTTGTTGGTTAAAAAGTTTGGACACTACTAGCCTGGAACCAACAAATGGCAATTCAATTAAAGTACCTAAAGTTTTAGAGCTAACAATTTAGATAATGTGGTTATAAACTTTGGGTACCAGTGTAATTTACAGTCCAATGTCCCCTTCCTTCCTGAGTGACAACACCTGCAATTGTCATAATGAATTTTAAAATTTTATTGGCATTTTTAAAAGAACAAAAAATTTCTTCTGTTTTTGTAAAAAAATACTCAAAAATGACAGATAATGGACACAAAACGCCAAACTTAAGATAAAGAAAAAGATAAATAATTACCATTCATTAGGCTCGACCCATTGATTTCATTTTTGGAAACTTGTCAAAATTAATTTTTAGTAGCGTAGCTACTATGTAACTTTGATATGTCCGTACATTCATATTTATGATTAGAAGAACACACTAGTATATTACATCTAAAGATCTAAAGGGATAAGACAATGGCCGATAAATTGATGTACATTCATAATACACAAAATTATTCCTTCTCCTACTGTAGATTACATTAAGTGGTTGAAACGATGACACTTAATGGACCAACCAATCAATAAAAGTCACTCAAGTTGTTAAGCCAACGAATAAGAAAACATTATAAAACTTTGGGGACTAGTGTAATAAACAGCCCAATGTTAAATTCCTTTATAAAAGATCACAGAACAAAAAAGGAAAAATTCCATTGTTAAAACATAACTGAATTACTATTATACACATTCTAAACAAGGGTGATAACATCTATGGAAGCGAAGCTCTTAAATATATAAATCAAGCAACCAATTAAAATAACGATATTGTCAAAACATTTCCAACAATCAAATATTTATCCAATATTGAATAGAATTACGTAGTTCATAATAATAGTGTAGATTTTCTACATGATTTTTTTGACTCAATATAAAAACATATATATTAAGATTTAAACTATTGGTTTAAACGTTTGGTCACTCAGCTAAATGAACCAACAAATTAATATTTGATACAAGTAACCAAAGTTTTTAAGCCAATAAATAAGAGAATATGATTGTATATTTTGGGGTATACAATACATATAATTGTAACAGTCCAATGTCGTCTCCCTCCCAAGTAATAAGTTATTCTGAATTATAATAAATATTCATTTTAAACGGTTAAGCTTGTTTCTTAACGCCTTATTTGTCTCTTAAACGGTTATGTGACAATTCACGCCAGGCTACAATTGAATCAAGATAAAAGTAAGTGCCGAGCTCTGGGACCTATGTATGGTGAAATTAGACATAAAACCATAATGATTCCAGGTAAAACCAAAATATTTCAGCGGGATCTTTTTGAGAAAGTTAGATTTGAAAATTTCAAGTTCAATTTTCACCCCCTAGGAGTTGCCGCATAATCATGACAAGAAAAAATTTATTTAAAATTTTGAACAAGTTTGCTTTTATAAAGTTCTTCATAAAACCACTCCTGAAGGGAGTTAATTAATGGCCATTTTTATCAGTTGCTTTGCTAAGGTCACGGAAATTCAGCCTTAAATAAATCATGTATAGAGAGGTTTTATGAAAGACTTCATAAAAGCAAAGTTGTTCAAAATTTTAAATAAATAATTTTAGCTTTTCTTGTCATGATTATACGGCAACTCCTGGAGGCTGAAAATTGAACCTGAAATTTTCAAATCTAATTTTCTCAAAAAGATCCCACTGAAATATTTTGGTTTTACCTGGAATCATTATGGTTTTATGTCTAATTTCACCATACATAGGTCCCAGAGCTCGGCACTTTCTTTTGTCTTGATTCAATTGTAGCCTGGCGTGAATTATGTTCAGGGAAACAGGGATATGTTAAATGATGGTAAATGAATCTTACAATTAATAAATGTTGGCTATATAAAGATACATTTATTAATTTTTGTGAAGAACAATTTAGCTGCCATTAACCTTTCCATGAAAAAATCAGTAAAAGTTCTCAAGGTTTTAGATCCAACCAATAAGATAACGAGGTTCTAAAACTTTGGGTACTAGTGTAATTAACAGCCCAATAAAAAATTGTCCTTGTTTTCTTGCAATTTACTTTAAAATGCAGAATTAAAATATTAACACTAGCAAAAATATTCATTATTTAGTTTGTCTATACAGTCTGCTATCCTAAAAAGTACACATTTTTTACTCAAATTATGAATTTGTATCCAGCTGATTGTCTGATTGTTTCTCTGTTATAAAACGACCAAGCTAATATTGCTTCATTTACTTCTACAAGAGATGCGATTGATATTAAGTATTTTTTACTTGAAATATATTTCGGAATGATGAAGAAGACTTTTTAGTTTTTTCTTTTAAATTTTAAATATATCTATCTATCTATCTATCTATCTATCTATCTATCTATCTATCTATCTATCTATCTATCTATCTATCTATCTATCTATCTATCTATCTATCTATCTATCTATATATCTATCTATCTATCTATCTATCTATCTATCTATCTATCTATCTATCTATCTATCTATCTATCTATCTATCTATCTATCTATCTATCTATCTATCTATCTATCTATCTATCTATCTATCTATCTATCTATCTATCTATCTATCTATCTATCTATCTATCTATCTATCTATCTATCTATCTATCTATCTATCTATCTATCTATCTATCTATCTATCTATCTATCTATCTATCTATCTATCTATCTATCTATCTATCTATCTATCTATCTATCTATCCATCTATCTATCTATCTATCCATCTATCTAACTATCTATCTATCTATCTATCTATCTATCTATCTATCTATCTATCTATCTATCTATCTATCTATCTATCTATCTATCTATCTATCTATCTATCTATCTATCTATCTATCTATCTATCTATCTATCTATCTATCTATCTATCTATCTATCTATCTATCTATCTATCTATCTATCTATCTATCTATCTATCTATCTATCTATCTATCTATCTATCTATCTATCTATCTATCTATCTATCTATCTATCTATCTATCTATCTATCTATCTATCTATCTATCTATCTATCTATCTATCTATCTATCTATCTATCTATCTATCTATCTATCTATCTATCTATCTATCTATCTATCTATCTATCTATCTATCTATCTATCTATCTATCTATCTATCTATCTATCTATCTATCTATCTATATATCTATCTATCTATCTATCTATCTATCTATCTACCTATCTATCTATCTATCTATCTATCTAGCTATCTATCTATCTATCTATCTATCTATCTATCTATCTATCTATCTATCTATGTATCTATCTATCTATCTATCTATCTATCTATCTATCTATCTATCTATCTATCTATCTATCTATCTATCCATATATCTATCTATCTATCTATCTCTCCATTCATAATTAATACATAGTATTCATTTTCTTCTGATTATTTTAACCCACTCAAATTTCTTACTTTTGAGTTTCTAAAATTTTAACAATAGATTTAAATTAATAGACACATATTTATTCCCTTATAATAATTTCACAAAATTTTACTACAATATTGCACAAGAAAAAAATATCTCAAGATTAAAGCAGCTATGGAATTGTATAAAAATTGACGGTCATTTAGCAAGTCAATACCTTTTATATTGAGTTGCTACGAATTTAGTAAAAAGGTCTTTATTTAACTCAAATAGGATTTAAAAATAAAATAAAGCATTTAGTTTTAACCGCAGAACCGATATGGTTCTCCTTCTCATAGGTATAGGGAAGGAGGTTTGTCATTATTTTAGGGAAGGGAACCACCCCTCTCGTCCTTAGACAAAGACCCCTAAGCCGATATTTGATTCAAATCAAATTTCAAATTCAAATATTTATTGGGACAAAACAACATAAACATTTAATATCAACATTTATAAATGATAATTACGTTGCATTAAGAATTTATTAATAAACTATTTTTGTACACAATAAATACTATAGGAATGTTACAAATTAACTTTTATTGCCTTTTAAGTTTTTAATATTCTAACAACAAACTTGATGGTTGTGAGTCTAATCTTAATTATTTTGTATTACTATTGTAACTGATTAACTAAAATAATGCGGGGACAGACCACTCACACGGAAAAGAAATACCTAAAACAATTGTTTGAAAGAATAATTCTACATAACCCCCCTGCCCATTGTTTTGGGATTTTCAGACAAACATGCCAAAATAGTCACTTTGAGTAGAGTAAATTTCATCAACGTTTAGTTGTGGGGTAATAAAAGGGTAATACTACTAATAAAAGGGTAATACTACCCAAGGAAAAAAGTGTGTTAATTGCAATGTCTACTTTTTATCGAACAAAATAAATTGTGGACTAATTGTTCCGTTTAAGAGATCTTGCTAAGCACCAGGGTATACATATTAAAGTAAAACAATAGATGGAGAAAGGGTTAAACCACTGTATGTCCCAACCCCACCTTTTTGCTAGCAGACGAAAAGGTCCCCAACACTGGATCCAGGTAGTTGTCTGGGTTATACATCTATACTTATACATTTATTGTATACTACTATTGGAAATATGATATTCTTATTTAATAATGTTCCCTGTCTTGGGTAAAAACAGTTGTCTTACTCCCACACAAACTTTACCCTAGTGCCAATATATGCATTTACACTTGTCATACGAGACAAATCTATGACAGACAGACAGACACAACTTAATAGACAGACAGACAAACACACTTACAAAGTACAAAAAAATAGCCTGTTTGTTTTCCTTGTCAAATAGAGGTTTGTAGGGTTTTAAAAATATTGAATTAATTAGCTTCCAAATATTTTCAACAAGCTATTTTTTCTTACAGGATATAACTTTCCCTTCCATGATAAATAATTGTGAATTTACCAAGCAGTTATAAAAAAGTAGAATATCATCTGTATTGCAGTTTGTGATTTTTTTTCTGATAGGTGTCGAACAGACATTATACTTATTGAATATTAGAATAAACCGGCGTTATCTCTTAAGGTGACTTTTCGTGCACAGAACCCCTACCCTCGCATTTAGAGTAAATTGAGTAGTTTATTTTCTTTTTAGGTTAGTTTATATTGGGTAGTTATACCCTACAATAACAACCCCCCGCTTTATTTTCAATTAATTTTAAAATTAATGGGAAGGGGAGATTTAATTCACTGATATTCAGTTTGAAAAAAAAACACCTCCATCACAGACAAGTAACGTTGCAATGTTCTTCATAGAAAATTATTCGTAACTTGCCGCCCTAAAAGCTATTTTTTTTCGTTTTCTATAATTAATTAAAACTTATATATTTTTTTGGGATCTACTGCAGTTCATGGTAAAATATTGCTGGTAACGAATATTGCCAAAAATCTATGAATTTTAAAGGCTGCTAGCTGCCAAACGGCTGAACGTACAGATCATACCCGCACACCATTTTAAGCGGCATAAGAAGGCCTACAACTAATCTAGAATAGCCAAGATCCAATGATGCACAGGGAAAGCTTCACTGTAGAAAAAACGCATAAAATAGGCCTTTTTCGCGCATTTCTCTGCACTGCGAGATAATTATGCATTATTGATTTATGGCTATTCCAGATTATTTGTAGGCCTTCTTATGCTGCTTAAAACAGTGTGCGGACATGATCTGTACTTTCAGTCGTTTGGCAGCTAGCAGCCTTTAAAATTCATAGATTTTTGGTAATATTCGTTACCAGCAATATTTTACCGTGAACTGCAGTAGATCCTTTTTTTGTAATACCATTTTTTCAAATTCATTTATGATTACATCATTGCAATTTTAATGAATGATAAAATGACAAATTTGATTATGGAATTTTTCTTTTTAAATTTCAAACTTTTTTACTTAAGTTTATACTAGCGGCTATGCCCCTAGCACCTAGGAGCTCTGGATATGTAGTGACAGAAGGTATAAAAAAAGCCTAAAACTATCCTAAAACTTAAATCTTTAAATAATTGGTTCAGTATTAAGATCTTAAGCTTTAGACAAAAAAATGATGCTACTTTATGATAGGACTAGCGGCTACGCCACTTGAGGCCTCTAGTGGTTTAAAAAAAATAATATTATACCTTGCAATGTTTCGAAGGATTCTCTATCAATATAATACGATATTTTGCAATGTTACGTAGGAGTCTCTAATCGAGAGAAAAAAATTTCGATTTATTATGATTTCTCCTGGGAGGGTGGTGGTACCCGGACCCTCCCCCAAAATAGTTAAAAACCTTTCCGGGAACTATGAGAAGGTACCCTGTCAAAGAGAACCCGATCGGTTCAGCGGTTACCGAGATCCTTCGGTACAGACACACAAACACACAAACATCCTGTTACTTTAGTATAAGGATTAGTGGCTACACTACAAGAAGCTTTGCTTTATAGGGGAAGAGATGGTAGTAACTTTAATACTTACATAAAGTAACAGAATGCTGTCTGTCTTTCTGTCTGTCTGTAGCTTAAGATCTCACTGACTGCTTGATCGACATGATTCTCCTGTAAAGTGAATCTTCTTATAGGTCTACAGAAGGTTTATAGCTATTTAGAGACATTGCGACTAGTTTTTTTAAAGTGCCAAATAATACTGAAAAATTATCATCAAATTTCTAAGTTTAATAACTCTAAGTTTTATTTGATAATTACTCAATACACATCCTTTGATTAAATTTTAGGTTGGTATAAATTGAATTTCATGCATTGTACATTGTACCCTCAGTAAACATTTATTTAGTTCTTTAACTCTTCAAGTCCGGGATTTGCAGGGATTAGACAATGGCCTATGAATTGATGTAAATCTCCAATAATGATATACAACATTATATTAAGGGATTAAAACGTTTGGACTGAACATTCAACTTAAAGAGTCAACCAATCAAAATTCAATAAAAGTCACCAACGAATAAAAAAAAGTTATTGCAAAACTTTAAGGTCTAGTCTATGAACATTCCAATGTCCCCTTTCTCCTTAACTTCATTAAGTTACTATAATAGGCTTTAAATTGTTATGATGTGTGTAATTCCTTTTTCATATATTAAAGTTACTTTGAATATGAAATTGTATCTATTAGTAAGTTTGTCTTGTGGTTATCATTCTGAATGTAAAATGATATAGTTTAGATTTTACTCATACAAAAACATATTTGAAGTTTATATGAAAAAAACATTACAAGAACAATGGTAGTCTAAGATTGTTATTGGAATTTTAAAAATAATAGTAGAACATTAGATTATCTCATATAGTAGCCACGAAAGTAATGTAATGATTTTTTATGAACAATATGCTTTATAAAATAAATTTTTTTTCATTGAAATTCTTACTTAAAATAATTTGATAACATACGAGACGTGCTTTATAGATTGAAAGAAAGATATACAGACGAACGGACATTGCGTTTAAAGAGTAGCTTTACTTAAAATGAAATATTTGCGGAGATTTTTGACTTTGTGAATTTCTTAATTCCATATACTTAATTTTCAAGTACATCAAGAATTCATATTTAAAGGATGGAAAATTAAAATTAAAATCGTTAAGGCTCTTATTGTTACAATTTCAGAGTAAGAATAAAATCGTTCATTCGCCCTAATGATTATAATCAAAACTACCCCATCTGTATATTAATATCATGGTCACTGAGGCAACGATTGAGAAACAGTATTTATAAAAAACGTTGTCCCCTTCCTCCCTGTCTTATTAACCAACTTTATATGAATACTCCTTGTGGTAGAATACAGTTAGACCCCCACAGTTAAGATTACATAGTCTTATTAACCAACTTTATATGAATACTCCTTGTGGTAGAATACAGTTAGACCCCCACAGTTAAGATTACATAGGCTTATTAACCAACTTTATATGAATACTCCTTGTGATAGAATACAGTTAGACCCCCACAGTTAGGATTACATAGGCTTATTAACCAACTTTATATGAATACTCCTTGTGGTAGAATACAGTTAGACCCCCACAGTTAGGATTACATAGGCACACTCCAATTTAAATTTTAAAATTTGAGCGTAGCTGCTAGTCATTTAATCCTTGTCTTTTGTTGTGGCTTAATCAAGGAAGGGAGGTGACATTCGACTATAGATTACAATTGTACCCAAAGTTTTATAACCCTATATTCTTATTTAAAAAAATTGGTTACTTTTTTTTGATTTGGTTAGTTCCAAACTAGTAATGTTAAAACATTTCAACTAGAAATTTCCAGAAGGGGTAAAATTGATTATCATCATTTGATGTATATTAATTGTATTCATTATTACAAGATTCCAAATGTTCTTTACACTAGATAATATCTTTGATTTAAGGATTAGCCGCGCTCAATATGGGTAACGTCATACTTGTTTTGATTGTGGTATGAAAAAATTAATATCTGCTTCTCAATTTTTACTTTTTGTTATCTGTGTGTGTATGTAGGGTTATAGGGATATATTAATGTATGATAAAATTATCTTTAATTTCCTATACCTGTATTTTAAAAGCGAAGCTTATCTATAATTAGGGTCGGTCCGTCCGTCCGTCCGTAACGGATAGCTTATTTTGTTAATTTAGGCATGTTAGAATTGTTTTATCGATTTCAAACTTTGCATGGTGATTCCTTTAGTAGTTAGGTACGATTTAGAAAGCGTAGAAACTCTATAATCATTACCAAAATGTCCGCACGTTCATTTTAAACATGTTAATTTTTTACTTTTTTAACAACAAATTTTTATGTGATCTAATCATCCGATTGATCTGATTTTTGGTATATTGATTTGGGACAACAAAGTATAATGTTATAAGCGAAGCAACTCTATAATCAAGTCCTAAAAATGTAAGTATGTCCATAAACATTATCCTGTATCAAGCAGTTTTTCAACAAATTTACTTACAATTTTACTTCGACTCTTATACATTTATATTCTGGTTATTCAGTTCTGACACTATATAAGTGTTAATGTCCGTTTGTCAAACGTTTCAGTACTTCGCTTTTATAATTTCATTAGCTAATATAATTTCCAGAATGGCTTTGAAATCAATAGATATCCGGTCAATTAATACTGTTTCCCGGCTCTAATGAAAAATCATGTATATCATCGCATTGCAGACAATTTACCACAAATATAAAAAAAACTGGTTTTAATCACATGATTTTTCATTTCGATAACAGCGGAAAGGTGTCTATAATATGTTTCGATAAAAATAATATATCTTCCATTTATGAATGAGAAGGATGAAGAGAATAATGATTTGTTTTCTATTTCCCTGGTTTGTGTTGTAAATTGTACATAGGAATATAAAAAAGTATTCTTAAAAACTCTTTCATTATATCACCTTGTGTGCAAATTTAGTGGATTTTTAAATAGGCTAAGACATGTCACCATAATCTTAATTTTATTTAAAAAGCTACATGTTTTAGCATCTTAATTACGATGGTGTCACCGTATTTTATCGGTATTTCACTCATTTTATATATATATTTATTTCGCTTTAAATCTATTGCTAATTTCCAGATATGTCGCTCATATTTAAATGAAGGCCTTTCTAATAGAAAATTAAAGATCTATAAAATTAATATTATTTTAATAGTTATCTGTGTCCCAAAAATTGTATAATTATGTTTGCAAATTCTCTAGGATAATTTCATTAATTTTGTCTTTTCAATATTCGAAATGTTTTGTATGTCAGTGGCGCAGCTAATATATATCTTTGATGATACATCTGTTCGTCCGAAAGTTAATAGCTGCAGGTTTCTTAAAAAATGTAAACAATTAAACTTAAAAATCATAAATTGATTTAAATTAATTGACCCTTATAATCCAAGTCAGGATTTTCTTGGAAAAAAATACTTTTTTATTAGGAAAATCAAAATTGAACAAGTTTAGGAATGAAAGTCATATCTATAATACAAAGTAGAATGATGTCTGTCCGTCCGTCCGTCTGTCCCATAAGATCTCGGTAACCACTGAACCGATCGGCTTCTACTCTTCAGGGAATATACCTACTGGTCCTGTGGTGGTTTTAGGCTATTTTCTTGGGGGGTGAGATACCCCCAACCCCCCCAAAAACAAAAAATCCCCCCACCAATTAAAAAAAAAAATCATTTCCAGGTAATAAAAGATGTGGCCTCTAGGGGCTTTGCCCCAAGAGGCTAGGGGCGATATTGCTATATTTAAACACTACAATAGGAGATACAATAACCATTATTAAGAAATTTATATTCCTAGATATTATGTACAATTGTTTTAAAAATGATTTTACTATATATTTAGATGCAAGGCTTTTTGAAACCTAATATTTTGATATCCTTCTCTTTCAATTACTCACTCTCTATTATTCTGACTGCCTCAGATTTTGCGTAGAACCTTGCATATGATGAAATCTTCATATTCGTAGGATGAAGAAGATATCAACAGTATTCTGTACTGGTATAAGTTTACGGACGCGGTGTTCTTGGATCATCTTTCACAGGTGAAGTAACTTTTTTTTCAACCTAGAAAATATTCTCTTTTATTTTTTTCCCCTCAGTAATAACCTCTGTCCATAGACGCTAGATGCGCAGCTGCTAAATTAAAACAAATCAGTTAAGAAAGTACGTCCAAGGGATGAAGGGGGGGGGGGGTGTTACTCTCCTCAAACCTTCGAAACCCTAATTAACTAATTTTTCCCCTCTCAAATAAAGTTTGGACGTCCTTGTTTGATAAATTAAGATTATCCTTGTATGTTAGTAAGTGATGCGTCATTATTGTGGGCCTCTTTAGACCAATTGGTCTACCGGATTTCTTATAGAAAACACACATAGAGACAATTTACTTATATATCATGAATTGGTTTTTAACTATAAGCTACATGTTGTTATTTAACTTCCGGACAATTTTTGACAGTTTTTTTTTGGATAGCCCTATTCACAGTTAATCTAAAACTTTATCAGTGCGTTCCCTCAAAGTTTTTAGTCCAGCAAATACTCAAATTCTATAGTACGAATGCATTATAAATGTTGTTATTTTACTTTCTTAGAATTTTTGACAGATTTTTTTGGATGGCCTTATTCACAATTAATCTAAAACTTTACCAGTGCTTTCCCTAAAACTTTTTAGTCCAGCTCATAAGGGGGGGATTCTGATCTCGCTAGGCACTTTTACGGAAAATAAAGAAAATATTTAATTCAAATAATTGAATGTATTACGAGCTTTACATCAAATTAAAAAAAACCTAATCTCTAAAACCACTAAGGTTTAAAATTTGTGATATTGGTGAAACATATTATAAAATATTTATATTTTATGTATAAACGGAAGGAAATAAAATGCAAAGAAAAATATAAAGCGTAAACAACACAAATATTTGATGTAGTATGTCTTGAAATCCCGGAAGGGTTGTTGCACCTGCAGATAAACTGTTTTTTTTTCTCCAATCATTCATCGCCAATTTTCTTAATAGGGCCGGAAAAAACCCTCCACTTTTAATTTTTAGGGGGGAAGTAAGAGTATTTAAAAGGGTGGAGGTTCCCTCCTCTAGAATGGTTTAAAACACTTCCTTGTGTACATATAGGTTCACAATAAAGGTGAACCATATCAGTTCTGCAGTTGGCAAGATCTATCTATATATAGACTCAAAGACAGAAACACATCCTGTTACTTCCACATATGGATACTTAATATTTTCCCCAAATGTGATGTGTGACTTATTATTCTGGATGCATACAGGGGTAGCCAGTCTAACCAACAATTCTACAAAAAATCACGAAACCTTATTGGGTATCTTGTCCCTTGTCCCTGGATGCATAGGTTATAATTATTTGGGGAAAGGAATATAATTTATATATCATTGTCCTCTCCATCCAAGCTCCTTAAAAGCACACTCACATACACACACACACACAAACACACAAAAACACAGACATCCACTGACCGGATATAATTTCATATTTGTCGTAATTTTTAAATGATTACACATTAACTTTACTTTTTATAAAAAAAAGTATTTGACAAAGTGCTTGTGAACTGATGATAGATTATAGGATAACTTTTGGATAATTAATAAGAATACTTATTTACTTATTTTGGGCACTAATTTAACCCGGAGGGTTGGGCAACCCAGGTTAGTCTTAGGGAAAGAAAATTATCTTTTATCTCCAATTATTAGAAAAGGAAGGGTGGGGGGGGGGGTTCTGTACTCGATAGATAATTTTAAGGAATCCATCGTTTGATTTATCAGACATACATAGATGGTTATAGATAATGTACATATAAATAGGATGTAATAAGTATAAAAAAGTAAATCATTCGTTGTTAAAATCTAAATTGTCGTAATTTTTTGCTATCTTGTGCCTGCTCAACCTTGTTAGTCACTGTCAGGGAGTCAGGGATGGTCAATGGCTGATAAATCAATCATCCCTAAATTTTCTTTCCTACCTCTGTCTGCTGAACATTACAGTTAACATACAGGGATTATGGGTTATGTAAATAGTGGTTGATAAATTAATATCCCCATAAATTATGCCAGTTGATTATGCTAAAATCAGATTTAGGAATATGAAATAATTAATCCTCCTTCCAATTTATAATTATTTTTCTCAGACTAACTAGTACAAAATAAGCTGTTTGATAAAATTTGTTTTAGATTGGTTGGAGGGTTTGTAAGGGGGATAAAAACTATATTCTGGGTGTGAAATTTAAAAAAAATCGAGTTGTAGAGAGGAGTAATTTACTCCCCTTTGCACCTCAAAAATCTGTGTTTTTTTGGGGGGGGTGGGGGGATATCACCCATTTAACTTATCCTCTTGGACGTCCTTGTCTGGATGCTTCGAGTTGTAGAGAGGAGTAATTAACTCCCCTTTGCACCTCAAAAATCTGTGTTTTTTTTTTGGGGGGGGGGGGGGGATATCACCCATTTAACTTATCCTCTTGGACGTCCTTGTCTGGATGCTTTATTAATTTTTGTTGCTGTCAACATTGATCCTTAATTCTTGAATCACATAGAAACTTTTCTTGCTTCGCTGATTTGGTAAATAACAACTAAAACATATTAACATCATTATATACGATACTAGCGGCTACGCCCCTAGAGGCCTCTAGTGGCACTTTAAATGTTTTTGTTTGATAAAGTCTCTACTATAATTTTTTTTTACGTACGATACCTCTTCATTTGACGTTGAAGTCTCCTAAACGTTTTTTTGAAATTTCGATTTTTTTGTCATTTCTCTTGGGAGGGTGGTGGTACCCTCCCCCAAAATAGTTAAAAACCTTCCTGGGACTTATGAGAAGCTACCCTGTTAAGGAGAACCCGATCGGTTCAGCGGTTAGCGAGATCCTTCGGTACAGACAGACACACAGACAGACAGACACACAGACAGACAAACATCCTGTTACTTTAGTATAAGGATAGGGAAAAAGTTCTGTCTGTTATTAAAAATATATATTTTTTTTTTTTTTTTTGGGGGGGGGGGAGTAATTTGCCAAAGGTTATACTTTTCAGGAACCCAATTTTAAACCTTTGTCTGCCTTTTTCTACGAATTATTTTTGTTTGATTAGAACCAGTTGAGACACAAGGAAAAAATATTTATCGATTATATCAAAATTAAAATAATGAAATAGATACCAGTTTAGTGGCCCGTAGTTTGGTCCCCTAACGGGGCCAACGAAATTGGAATCAGTCAAATATTTTTCCATTTAATATCCGGGAAAGGCTAAATAACTATACCATATGATATACAAGGGGTATCAAGTGGCTTTGAGAAAGCATCAAATTTAATGGAATATTAATGGCTGATTTAAAGATATTGGTTGCACGAATCAATCAACAGCAAATAAGACAAGGATGACAACATATAGTAGCAAAGCACAGTGAACCAATGAAATGAACAAACAAAGTGAGTTATAAAGCAGATGTTCAGTTCTCATAAAAATGAAGAAAAGAGAAAGAGAGTATATGCAAAAACTCCAAGAAAATCTGTAATTAACTTTTAAATCCTTTGAAGCATGACCGACAGACAGACGGGCAAAATAAGATTAGATGCGCATGTCATTGAATTCTTCTCTTATAATTTCAGCTGTCTATCTTTAATATTAGTCGAGAAAATCACATTTCCCCCAATAGCGTTACAGACTAACTACTATAATCATAGAAAAATTTCTCCAATGGTAAAGGAATACCAACTTGACTTTATATAGGAGGTAACTATATAAAAGAAGATAATAAGACTTACCTTTTGTTTACATACAGCTCAATTTAAGCATTTAAAGTTTAAAATTATAATCAATCAATATAAACAAGATAAATACAGTCAATACTTTGATTTAACGGAAGAATGTGCAGTTTTTGATTGAAATGAAACTGCGCTGTAAAAAAAGGAATCATATCAACAAAAAGCATTTTTACATCAAAATATTATAAAAATGATGAAAAAAGCATGAATTAAGCAACCGTTTTTGAGATCCTAATGAGAATATACTCAACAGGAAGTAATATTGCAATTTAATTTAACACATGGTTGACCCCCGTGTTGTGTTTTGCAAAATCCTATCATGTTGCAACTAGATTAATAACATATACCAAGAACGTGGTTGTACAAATTATTTATATCAGCTAGATTTATATAAAACAAGGATGACAACATCCATAAAAGCGAAGCACTGAAACGGTAGGACAAACGGACATTAACACTTGTATAGTATCTGAACTGAAAAATCGGAACATAAATGCATAAATGTCGAATCAAAATTGTAGGTAAATTTGTTGAAAAACTGCTTAAAAATAGGATAATGTTTATGGACATACTTACATTTTTGGACTTGATTATAGAGTTGCTTCGCTTATAATATTGTTCTTTGTTGTCCCAGGAATCAATATACCAAAAATCAGATCAAACGGATAATTAAAACACTTGAAAATTTGTTGTTAAAAAAGTAGAAAAATCAACATGTTTAAAATGGACGTACGGACATTCTGGTAATGATTATAGAGTTGCTACGCTTTCTAAATCGTACCCAACTACTACAGGAATCATCATGCAAAGTTTGAAATTGATAGGACAATTCTAACATGCCTAAATTAATGAATAAAAGCTATCTATCTCGGACGGACGGACGGACCGACCCTAATTATAGAAAAGCTTCGCTTTTAATAATAGGGAGGAAGGAAGGAAGGGGACAATGGGCTGTTTATTACACCAGTCCCCAAAGTTTTTATAATGATATTTTCTTAATCGTTGGCTTAGAAATTTCAAGGACTTTTAATAAATTTAGATAGTTAGTTCATTAAGTTAAATGTTTTAACAGATAATTGTAATCAACAGAAGGGGTAATTTTGTATACTATCATTGGGGATGTTTCATCAATTTATTGTTTATTTAATAACAAGCTAAAAAATTAAATTGAATAAAAGAGGCAATATTTTAGACGCTGGTAATGTAAAAATATATATTCAATCAGTAAATGAAGGAAAATAAAACTTTTATTGATGGTATTTATCTAGAAATATATGGTTATCAGACAAGATTAAACTTTATGCTGAGATTCATTAAAATGCACTTATAACAAAAATGGAATCTGCCCCACAAAATCAGAATAGTTACATTTTTTAGATTTATACAAAGCTTCTGGAAACAGCAAAATTGATTTCACAACTGTTACAAAGATCTTATACATTCTAAATGAAAATATTTGAGAGATTATACACTATACAGCCTGTAAAAATTGATTTAAAAATAGTTTGTTATACATTATTTGATTTTTAGATTAATCCTTCTAAAAAATCTGAGATTTAAATATAGTTACTTAAAGACTAGCAGCTACGCCCTAGAGTATGGATGGGGGGGGGGGGGGGGATGGGTTGTAAGATTTTGTCCATCCATTTTCAATTTTAGTTTTACAAGAAAAAGAAAAAAAATTCTTGGGGAGTAATTTTTTTCTAGGGAACAACATCTTTTCGGTATACACAGACAGACACCTTGTTACTCTTAAGGTGAATTAACCCCATCCTTCCTGGCATTAACCTTTTCCATCAACGGGGCACTTCTCATCATATCTACTTTTTTGTCATGGCCACTTTTTTCACTAGCAATCAATTTAGAATGCATTTTATTAGTTGCACAGTTAGCTCTATATTTTATCTTGACTGTAAGAACTACAAGAATACCAGGAATATAAAGAGATATATAAATGGCCGCTAAATTGATGTACATCTCCAATGAAAATAAACAAAACTACTCCTTCTGTAGATTTCAATAAGTGGTTGAAACATTTGTACACTCAACTTAATAAACCAATTAAATTCAATATCAGAAAACTCAATATCTCCTCCCTCTTTGAAGATATAAAGATGTTCATTTATTTTATTTATAATATTTAACAATTTATAAGGATGATAACATTCAAAAGAAGCGAAGCATAAGAAAATCATAGAATGATTTTTACTGAAAATTTCAGATGTCTATCTTGAATAGCAGAAAATAGCATATCCCCCATAGTGTTACATACTGACTAACTGACTGACGGACATACAAAGTGAATTATAAAGTAGCTTTGCTACTAAAACAAAACTTTTTATTAGCTTGCATAAGGTTATTTCGAATATAACTGTCCTTGTTTATTAAATGTGTCAAGGAGGTTGCATTAGTTGATGATGTCAAAATATTAACAAGAATAATTATTGTTATTGTTCAAACATAGTATAGCATCATTGGATATGGAAATAGTACAAATATACTTAAACTCAAGGTTTTAAATCCATGTCCAATTTTCGCATCAATATTGTTGTACCACTAGTAATCGCATTATTAGAATAGTGTCATATTGTGGCTATAGTTTTATTATAGTATTAATGCACAATAAAATTATTAAAGTATTTAAAGCTTTTATAACACCTTAAAAATTCTATTTACATTTACGAGTTGAGAATACTTGTAGAGTTGCCACGCAACAATGTTATCAACAATGCAGCTGTAATTTTTCAATTTTGATTGACAAATTCCATTAATTTATGAATCAGATGACCTAAATTAGCCATGAATTTATTGTACATTTAAATTCATAGGAAAATTTGACCAATTGTTTGAACATAGGTTAATATACAATTAGATGTTAATAATTGATTTCATTTTATTGCCTATCAACAACTGGGTCCAGGTATTTTGTCAGTATCAAAATTGCACTTACAGTAAAAGGATAGTTTAATTGTTTCAGCAATTTTGGAGATTTTAAGTAAATAATTTTAATGGACAAAAATTATTATTATATTGATCAGTTTTAGGTTTATACATATCTAAAAGTAACAGGATGTGTGTCTGTCTTCTTGTCCGTCAGTGTGTACTGAAGGAGCTCTCCAACCGCTGAACGGATATGGTTCTCCTTAACAGTGAACCTCCTTATAGTTGTTGGGAAGGTATATAACTATTTTAGGGGATTTTACCACACTCCTAAGAGTAATCGCCCCTCTCTCGATCAGTCCTTCCAATTTAAAGGCACTTCCATGCTGGATGCATCTACCTTAGCCTTCATAGCCATTTTTTCTCCCAGAAACAGAACTATTTGCCGACTTTCCTTACCTACAATATTCTATTGTTCAGAGGTTCTTAACCTTGGAGGAAAATCCCCCCTCCATATTTTTTATATTATTTTACAATTAAAATTAATATAGAGGGTCACTTTGGAGTTTTGAAAAGTTGAAATTAAAAGTAGGCACTTATTTATCATACATTTTATCAGCCGAATCTTTTACAAAACCCTTTGCAACAGATTATTGATTGATTGAATCTAAATGATTGTTAATTATTAAATTCACATGATAAAAATCTGAATTTTGCACAATTGAAATTGCTGACATAAACCTTTTTTCGCCATAGGAGCATCTGTAATGAACCCCTTCCTTCTCTTTTTTTTTGGAGTATAGGCTATTTTTGGAACTGAAATATTTTCATTTAATTAAATAAATTTGTATAGAAAAAATAATTCAAAACATAACAAACAATTAGAAATAGTTAAATATAGATTATGGATTATTTATTTAATCTAAAATTTTGAAAAAAAAAGGGATTCTACCCTATTGCTTCTATTTATGGCTACTTATTATTACTTTATTGTGTTTTAATGATTCTTTTTCATAGAAATAATTGCTTATTGTATGTCAAAATTTTATTATTATTGAGTGTACCATTAGCATATCTATCAAATATAAAGATAAATGTTTTCCTCCTAAAAATTTAGGTCATACCATTTTTAAAAGCTAAATGTTAAAAAAAACCATTAGCAAAAATTGTAAAAACTTGAAAATCTAGATAATTGGCCATGGCCCCTATGCAAATTTTCGCACCCCCTTCCCCCATAAAAAGCTTGGGCTTTGTTGCATGACATTATTTTGACTTGTTAAAGTCAGAAAGTTTATTGTTTTTTTTTAAGAAATAGGTTGAAATGAATCATTAATTATTTTATTTCTAAAAATATTTGTCCTTGATAAAATACCAATGTATCTCTGTAAACAAGGATGACAATATTCACTAAACATGCAGCTTTTTAATTCTGACTGTCTAAAAGGCGAGACACTAATACTGTTTTTGTTTGGAAGGGAGTGGGGGATTGTCCAACCCCAAGAAAATAGCTTAAACCACCATAGGACCAGTATACATATTACCTGTCGGTTCAGTGGTAACCGAAATCTTAAACTTCAGACAGACCAAAAATGTATAGATATATCGTTTTTAAATGTCAGTATATTTTCTTGGAAAGTTGGAGGACAATTAGTTTTTCCTAATATTAAACTTCCCTCCTGAGAAGCCCGAATATTGTTTATGGACGAACAGAAAATGGTAGAATACAACAATAGAGAAGTTTCGCTTCAGATGATCATTAGGAATTGACCTTATTTTATATTCACGTTATTTTAAGAACATTAATCTTATGTGTCGACAAACAAATGTAATTTAAAGTTGGTCAAAAAAAACATAAAAACATTTCAATAAGTAAATTAAAATGTTGGGTAAACAAAGAATAATTGTCATATACTTAGACATTAGATTAAAAGTATTTGCAATATTAGTAACCCATATCTTCCAGGATATGTTATTCTAATAAAAAAGTAAGAGGATGTTTGTCTATCTGTCTTTCTGTGTCTGTATCTAAGGATGTGGAACCCCTCCGCCAATTTTTTTTACATAATACAAACTAAAGTTGAAGTTTGAATTTCCCTTTATTACCTCTAGGGGCGTAGCTGTTTGTAAAAATTTACTTTTAATAATAAAACAATATTAGATTTAGGGTAAGACACAGAATAATAGTAGGCGATAAACCTCAATAATGATATTATAAAGCCACGGAAGAACAAACAGACGTATAGACATCATAATACATAGATTACAGCTGCGCTCCAAAAATTGAAAAATTATGTTTTAGTGTCCTTCGCCATTTCTTGCATATTATTGAAATGTTGATTTATTATTTGGGTTCGGACCTTAAAAATATAAAAGTTCATTATATTATAAATCGGTTAGCGAGATCCTTCGCTACAGACAGAAAAAGCTCACTACTTTATACAAAAGGATATCTGTACGTTTTGTACGTACTATAAAAATCTACAATTGCCATTATTTAGAATATTTGATATGAGATTTGCAATAAAATGGTTGAAATGCTAAAATATGCCATAATCAAATTATTTTAAAAGAATATATAGAGCAAATTTTAAGGTCCGAACTCTGAAATGTCCAGGGCAGCCTGCTAGATAAGATTATATCATTAAGTTGACAATGGCATATTCTTTACAAATTATTTCAACATTTTTAGAAATGTATCTTCTCTATAACTAGGTTTAGTCTGTCTGTTCATCGCTACGCAAAGAAGTTTCTCTGAAAAGTACAATCAATTCGGACCAGCAGATTCTGATATCTTTAGCTTCAAACTACTTTATATAATGGGAATAGCCTTTGGGGGAGGGTGAACAGCCTTATAGCCTTATAGCGCCCAAAGACATTTAAAAAGCTTTGCTGAAATTTACAATCAGCCATTTTCGAGATCTTCAGCATCTAACAAACAACCTTGTAACTTTTTATCATAATTTAGATATAAGGTAAATAATAAGAAAAATTGCTGAAAATAAATTTTATTTAGTAATTTGCGTAGAAAAGCTGCACAAAAATTAAAATATGATTTGTACTACTGCACTCTTTATAAAAATGATTGTTCTTGTTTAGAGAATTTTTAAATTTTTTATCACTATCATTTGTTTCAATTTTCCAGGCAAATATTTTTGAATGGATAATGGATACATTTTAAATGCCTAAAAATGTTATTTACTCTCGGGGATGGAATGGACAATATCTTCGTTCTTCCCCTTAGAATAGGAAATGAAAGTGTAAAGGCAAATAACAATTTGAACCTCAAATATTAGGTCCTTTCGAATAATTATTTAATACATCAAATTGGCACATTACCATCAAATATTATAAATGATTTAAGGATAACTTTTGTGACAATCTTAAATAATACGAAAGATTCATATTAACATAGTTGTACATAAATTATCACATTCTAACTATATGCCCTAAATCTTTACTGAATTTCTAAAACTTCAAGTATTTATAAAAAAAATAAAAAAAACCTTATAAGCATTTAACTAATTTGTTTTCAACGAATCATATTTAGAAAATTGTATGAAAGTTTTATTTGAAACAATACCTTGCGCCAATAAATCAAACTAAATTTATTTAAAACATGATTTTTTTTACATTTAAGTATATATTAACCCTTTAATACCGAAAGTAATTGTTTTATCCGTTAACTAGCGGCTACGCCCCTAGAGGCCTCTAGTGGCACTTTAAATGTTTTTGTTTGTTAAAGTTAATTTTTTATGTACGATACCTCTTTATTTGACGTTGTAGTCTCCCCTAAATTTTAAAAAAATTTCGATTTTTTTGTCATTTCTCTTGGGAGGGTGGTGGTACCCTCCCCCAAAGTAGTTACAAACCTTCCCGGGACTTATGAGAAGCTACCCTGTTAAGGAGAACCCGATCGGTTCAGTGGTTAGCGAGATCCTTCGGTACAAACACACAGACAAACACACAGACATCCTGTTACTTTAGTATAAGGATAAAAAATCATCGTTATGAAGATAAAAGTTGTAAAACAATAAAAATTGTAAAATGTTAAACTAAGAAAATGCTGATTGATATCTAACCTGGATGACCCAGCATGTATTTAGTGGCAGCAAAGATTCGACGGTCATAATCTACAAATTTTTAATTTTCAGTTGTGATTAATCATTCAGCTTATACCAACAATGAAATTAATTCGGGAAAAAATCACAAAACCTATACGCGTTTTTCAGCTGTCGTTGGGGGGCAACACATCGTAAAATTGACGACCTCTCCATTTGCCCCTCAAATGTTATTTTAGATTTTTTCGCTTGTTTGTTATACCTATTCCTGGTAATCATTATTTAACAAGGATTACAGCTTAAATAACTTGTGGATAGACCAACTAAAAATTCAGCCGTTCATCTTGAATAGCAGCCCAGAAACTCACGTTCCCCTCAATTGGTATTTTTGCATACAGACGGACAGACAAACATTTTGAATTATAGATTAGCTGCTTCACCCTTGCCTCTGCCCTTCAATCTTTCAAACTTAATAAAGTTGGAATGATTGCTCATTGGATGATTTTGTTTTGGTGAAATGATTGCACACTAATATATTATTAATTGATATTTAGGACATTAAATTGACAAATAGTAGCGCTGTCTGGAGATATCTAATTGGATACAAGAATCTCCTTCGGGCTATAGGTGAGATAGATAGATAGACTAATAGATAGATGAAAGAATAGATAGATGAAAATATAAAGTTATATATGTAGATAGAATAATAGGTTTATGGTGGTTGGATGAATATATATATTTTTGTCTCATGGGGGGAAGCATTTTTTATTGGAAATTTATCTTTGAGGGTGGCGGTACCCTCCTAAAATAGATAGAAACCTTCCAAAGACCTATGAAAAGCTACATTGTAAAGGAGAACCATATTAGTTTTGCGGTTGGTGAGAGGTACAGATAGACAGACAGACATCCTGTTACATTTACATAGAAAGATAGTTTTAAAAAGAATAGATAAATAGATTTCCTTAAAAATCATAGATAGATATTGATATATATAAATTAGCTAGAAGCTATGTGTAATGGATTATAACCGAATAAATATAATAGGGATATAAGTTTATAGAAATCATTATGTTGTTCTTATGTTACGGTAATTCAATATTTTAGCAAATTGGAACCAAACTTTTATAAAGACCTTGTCTTATTCATTGGCATAAAATCTTTGAATATTTTTGTAAAATTGTCATTGGTTAAATCTTTTCAAGCCACAATTATATTTTATACAGGGGTAATTTTCTTCATTATCATTGGGGCTGTGAATAAATGTATGGTCCATTGTCTTACTGCTTAAGATTTCTGCCTGTAATTTGAATTGTAAATTATTTCTTTGGGGAGGTTTTATTTTGCTCTTTAGGAAAGATCTTTTTTTTGGAAAAAGTAAACTTTACATAATTAAGCATACATTAAAATTCAAGAAATCCAAATTAGTTTCATTTTATAAATAAATTCTTGAAACTTAACCGGTTTCTCCCTAAGACTCTAGAGGGGGCTGGATGAAAAAGTCTAAAATCTGTATAAAAGAATTATGAGATTAAAAAAGCTTTGATTAAGAAACCTTATACATAAGATTATAAACTTTTAAAAAGTTTTTTTCCCAAGATGTATAAAAAGATGTATAAAAAAATTCATTTTCAAACATAAAAGTGATAAAATTACTACCAATTGCCACAATTTACATTTTAATATTTTTTTGTGTAAAAATATCGTAGCAAAGCCTTTTAAAAGCTTGTAGATTGACATATATACGTTCAAAGGGGGATGGGCAAGGGTAGGTTTCCCCCCTCTAAATTTTGAAATTCCTTATACCCCACTACAAAGTTTATAAAATACGTTATATTACTTCCCTTAAACCTTTAAAAAACCTCATTTACCCACCTCAAAAAAATCTTGGACGTCCTTGTATGGTGAATCATAGTGGAGACCAGACCTACATCAATTTGTCCTCAAGCCTTATGACCATCCTTTATACGGTTATTATACATAACAACAAATTTACAAATTTTACAATAGCTAAATACAATGTATATTAATAAAAACATAATATTATGTTACAACCCCTCCCCTCCCCACAAAAAAACGATTTTTAGGATAGGACTATTCAAGATAAATTAATCATCATTCTTGCTGCACGAAATAAAATTTCCTGCTTATATCTCGGAAAAGTCAGATGCGTGACTTTTTTTTATGAAAATAGTAGACTAGATACTTTTAATAAATAGGCATAGTTAGCAAATACAGACAAAAGTAGTGCAATCAAGGGTCTAATCAAATTTAAATTTTCTTGCATTTCAGTTAACTTTGGCTGCATTACTCGCACACCTATTTATATTTAAACCCATTAATCATATAATGGTTAATATGGGAGTTCCTACAATCTATAAAGCTTCTTTATAGGGAAAACAGCAAGTAAGACAAATATATTTTGTTAGATGATTATCTTTTTATTAGAAAGATACTCTTTAGTTTTTTAGTACGTCCATCTGTAAGCCTGAATGAGTCACTTGGTGATTTAATTACATCTTTTTATTTAAGTTGACAAATTTTAAAAATTGAAATACAAATTTTCCCTTATTTTAAATTTGACATCATACTTGAATAATGTGTCTTGGCATATTACAGATTGTTTTGCAAAAAAAATGGGAGGCAGAGGCATTTTTTTTCGGAGGGGGTGGATGTATTCCACTCCTAACAAAATATCATAAAAATACCGCAGGACACAGTAACTTAATATATTTCTTGAAGTGTAGAGCTTAATCAGTTCAGCGGTTACCAAGCTCTTGACCTTCAAACAGATAGACGGACATACGGAAAGACATCGTTCTACTTTGTTTCGTAGACAAATAAAATCTTAAGAGAAAATTTTCCACTGTAGTTAGCTGTTATTCCTAACCATGATTACTACGCTGGTTTGCTAAAACACCACAATAATATTGGTGCATTATTTGCCAAATGTACCACTTTTCTGCACTACCTCTCCGATTTTGTTAATACTCTATATTTTGGTCCGTTGGGTCATTCAAGGATGCTGGATGGCCAAAAAAAAGTTTCAGAGTCCCTGGATGTCTAGATATCTAGCTATCTATGAAGGTAGGTAACAAAAATGTAAAAAACACCCATTTTTTTTACAATTTTAAAAATTAATTTTTTCATCAATCTTACATCCAATCTATACATTTTATACACCAAAATGATCGTTTATTCATGTAAAAAGCGCACATAATGCTATTTTGGCTAAAACTCTAATTTTACAGGGTGTCCAACAAAAAGTGTATTTTGGATATCTAGCGTAATACCCAAAATACCTGTTCGAAAAAAAATAATTTTTTTTGGCTTAAATCCTGTGTTTTATCTGTGTGCATATGTGGTATATAATGGTTCAGATAACCCAGGACTATAAGGTTGTCAAATTTCACTTTGGGACACCCTGTAAATGTGATTTTTGCGTCTGTAGAGCTAAAACTTGGTCCAAATTGGCTATTTTTTTCAAATTACTCTAATATGTGTCTTAGTATGTTTGGCCATAGTGTTTTCTGACTAGATCAATATTTTCATATTTTTTGGACACCCTGTATTTTCAAAAAAAGAGAAAAATTTTTTTTGTTTTTTTTTATTTTTTTTCTATTTTTAAGTTACTTAAAACTGTCATATAGATACAGATTTTGACCAATAACAATAATATTTGCCTATTTTACAATTTTTTACACTTTTGGGACACCCTGTGCATGTTTTTGAAAATTGATGGTTTTTGCCCATTTTTGGGGGGAAGGAGTCGTTTTAGGGCCATAGACTATTTCTTCATTTTTGTAGAACTTCATTTGTTATTTATGCAAAAACCGCAAAAACCGAACCGTTTTGCCGTTATTCACCGCCAAAGGCGGAATTCTTTTACGTTTTTGCCGTTCCGGAGGTTGTAATGGGCATTTGTGGTAAGAAAACATTGATTTATCAAGAACCCTCTTAAATACTTTTATTTAGGTAATTTAATTTACTAAATTTCATATTAGGTAAATTTTTTTGTGCAGCTAACTGTTTTTCGTCGAGATGTATTTCAATTGTTAAAACAAGAAAATGAAGTGAATATAACATAAATAATTGCTGTAACATAAGTGATAAAAGAAACATAAATCATGTGCATTTGAAATTCCTTTTGACAAAAATTGGTTGGATATACAAAAAAATTTACTTCACATGAAATTTAGTAAATTAAAATGCCTAAATAAAAGTATTTCACAGTTTTCTTGATAAATCAACGTCTTCTTACCCTAAATGCCTATTAGAACCTCGGGAATGGCAAAAAACTTAAAAAATTCTGCCTTTGGCGGTAAATAACCGCAAAACGGTTCGGTTTTTGCGGTTTTTGCATAAATAACAAATGAAGTGTCTTAAAAAGTTCTACAAAAATGAAGAAATAGTCTATGGCCCTAAAACAACTCCTTCCCCCCAAAAATGGGCAAAAACCATCATTTTTCAAAAACATGCACAGGGTGTCCCAAAAGTGTAAAAAATTGTAAAATAGGCAAATATTATTGTTATTGGTCAAAATCTGTATCTATATGACAGTTTTAAGTAACTTAAAAATAGAAAAAAAATTAAAAAAAAACAAAATTTTTTTCCCTCTTTTTTTGAAAATACAGGGTGTCCAAAAAATATGAAAATATTGATCTGGTCAGAAAACACTATGGCCAAACATACTAAGACACATATTAGAGTAATTTGAAAAAAATAGCCAATTTGGACCAAGTTTTAGCTCTACAGACGCAAAAATCACATTTACAGTGTGTCCCAAAGTGAAATTTGACAACCTTATAGTCCCTGGTGGTCTGAACCATTATATACCACATATGCACACAGATAAAACACAGGATTTAAGCCAAAAAAATGATTTTTTTTGGACAGGTATTTTGGGTATTACGCTAGATATCCAAAATACACTTTTTGTTGGACACCCTGTAAAATTAGAGTTTTGGCCAAAATAGCATTATGTGCGCTTTTTACATGAATAAACGATCATTTTAGTGTATAAAATGTATAGATTGGATGTAAGATTGATGAAAAAAATAATTTTTAAAATTGTGAAAAAATGGGTGTTTTTTAAATTTTTGTTACCTACCTTCATAGATAGCTAGATATCTAGACATCCAGGGACTCTGAAACTTTTTTTTGGCCATCCAGCATCCTTGAATGACCCAACGGACCAAAATATAGAGTATTAACAAAATCGGAGAGGTAGTGCAGAAAAGTAGTACATTTGGCAAATAATGCACCTATTATATCAATTACATATAAATACAAATTTTACAAGGTTGATTATGTCCCTAAGTAGCGCAGCAAATTCTTATCATTAATTATCAAATAGCTTGAATCATGAAATGTTTGAGTAAAATCCATCCCTTCTGCACGTACTTAGAGTTAAATTTTTATCAATCGATTTCAAAGCTTCTGGGAAGAAAATTAAAGTGAAAGGAATAATGAAAATATTATCATTGTTCCATTTGTACTTCACAATTAACAACCGAAAACTAGCTTGTACGGTAGGTCTATCTCTATGATTCTCTTATTTTTTAAAGCGAAGCTTTTCTATATTCAGGGTCGGTCCGTCCGTCTATCCGGAACAGATAGTTTTTTTTTGTTGTTGTTGTTAATTTAGGCATGTTAGAATTGTCCTATCGATTTCAAACTTTGCATGGTAATTCCTGCAGTAGTTAGGTACGATTTAGAATGCGTAGCAACTCTATAATCATTACCAGAATGTCCGTACGTTCATTTTAAACATGTTATTTTTTTTTTATTTTTTAACAATAAATTTTTATGTGATATAATTATCTGATTGATCTGATTTTTGGTATACTGATTCTTGGGACAACACAGTACAATATTATAAGCAAAGCAACACTATAATCAAGTTCTAAAAATGTAAGTATGTCCTTAAACATTATCCTGCATCAAGCAATTTTTTAACAAATTTACTTACAATTTTGCTTTGACTCTTATATATTTATATTCTGATTATTCAGTTCTGACGTTAATAGCCTTTTGTACTACCGCTTAATTAAGAGCTTTGCTTTTATGGATGTTGTCATCCTTGTTGAATAGATAATTTAATGTAAATTTTGCAGAATATTTGAATATTGTAAAATTAGCTTCAGATAAATATATAAACCCCAACTCCATCAGATCCATTATTTATAAAGTCCAATAAAGTTGGTGGGAGAATCAACAAGTAAAAATTAAATCTTATTGTACCTTAGATAAAATGATTTTTTTAAATGAACGAAATGATAAAAAAATTAGCTGTACATAGCAATGCATTTATTATATAATCACTAATCAGTTTTTGTTGTTAACAGTAGGCAAAGCTATTCGTTGATTTATTTCAACAACCAAACCTAATAAAAACAGGGAAGCGTTACTTGAAGAAAAATTAGAGGGGGGGGGGGGGGTTCGCTCCGATTTTCTTTTAGGGGTTGGTGTGTCCTGTTCTATTTAGTATATGCACAAAAAGATCTCAAAAACCACAAAGCATATTACTTATTACAAAATTAAAATTTTCAAAAAAGCCAAACAAGCACTTTTTGAGGATTTATTTTTAATTATCTTTTGACGATGCAACTTTGGAATTGTTTATTCTTGTTAATGATAACAAATATTGCTTATCTGATTTCAAACATTTCTTTTCTGCAAACAAAATTAGTTAGAGTGTCATTACTTTGCATTTTAATTATAAACAAGTATATGTATATCAAAAGCAAAATCTGTTCTGTATTTTACTGAACAAAAATATTATTTTCCTTAACCCTTAACGGTCGGGGGGGGGGGGGGGGCGTTGAAAGCCCCCCCATCCGGTTCCATCTCATTTTCTGTGTGTGAAAGATAGAGCCCAAACTGCTTGACTTTTTTTTGACTTAAGCAAAGCATTTTATCTTAACAAAATACTAAAATATCCTCTAGTAGTACATCCTCATATTAAATACAGGTGTTCAAGTCAATTTTAGGTTCCAGGTATGATCCTGCAGGTCCTGATCCTCCAGTTCTCCAGAAATCTTTAAAAGGCTCCTGTGGCCGCAATTTTTGACTTAGAGACGTCAAATTTTAAACTTAAGCTTTTCTTACAGGTCTACATAACGTATTAAAATTTCATAAAGATCCGCCGCCGTTTTCCCGCCGACCACTGACTGCGGCGGCTGGCAGCTGCCAAGTACAGCTGCGGCCGCTGAAATTTATATTTTGATATTTCAAATATAAAATTTACATAAAGATAAACATTTTCTGCAAAAAAAATTTTATTCTAGCTTCAAAAATAAAAAAATTACAGCCGTTTGAAATTTTTAAGTAAAAAAGGACCTAAAAACAAAGGTTGTTAAATAAAAGGGTGAAGGAAGCGAAAATTGAGCTTGACTTATTTAAGGTCGGAAATTTATCATAACACAGGGAAAAATTTTTTTTAGCCCTCTAGCAAAAATAGGAACTGAGATAATAAGGGGGGCGTTGAAACCCCCCCCCCCCCCCCCCGACTGATTAAGGTGCGGCAAGGGGCCCGACTGAAAGGGGTTTAATACCCCAAATCACAGACGGACTTACAGATATACCTTAGAATTTCTAAGCCACAAACATCTAGACATTGCATATGGTATCTTTAAAAAAAACTGTATTGCCGTCAAAGTTTTTCTAATCCAGAAAGTAGTTTATATTTAAATAATATATTTGGGAGTATCAAAGACTTTCAGTAGATTGAAATTAATACATATTTATTTTAGAAAATCTTGGTATCGCTGTTGTGTATGGTATCAGGTTGGTTTATTATTTATCACTTTCCTTTGATCTTGTCGTCCTTGTTATAAATAAATCTACCAAAAACCTGGATTTATTAAGATTAACCAAAAAATATTAAATATTTTTATTTATTGACTTATTGCTTCATTAATTTTAACATTTATAGTAAAGTGAAGCTACTGTATAATTCACTTTGTCTGTCCGTCAGTCCGTAAGCTATGGGGGGAAATTTATTTTCTCAGTTGCTATTAAAAATAGAGAGCTGTAATAGTCACTAAAGATTCCAAAGAGATATGTTCTCCTATTCTATACATTGATTTGTCCTTATTTTTGCATATACTCTCTCTTTTCTTTGTTATGTAAACTTAACATCTGCTCTATAACTCACTTTGTCAGTTTATCCATTCTATGATTTCTATGTGCTTCATTTCTAATGGATGTTGTCAAGCTTGTTTGTCACTCATTACGTAATTTCATTTTTTTTATTTCTGAAAAAAATCAATTCTAGTTGAATCAATGAAAAAAGCTATTATACGACCAAATTTTAAATTTATAAACTTATAATTCTGTCTTTACAAAAATAAAGTCTATCCTTTATGGCCAACTTATTAATCTTCTTTTTTACAGATACTACGGACAAGGAAACATAACAGAAGACAATTATATCCAGTTCATTAAACATGATACATTGAGGTAACGATAATTTTTTTTCTCGTATTCATTCGAATCCGGTGGATAGGAACCGGTTCTCATCCATACGAAAAAACTATGTCTAGCATCGTATTATACCCAGCTTTCTACGAATATAAAAGTGGGTTTGTGAAATTTGAAAATTCACTATCTATAATAAAAGAGTAATATTTTTGGTTCCATTATAATTTTGACCTTTCAGTAGTCTAATTTCTGCGTGCCAAACTATAATCTAATATCTGACGAATTGAATATTATATGGAAATTAAGATTATGAATAAACTAGCCAAGGAAATGATTTTAACTTTTGAAACAAAAAAATATCTATCTACTGCTTCAATTAAATTCATATTATTTTTAAGTTCTGAGTATCTGAATCAGTCTAAGAATTTTGTGCCCCAAGTGCGAGCTGACTTTGAGAAGATTAAATCTGAAGGATCTGAGTATTATACCTGGCAAAGCAGCAGGTACCAACAATTTATTTTTGAAGTGCAGCATCTCTTTACCAAAGCTTATAGAATTGGCTGCTTAACCTCCCACCACTCACGATAAATTATTTTTTTGGGATGTAAAAATTAATAAAGCCCACACTTTTCTCAATTTAGCGTCCATTGTCCTTTTCATGTGATCCTTTTGAACATAACAATAGCATAAAACCACTCCAATACATTATATAAAGATACAACCCATTCGGACCAACAATTTTTCCACCTTTATTGACAAAAAAACACAATACATTTTAAACCTTCCAGAGGTCAGGTGATAAGCCAGATGAACCGGAATCCAGATACGTAATAGGCATACCAGTATAACCATGATTATTTTCTCTATCTATCTAGGGGTCAGGTTCTAAGCCAGAAGAACCGGAATTCAGATACGGACGAGGCATATCAGTATAACCATGATCTGTCTGTCTTTGTATCTATCTATCTATCTATCTGTCTGCCTGTCTTTCAATCTATCTATCCAGGGGACAGGTTCTAAGCCAGAAGAACCGGAATCCAGATACAGAGGAAGCTTACCAGTATTACCAGGCAACCTACAGATACACGGAAGATCTCAGGAATATCGAGACAATTTTACCCAGTCCACTTTTAACTATTTCATAATTTTAAATATTTTTGCTGTTTATGAAGTCCTTAGCTTTACATTTAAGTATCTAAGATTTTTTTAAAAGTATGATTTAAGAAAGAAAGGTTTAATGTAATTAGATTATTGCAGTAAATGAGGATGGTGACATTGGACTGTAAATTATACTGGTCCTTAACGTATTATACCAGGATCTCTCATTTGCTTCAAATACTTTTGGTACTTTAAATACAAACCATAAGTGTTCAAATATTTCCAGCAATGATCTTAACCTACAGAAAGATTTTTTTTGTGTTTTATAATTTGCAAATGGGGGTAGCTGTGTTTAGTGCCCTAGCAAAATGGGGGATAGATGTCACTGCTTTTGGCCTACCTATTCTATTGACATCAGGAAATACCCTATATCCCATCTCTTTTCTAGGGGTTTCTTTTCCCCTTCCCTTCTACAATAGCGTCAATAGAATAGGTAGGCTAAAAGCAGTGACATCTTTCCCCGTTTTACTAGGGCACTAAACACAGCTACAAATGGGGGTGTACATCAATATATCGTCCATTGTCTTATCCATTAAGATACCTGAAAATTAAGTAAAATATTAGATAAAAGGGAGTAAACTTTTTAATGGCCTAACTAAAAAGATTATTAGCTTAAAAATTTGAAAATATTTTTCATATTTTTAAGCCAAATAATCCAGGGCAAACAACCACACGGATCATGGGTAACTTTTGTGTTACCATTCTCAGAGAGGTGCTAAAAAACCTGCGACTGCGCATCAGCGACATTATTGGCAATGAACTTAGCTCGGCCAATGAGAGGCAAGCGCTGGGGATAGCTGTCCTCGTTTTAGGTGATTTAACACATTTTTCTTACATTTCTCTATGCTTCCTTCGGACGCGTATTTGTTCTGGTTTAATTTTTTAATAGCAATTTATCGCTTTGTATTATAGACAGCTTTCCACGAAGATTAAAATGAAAAATCAAAAATATTGTTATTCCCCTGGTGCAGAGGCCCAGGCAAATAAAACTAGTTATTATGATTTTCATTTTATTATTCATGAAAAATTGTCTGTAATACGATGCTATAAATATTTGTTCAGTATGGCTGAGAACCTTTTATAATCCAACGGATATTATTCGGTTTCAAAGCCATACTGAAAAAATATCTCTAAAGAATACAATAAATGGGGGTATTTTAAGGTTTTTTTTTCAACAAAAGAAAAAAGTTACTGTGAAAAAGCCACAACTTGTCGAGTGGGTAAAAAGTGTCGAGTACAGGGAGGTGTTAAAAAATCTTCGGCTGCGGATTGGCGACATTGTGGGCAACGAGCTTAGCTCGGCCAACGAGCAGCAGGCCCTCGGCATAACTGTCTTGGTGTTAGGTAACATGTATCATTGAGTTGACCGCTCGCTTGTGCTTGATAGCTGCCTGTTTGAATGGTTGGCTGCTTGATAGACTATTTGTGCATTTGTGTTGACGAAATGGATATAAAATATGTGGATATTTTACCAGGGGAAATTTTGTCGTCAATTTAGGTTGTTACAATAGTCATCAGTAATTGGTCAGTTCGTTCCACCAGTATGAATTGAGGTGATGGGGTAAATTGGCTGGATGGGAGCATATTACCCAGCTGGAAGTAGCATATTAAATGTGAGAACATCACACTATCCCCATATTCTATATCCATTGTTGGCCACTGGAGTTGCATGTATATGAATGAGATGCCCATAAAGACTTACTACTTTAAAGTAGTAATCTCTGGGAACTGTTTTTAATCCATTGCATTGGATATCAATCACTTTCGAAGTAATACTGAAAAGATATTATAAATATTCCTAAAAAGTATAAGATTTTAAACGACAATTTGGATTTAAAAAGGTAAGTATGGATTATAAAAGGTACTTTTAACCATTTTTAAATGAATTTCCAGGTAAGATTATTTCATGGACTGAAGTAAAAATTTTACAAAAAATTACTTTAATGTTTTTGTATATTTTTCAGTGCTAATAATATCTCCGATTATCATCCTACTGGTTCGGAATGCTACGGTTACCATACAAGTTTTTTCATTGAATTTAGGTAAGCCTATTGTTAGTAGCAAAGCTACTCCTCAATTTACATATCTCTAGCATCGGTCGGTCTGTATAAGCAATTTTTTTTTCCTCTCTGTTACATCTATCCCATTTATTTTTATTTTAAAACACATTCCTACTTATTTAATTAAAGTTGACATTGGTAATGAAAATTTTATATTTTTTATGTTTAAGCTTGGGGTAAACTAGCGAATTTTGAATGCAATAAGTGAAAAGTATATTAGATATTAGGGAATGGGACGGAAATTTTTTTTCTCGAATTTGTCGAATCTCTGTTTCTGATTATTAATATACATAATTTTAATTGAAGTTGACTTGAAACTATCTAAACATTTCATATTTTAGCTAAAAAAGCACACGAGTTGAAAATGGAGAAGAAAAAGGCGGATAAACTTCTGTTCCAGGTACAAGATGATTGATTTATTGCATCGTATCATATACAGCTTTCCGCGGATATTAAAATGAGATTTTATAAAATTAAAACAAGTTTTGTAACCCCGAGAGGCCTAAGGCCCATGCTAACAAGACTTGTATTAATCTTATGATTTTTATTCTAATATTCGTGAAAATTGTCTATAATACGATGCTATACAGCATGATTTATTAGTATGCCTGAGAACCGGTTCGCATCCAGCAGAAATTAATCGATTTCGAAGACATACTGGAATAACCTACAGACCCCTCGAGTTATAGAATAGTTTGTCTAGTAATAATGTTTTCAGTCGTATTTGCAAGGCTGCTATCCAAGACACTGTAACGTTAGGTCTAACGACCAAGAGTAATTAAGGGGACCTCTAATATTATCTCTTTTGCTGACCAAACACCTGGGCTATTAAGAAGAATAACACACCCTTTGATTGCACGACCTTCATCTGGAAATCCAGACTGTGCATAGTAATCATTCACATCTATTTATTGGCCAAGGCATTCTACCCACTGGTCCTATTTATTTCATACGCCTGACATAGCATCAGTGATACAAATTTGGACGGCTCTGGTAAAACACAGTAGGGACCAGTCTCGAACCCAACACCTTACCAATTACGGAAATGTGCAAATGTTGTTATTTTGCAATAGTGTAACAATAAGCATATTACATTTACATTTTTACATAACTCCATTCTAATATTGTTAATCTTTATTCATCTCAGAAATCGATATATTAGTACTTGAATGTTGAACCAGATTTTCATGTACTCTCTTAGAGTGAAACTCGCAGCTAGCTAAAACAATGATATCCCCCATCCACCACCTTTAACCCATCTCATTCACTTCTACTAGATGAACAAAATGACCAATAAATGGGGTCCATGTTAGAGACCTAAATTGACGACAATTTTTCCCTGTCACCATATTCACGTATATTTTATATCCATTTTTTCAGATGTTACCTCCAACTGTAGCTATAGCGTTACAGCAGAAGAAACAAGTTACCGCTGAAACATATGAAAGTGTTACTGTTTATTTCAGGTTATATTTTTATATTATTTATTCCTTCGCAGTATGGATTCGAAACCGTTTAATATCTGCTGGATTGAAACCAGTTCTCAGCCATACTGAAAATTCATGTATAGCATCGTATTACAGACAATTTTCCAAGCATATTAAAAATGATGAAACTAATACCAGTTCTGTTAGCCCTGGCCTTTTGCCCCTCGGGTTAACAAAACTGGTGTTAACCTTATAATTTTTTATTCAAATATTAGCGGAAAGATGTTTATGATACGGTACAATAAATTTCCAGAGATCTTAATGTACAAACACACACACAAAGACACACAGAAAAGACAGAATCCTATACTATTACTATTTATAGGTTTGATTTATTTTGGGAGCGTGGCGGTTCCCTCCCCCAAGATAGTCATAAACCTTCCCTGGACCAATAAGAATCTTTACTGTCAATGAGAACCATATCGGCCCAGCGCTTAGCGAGATCCTTTGGTGTAGAGAGACATACATCATGTTATCTATACATTAGTTATTGATAGCAACGTTTCATTTACTTTGTTTTTTTTTTATGTAAATTATACAATTGCCATTATTCTCAAATTCGTGGTAAACAATAGCAGATCAAACCTATAATTAAATAAAAAGCACGAAAATATGAAATTTTGAACCCAAATAACGAGGACTTTTATATTCAAAGTTGAGAAAGATAGGTCGAGATAAAACCGAAATTACATTTATGACACAGAAAAGCGTCGCAGTTATTTTTTTTGGAGGGGGGGGGGGTTGCATCGCTCTAAGGAATAAATTGACGTTACTCAAATAGGTATATTTACTGATAGGCCACTGATGGTTCAACGGTTACAGAGATCTTAAGCTTCATAAGGACAGACGGACATTAAGGATTTGTAATAGTACAAGCTAAAAAGAAGCTTAACTACGAAAAATTTTGGAGTAATTTTCCTAGATTACATAACTTACTTAAATCTAAATAAGAAATAGCCTAAAACCATCTTAAGATTTATGTGAAGCTTCCCTTAAATGGAGAACTCAGTCAGTTCTGTTTTAAGCTCCAGACAAAATAACAAATTCCTTTATACAATTTTAAAAAAAATAATTTGAAAGACAGCAAGGATTCAAATTTGATTTCATTTTAACATTTCTGTGATTATATAGAGTAGCTTTGCTACTAGAAATTTACAAATTTTGATGTCAATGTAATAGACAACATTATTTGTTATATTTTATTTTATTCTTAGAATTTTCTGTGCACAGGAATAAGTAGAAAACTAAAATATGTTTTAGGGAAGGACGTCCAAGCTTTAGTTTTTTATTTTGTTTTCGGTGAGGAAGGGGGGAGGTTGGGGGTAAAACGAGCTGTTTCAAAGGTGTGTGTAAGGGAATGGGTTGGTAATTTTCTGTACTTCAAAAAATTTTGGGGACGCCTATATACTATATACTTTTTTTTGGGGGGGGGGGGGAGAGGGAGGGTTTAACACCCTTTCAACCCTGCCTCTTAGACGTCACTGGCTAAAACAAGAATAAAAAAAATCATTTAAATTCATAGCAGTAAGACTATTTTGTAAAAAAAAGTTAATCAATATATGAAAAGGTGCATTTTTCTATTTAGCTTCTTAACATAAAATTGGATAGATTGATTGCCATATTGTCATAGATATCAAGCATATTTTAAAACTAGAGTTGGCTCGATAAAATTATCTCCCTATTGGCTAGTTTTCTATATGCATATCTATTTCTCAATAAATCTATTTTCCTCACCCGGCATTACTATCTAAAAGAAAGTAAATATTCAATAATTTAAATGATTTTAAAAAGATTTTTAAAATTATATTTTTTTCTTTACATTACCATCACCAAAGGGTTAATGATGATGATTACAATTTTAGTTCAATATTTGAACACACAAAGTGTCGCCACAATCGAATTCTTTTAAAACAGAGTTTTCTTAAATTTATTATAATATAAATTTAAATTTTCTTTTTTGTGATTAGAAATTAAATGCATCAATATAAGGTAAATAGCAACATGAAATGAAAATAATGAATTTATTTTTTATAAAGTAAAATAATGGGTCTTATCGTTCTAGCCAATGAGAGTTTATTATGGATTATTGGAGCACTATGAGTTATATACATATATTCCTTGGAAAACTTGAGCTCGTTTATAGACATTTATTTCCTATATAGATCTGACATGGATCTTGAAGCAATTAAGCAGGCCGTTTTGTACATGTTAAAAATTGGAAGATTTCATTAAATAAAAGTTATTGCAAATATACTTAGTAAATGAACAAATAGTCGTTGCAACTTATGGAGAGTAACAAGTTTTTATTAAGAAAATTTTTAAGGCTGCCTTTTATTTTCTGAATATTTAATTTTTACAAATTAACTTATCTCTATTATTCCTGACTTTGAATTTACGTTGTCAAATGTAATTGCGTAAAAAAAGGCCTAAAATTGCGTAAAATATGAATTTTTATTTGCCCAATTTTGATAAAATTAGCGAAGAAATTTTAGCAAATTTAGCAGTCAGATAAACCAGGGCGCGATAGCCGACCAATGTAGGTAGAAAGTAAAATGTAAATTTCACTGATACCCAAAACTTTGGGTACTTTAAATCTGAATTAGTTTTATGTTAAAAAAGTAACCTGTCATTAAAATGTAATTTTGTCTGCAGCTAAAAATCTCGGAAACTGCTGGTCTTAATAGATTTTTCTATTTTTTATAAATTGTGGTTAGAGGCATTGGGCGAAGCAATTAGTTAATAATAAAGTCTTTGAGTAGCTGCACAACAAATAAAAGTAAAATTTTATTAGAAAGTAGATGATTTCAAACTCCCTCCCCCTTCCCCCAATCTAAACAAATTTTAAATATTATAAGCTTCCCATTTGCCTTTTGGCTGAATATGATTAATTTAAGTGTTTCTACATTATAACTTGTCTCTATGAAAGCATACTATGCCTATACACAGCCTATATAGGAGGATCAATAGATACCATGCCTCTTTTTAACTATATTAGGCTTTAAAAAAATATAATTGAGATTTTACTAAATTTTGTAATATCTGTATATTTAGATCTATCTTGATTAGCATTAGCTGCCTACCATTTCAAATAAAGTGGTGTCTTTGGAACAAAACTTCTATATGATAAAGTCACTTTATTCTATCTTTATTTTTAAAGTGTATATAAATTTTTATATATTCTCTGTATAAAAAAAACCTTTACTGCTTTCGCATTATTTTAAAAACTCCGTCATTAATTTACATGTAATTTACTGATAATTCATTAGTAGAACTATAATCAATTATATGAGCACGGAAATTATTACAGAAAATATTTTAAATTAAAAAATCTATTTCACTCTGATTTTAAAATTTCTTTGCCTATTTCAAATATGAAGCTTTCATTAAATGGAGAACTTAATCGTTTCGGTCATTATCGAAATCTTAAAACAGACAAAAACTTTACTACTTTGTGTAATAGGACAAATATTTAGTACCAATTTCATCATTAGAAAAGCGTTATCTAGCAGACAAAGGTTTCTAAATGAAAATAATTATTTTCGACTTAAAGAAAAGTCGACTTGTTTAAGCATACAATTAATAAATTATCCTTAATTAAATAGATCTAATAAATTTTTCTAAAAATTTGTTCTTCAGAGTAACTATCCCTGCGTTTTGATAATATGATATAAGTTTAATCATGTAAGGAATCGAGAAATAAAATCATGAAAAACTTTGCTTTAGGCTAAAATATATCTATCCTTAAAAGATGAATTTAGGGAAAGATAAATGGAGAAAAATATGCCTAAAAATCGTCTGTTTTTTAGGACGCGGCTTGCATTGAATTTTGAAACCAGAGGTGAATTCTTAAAAAAACTTTTGCCCCACTAAAATCAGTTTGGCCTACTAAAATCAGCGAGGCAAACTAAAAATTTAGAGGGGATAGTTTTGCCTCAATAAAATTTTAGTGGGACAAACTGATTTTAGTGGGGCAAAAGTTTTTTTTAAAGAATTCACCTCAGTTTACATAATGATTAAATATGTTTTCATTAAGAGAAGAATAATTCTGAATTTAATTACACAGTCCTTTATCCAATTTTATTGATCCATATAGCCCATATTTTTATACTTAGTCAGAAGTTAATGTTAACGTTAAGTTAGGAATTTGCCCCAAATTTAACTATTATTGTTCCAAAAGAAAGTTATTAAAATTAGTGGAATAGTTTTCTAATATTAACCCTACCAAAAATAGACTCTCTTCTACTAAATGGATGCATTAATAAATGTTTTTGTTCAGTGATATTGTAGAGTTTCATGAGCTAGCTGCTGAAAGTACTCCAATGGAGGTAAATATTTTTTCTCTAAAAGTTTAAATAATTATATTATTGTAACATTAAGAACACAGTAATAGTGTCTGACTGATTATGACGTAACAAAAAAATTAGCCAATGAGAGGCCGTTATTGACCAATGGTAAAATTTATAGTGGCCTTTCATTGGCTAATTTTTTTTGTTACGTCATAATCAGTCAGACACTATTACTGTGTTTAAGACTAAACCTATTTAGATTACAATTATTGGTTGAAACGTTTGGACACTCAATTTACTGGACCAACCAGTCAAAAGTAAATAAAAGTCCCCAAAGTGTTAAGCCAACGAATAAGAGCACGTTATTATAAAACTTTTGGGGACAAGAATAATAAACAGCCCAATAACCCCTCCCTCCCTCCCTGCACTACTTCACATAAAAAGATAAGTTTCATTTTCAACTAAACATATATTTTTTAAGGTGGTAACGCTGTTAAACTCGCTGTACAAGCTTTTTGATGCTAGGATTGATAGATACGATGTTTATAAGGTAAAAATTTAGTAGCATTGCTTTTTATATAGCTTTACCTGTCTGTATGTCTGTTTGTTATCACACTATATTAACTTTTTGAATCAAGAATTTATAGTCATTAATAGTATATTCGGTTTTCTTTCATGCTATGCCTATTCTACAGTTTTACCTTTGCATTGAACTAAAAAAATACTTTTTACAATAAAGCTAGGTTTCTAACCTAAAGTTAAAATATAATTGACTACAAAACGGAAGTAACTACATTTTAACAATACCTTTTAATGATTAATTGTACTACTTAAATGAATATAGAATACATGGATATATATTGACAGGACAAAATTTTTAGTCAATTAAGGTTGCTTAAATTGGCCTAATTTATTAGTCAGTTTGTTTATCCGGTAAGTGGGAAAAGGATGGGGTAAAGGTGGTGGATGCTTTTATTTTATTTTATCCAGCTGGGAGTGTCAATTCTTTAGAGTACATGCCAATCTGGTGCAAGTAATAACATATCATTTACTCCTTAGGTGGAAACTATCAATGACAGTTATATGGTGGCCTCTGGATTGCCTGTCAAGAATGGAAACAAACATGCAGCTGAGATTGCGACTATGGCTTTGGGTATGTATATGATTTATCTTTTTAATATTACCTGTTGCTTCGTCCCTAGCAACTAGGTGAGGGTGGAAGAGGTCAGGAAAATAGATTAAAACCAACACATGATATTCATGAAGCTTACCTGAAAAGTATTTGGATCAACAAATTTCAAAATCTTTAGCTTGAGACATGTAAATTAACAGGCCCTTGCATATAAGTCCTAAATATAACGAGTTTAAACTCTTTATTGGCCACATTATTCCCTCTATTATTACTATTAATTCAATGCGTCTGATATTACAGCAGCTTATACATCTAAGCTATCATTCTGCCTATATAAATATAGGGATCTAAATGGATAAAACAATAGACACAAATTTACCCTTTATGTAAATTACAATTAGGTTTTGAAAAGTTAAGACTCTCAACTTAATAAACCAACCAATCAAAATAAAATAAAAGTTCTCAAAGTTGTAAAAGAATAACAAATAAGATAATAATAATGTGTAATAAACAGCCCAAAATCCCCTCCCACCCTGATCTAGATATATCTGCCTATCTACAGTAATGATAACATGCAAATAAATGGTACAATATTTGTTAAAAACATAATATTTGAATAATATGATATAAATTTCCATGGAAATGTCATGTTTGACATAAATAGTCCGCTTTAAATCAACAAACATGATAAATAAATGTAATACAGGGTGGTTCTTACTTAAATTTCTTAGTGTATTTGAATTACAGAAGAAAATAAATGTATTTTGAGTTCTACTTGTTAAGATTACAATACAATGCTTTATAATGATGGCTTAATCTAATTAAAAAATATTTTGAAATATTCCATGGCACCGAATATTTTTTTGGGAGATTTTATACATTTTGGATTTTTTTGGCGCGCACCCTGTATTTTTAACATTTTTGTGCGTGTAGACATACAATGCTTTCTGATGACTTAATCTAAATCCAAATAATGTTACAAAAAGCCCAGATTACTTCATACCCCAAACCTTATTTGGAATGAAAAACATAGAAAGAGGTAAATTTGCCCATATTTTTCTTGAAAAAATAACAGTTTTTTGAGTTTTATAAATATATAATTAAGTATTTTATTCTTGTATAAAAGTAACAAGGTATGTGTGTGTGTGTGCCCGTGTGTTGTAAAGGATCTTGCTAACTGCAGAACCGATATGGTCCTACTTGACAGCGAAGCTGGTCTAGGGAAGGTTTATAACTGTTTTGGATAGGTTAGATGGAGTGTTTACACCCCCCTCCCCCCCACAAAAACATTTGAGTTTCCACTAGAGGCGTAGCCGCTAGTTAAATAAAAATTAGATAATAGCAAAAATAATGGTATTATTATCTTGCATTATAATTTCAGATAGTTAATTACGAAAATTTTCTCATATTTATTTTTTTCTATTTAATGCTCAAAACAAAAGTAAATATGTTCATAATTTGCATAACAACCTAAACCAATACTATTAAATATTCTTCATTCAAATCTGACATATTTCTTATAAAAATTTACCGACTGAAATGTTAATTTTTTTAAAATTGTCAATAAACAAGATATGTGAGACATTGAAACAATATACAAAATGATATTATAGAGTAGCTGTGTTCCTAAAAAACGTCTAGATATGATGAAAAGGTAATCAGAGTGAATAGTTGCGACGCTTGTACTATAGTTGTACAATACCACAGAATATCAGTATAATTTCAACTAAGTATAGCTTATTATTGTGATGTCACATTACCGCAGCTAAATGACACTGGATAGAGCCTTGAGGGTAGGGTGTGTCTATTATCATGCGCGCATGACCAAGGCTTTATATCATGGTAGACAATGTAATTTAATTTTTATAGCTAAAGTACCATAAAATTAAGTAATTAATATGACCAACATTTTAGGCCCGCAGCGAGCCCTAACCGTGTTGGCTATTGAATGGCTAAACTCGCATTACCTAACTTAACCTAGGCTATACATAATACATATTACACTGAATGCCATGTAATGGTGATATTTAAAAACCATTAATTATTCAAAAGTTCATGATATAATGGTTTTCATTTTTGACTATTTTTATTGCATTATATAGGGTTATATGTCTGTGTGTTTGTGCAAAAATATCTCGGAAACCGCTGGATCAATTAGGTTCACCTATTCAGAAAAGAAATATCCATTGGAGTATTTTTTTTACTTAAGGAAGAACATAAACACAAATACAAATATTACTAAATGCCATTGCGCAATTTTTTACCACCTGTATACATAACCATGAAGCTTTTGTATTAAATAATAAAACATAACATGTGTTTTTTCACACCTTGAACCATTTCTTAAAATGCCAAAAATTAAAAAAGTGCTTTTTTAAACAACTAATAAGAGTATTTAAACAAAAGTGTTTGTTTGCATGAGAAAAACATAACTACATTAGATTCTAATATAGTAGTAAGGTTTTATTTGTCTTTAGTTTAATTAGATTTAGACTACTTTACCGATTTAGTTTTCGCTTTCAGGAGAGCTTCACATAGATCCTGGGATGGTTTGAGCTTTTTTAGATTTCTTCTTTGGATAGTTTTAGGCTCTTTTCCATCATTCCAATAAAGATCCCCTGGATGCTAAAGGCGTAGCCCGATTATTATTAACATAGTGTTACTTTGGTGTTATAGGTCTCTAGAAGTATTAACATATGCTATTAAAGATTAAAGTTTCATATAATATGATCAATTTATGACATACTAACGGCATAGCTACGTTTTGAAAATAAAATACATTTTTTTGGGAGGGAGGGGGGGTTGTAATTTTTTTTCATATGGCAATTTTTCTCGGGGGGTTGGTAGTGCCCTCCCCTAAAATAGTTATAAACCTTTCAAGGACTAATGTGAAGCTAACCTGTACCAAATCGTTTCAGCGATTAGCGGGATCCTTTTGTACAGATAGACAGACACCCACCACAGAGAGATCCTGTAACTTCATTGTATGGATCAAAAAGTCGGCATAAACTTTGCAAAATGTATGTCAATGTTAAAAAATAATAAGACTATTTGTCCTTCATATACATTTTCAATCTAATAAGATTAATCTTGCTTTGCTTCCATGAATGTTGTCATCCTTGTTATTTTAAAACTTACTCCTTAAGAGTGAAGAATAAAGCTATTTTAGCCTAGGCCTAATAATATTATATCAACCTATATTATTATTATCAAAAGACGTTTCAACTATGAAACAAAATTTTCAAAAATTAAAAACATTAACAAGGATAAGTATAATCATAGAAGCGTTGCAAGACTAGATCAGGCAATTTCAGTATAAAATCAACCTGCGATTAAGCCCCTAGAGGCCTCCCGAGGAAGTGGAGTGTAGTCGACTCTATACTTTTCATTCCCTCGATATATACAAAGCTTTGCTACAAAAGCGAACCATGTCAGTCCAGAGGTTAGCGAGATTTTAAGCCTCATATACAAACATAGACACATAAACATCATGTTACTTTTATAAAGATTTCCAATCATTCTTTCCCTCATCTTAATGATAAGATTTATGAGAACTGATTTGAAAAGATAAGACAATGTGAGATAAATTGAAAAACAGACCCCATGATAATACAAAAAATGAACCCCTCTTTAGATTACAATTTTAAGAATTAAACGTTTTTTTAGACTCAACTTAATGAACTAACCCATCAAAGTTCATTAAACTTGCCCCAAAGTTGTTAAGCCAACGAAAAAAAAACAATATTATGAAACTTTGAGAACTAGTGTAATAAACAGCCTCCCCGTTCAGGTAATAAAAAAAAGTAACATCTACCTGTTTATAGAAACACTTACAAATTTAACGTGTAGGCGAAAATTTAGCTTGTAAGCCTAATTTGGAGTAGAGGCTGCGGACATTCTGACAGGGATACATAAACAGAAGAAAATTTAGCTTTTACGAATAATTTGGAGTAAGGGCTGCATACATTCGAAAAGGAATAGATGAGCAGAAGAAAATTTATCTTGTAAGCCTAATTTGGAATAGAGGCTGCGGGCATACAGACTGGGATACATAAATAGAAGAAAATTTAGCTTGTAAGCCTAATTTGGAGTAGAGGCTGTGGACACTAAGACTGGGATACATAAACAGAAGAAAATTAAGCTTGTAAGCATAATTTGGAGTAGAGGCTGTGGACATTCTGACAGGGATACATAAACAGAACAAAATTTAGCTTGTACGTATAATTTGGAGTAGAGGCTGCGGACATTCTGACGGGGATATGTAAACAGAAGAAAATTTAGCTTATAAGCCTAATATGGAATAAAGGCTGCGGACATTCTGACAGGGATACATAAACAGAAGAAAATTTAGCTTGTAAGCCTAATTTGGAATAGAGGCTGCGGTCATTCAGATATGAAAACAGCGGAATAGTTATTTTTTTCATCGTATTATAAACCGCTTTCCGCGGGCATAGAATATACAATTATAAGATACAAAACCAGTTTTTTTAGCCCCGAGGTGACGAATGCACGGGCTAAGGTAGCAGACGAAAAAGGTCCTCAAAAAAGTGGCCAGGTAGTTGTCTGGGTTATACATCTATACCTATTACAAATATTATTAAAGTATCCTCCCCACCTATACTTTGATTTATAAAACTTTAACTTACCTGAAATAGGGTGAGGGATTTTTTTTCCCTGTCCAAATCAACAAACAATGTCTGTGTTTCGTGCTTTTAACACGCAACTATTTTCATTAAATTTTGGTTTCCCCTAATTTTTGAGAAGAAATTATTCTTAAACTACACAAATAGCTTTAAACCACCACAGGAACAGTAGGTATATATGTTCAGGTTACTGAGATCCTAAGCTTCAGACAGACAGACTTTATTCTACTTTGTATTATAGATTGTTTCTTCGCTACCTATGGCAGATAATATCCTATTTGAACATGATACTTGGTGTAATATAATTACAATCCTTATATAGAGGACAATAAACAAAGTTGGTGTTTTCCTATATACCGAAGGATTGGCCAATTTGGACACCCTAAATATACTTATGAATTTCTTGGGCAGTACTATTAAAAGAAAAGTACTTTGTGTAGGGAACAAAAATACCATCGCACAAGTAAAATTTTGTAGGGATATGAAAGATAAGACAATGGCGTATCCTTAGGATCGTACACAAAATAAACCCTTCTGTAGATTACAATTATTAGTTAAAACGTTTGGACACTCAACATAATGAACCAACCAATCAAAATTCAATAAAGTTCCCAAAGTTGAAACCCTGAAATGGTGAACAAAACCAAGGCGTTTTCCCAACATTTTAAAGGAAAGTTCAAATAAAATATACAAAAACTAATCTTTTAGCCCTTAGATTCTAGGCAGTGGTCAAGAGGGGGGAGGGAGGAGACATTGGGCTCTTACACTAGTCTCTAAACTTTAAAATAGCGTTTTCTTATTCGTTGGCCTAACAACTTTGAGGACTTATATCAAATTTTGATTGGTTGGTTCATTTAGTTCAGTGTTCAAAGTTTTCAACCACTAATTGTAATATACAGAAGGGGTAATTCCGTGTATCACTGTATCATCATTAAGGATGTACATCAGTTAATCGGCCATTGTCATAAGGGATGTACTTTGTTAAAATTAAGACTACTAGATAAATGACACCCTCGACGGCATCTTAGCTAAATCTGACAAAAAAGTAAAATGATAATAAAATAATTTGAGCAGGAAGAATAATATAAAAATGTAAAAGTCATCATCATTTTTTGTTGTACCCTTTAAATCTAGATGATTTTAAAAAATTGGCGGTTTTCCTTAAAGTGTTTAGCAGAGCAAGAAACCCCTCACACCTTCATTTTTAAAGTTCAATTGAAAATAAGGTGGTTAGGATATTTTATTTTGTTTGCTTAATACTTTAAGTTTGGTTAGGTTGAATTGTATAAAGGGTAGCCTCGCAGGGTTAGAGCACCACAGGTATAGGTCCCACAGGGTTAAAGTCACTTACAAGAGGTACATATGGAAAAATAACTATGGATAATAATAGGGAGGGATGGGGTGCTTCTTGGATCTATTGAAAATTTGAGGTTAAGCACTAAAAAATCGAAGCATCTCTGAAATAATTTGTCTGTCAAGTTGAAATTTAGTTATTTTTTTGCATTTGTTGTGTGAAATAGTAATTCAATACACAAAATCATGATTTTGTATAGTAAGCATTTAATACAGGTATAGTACAAGCTTTTGTTATTAGGGGAAAAGGAACAATATGTATAACCACAAGGAAAGTAACTAAAAAACGTATAAATTTTTTTTTTGATTTTGAGTTTAGGCATGTAAAAAAGTAAAAGACTGTAAAATATTAAATTGCTGTTTGAATATTTATTTGGGTTTTGTATTTTATTTTACGATTAAACTATAAACTAGAATTCTTAACTTTAATGGATAAATTGACAGAATGACTATATTTAAAGAGTAACTACGCTTATAAAAAAAATAACTTTATCATTTCCCTAATATAAACCAATGAAAATCTATTTTTCTAAAAGAAATACATTTTTATAAAAAATGGTCAAATTAAAAAATGGATTTAAAAGGTCTTAAATATGTTACTTTAAAATTGTTTAAATTAAATAAATTTGTATCAGAACTTTTTAATTTAAAAGACGAGAAGTTTTAAGAAATCGCAATAAAATAGGTTTAAACAATCCAATTAAAATTGAGAACTTAATCGGTTTATTAGTCATTTTGATCTTTGCGGACAAATTCTTTTTAATACTTTATATAATAGAATAATATGTTCCTATTTAGTTTAAAGGGACTGTGAACGTAAATTTTTCTCATCTTAATATCAAATCTTAACATTATCTCATTCATAATATCTCACAGATAGAGCAAAACGCGCTTTTGTTTGCTTAAAAAACGGCTTTTTCCGACGATTTTTATAAGGTACGGGGAAGGGAAGAAATTTTCCGTATTATATAAAATGTGCATTAAATTGCTTTTTTCTCCCATTATAGCTAAAATTAAACTTTTTCACATAGTTCTAGATTTTTCCTAACAGTTAAGCTGACTTTTAACATAATCCTTGCTTTAATCCAATGTATAGTTACTTAGAAATTGATAAAATAAGCAATATTTTTTTATTGAAAACCAAATACAATAACAAAGCCAGAAACAGGTTTTTTATTAGTATCCAATTAACTTTAAATGGCCCATCTCTCGCCCACCTTTAATTACAAATTTGTAAATAATAAAGACGCAATATTTCTTTATATACAGTCTGATAAAAGTGTAAACTAATTCTCCAAAGTGGGTTATTTATTGTTTAACACAATAAAACAGGATATTATTATTTTATATAACCTATGAGATTCAACCCTTTGTAGACAGTGAGGTATTTTTTTGTCAATAATACGAATTTAAAATATGTCTTTATTACCTAATTACTACGTTATAAAAAAACGAATTGGCAATTTTATAGCATAAAATAAATCCTTAACAGTAAGTAAATTGTTTCAACTATATATGACAAGTTAAATATCCCTACAAACATTATAAGAAACAAAAACGTTCAGATTTTCCCTGTTTTTTCCATTTTCCCTCTCAAAATACCATAAAATCAAGGCATTATTTCTGGATATTTTTGTGAATAGGACATTTTTGGTTGATCATTGTAGGGAAATGTGCTTAGTAAATGTTAAGATTTGATAATCAGATGAGAAATTTTTACGTTCACACTCCCTTTAAGCACAAAACACATCAGCACGATTTCTGCTCTCAGCGATACAGAGATAGATTAAACGCGTATAAATTACTCCTGACATTAGAGTAAAACACTAGAGGGAGAAAAGGTTAAATAACTGTATCTCCCCATCACAGTACCCTTTCTATTGGGTCATTAAAAATCAACCAATGGTGTCGCTTATATTAACACAGCCAAGTAGCAAAAATAATTTAGAAGCAGACGAAAAAGGTCATTGAATAAGGAAGGGAGGTAGTTGTCTCTATACTATAGATCTGATATGATCTTATATCTTTTAGAAGCTCATATAGAAATATTTAATGTACTAAATTTTTTTTCTCTCTATTTTTGAAACCATATACCAAAAAGCACAAAAATCTATTTTTAAAAGTTCTCCAAAGGTTTCTAAATAGAATCATGTATAAACTAGAAGAGTGAATGATTGGTTTTGAGACCCTTAGTATGAAGAGATCAATTTATCCCTCATTGACTTATCCCTTTATTCGCGTCTAATAATAGATACTTTCTATGGGTGAACTGAAATTAGTTTCCGAATGTGAACACATTTTCCTAGGTGTTTCCCAATCCTATCTCAATATTTGCTACTAGTTAAAAAACCTCCAAACTTCCAAAAAAAAAAATCAAAATTTGAAAAATTAAAACTTTGAATGTATAATGTATAAATCGTTAATATATTCAAATTTTGATTTTTTTTTGAAGTTTGAAGGTTTTTTAGCTAGTAGCAAATATTAAGATAGGATTGGGAAACACCTAGGAAAATGTGTTCACATTCGGAAACTAATTTCAGTTCATCTTTCTATGATAGTTTAATTCTATTTAAAATATCACTTTAGAATTTTTAACATTTCAAGGTCTAAACTTTGATGCAATTTTATTGTGACTGATTATTTTTGGGAATGGCCTTCTAGATTCAGGAAGGGAGAGGAATATCAAAGATAAATATTTTTGATAATAGTCGTGATACCACCGTGCCTTTGATTATCAAGTCCTTTCAGTTCAATAGTGATAAATAACCCTTTTGCTTGGCAAAGACATTCTTCCCAAATCTTATTCATAATATCACATGTTGCAGTATATACCATATTAACATCTTTAGTATAACGCGTGATGGCCGATATTTGAGCGTAGTAAAGAAGATAAAATTTACTCCCTTAAATATGGATCTATTATTGCATGTATCTTACACCAGATTATCATGTCCTCTAATAAAGTGAAACTTGTAGCTGGCTAAAATAACGATCCCCCTTCTTTACCCAATCCCCTTCCCTTCTTCTGACCAATTACTGTGTAGTTTTTAAAAAACCTAAATTGACATGATGAAAATTTTCCCTATCATAACAACAATGTATATGTATATACATTTTACTAACCCGCAGATATGGCTCAGTGGTTTAACGTCCGCTTATCTGTTGGGGAGGTGTCGGGTTCGAGTCCCCAGACCGCATCAATACTAAAGATGTAAAATTAGTACCTACTGCTGCTCTTTCAGGCGTTAGAGATTTGGAGTAAGAGTAGGGGGGAAGCCTTAGCCCTAAATCAGGTATGCATAGGTGGTCCTTGGCATGGTACACTAGTGATCGAAAAACTTTGCTCAGTCATAGGTTGACTGAAAAGTCCCTGTGGACTAGCATTGTGTAGTAGCTGGCTAGTGTGTTAGTGGCGTTTGTTAGTTCATCTACTGGGAGTCATCCTTAAATACTAGGTTGACTGAGAAGTCCCTAGGATTTGATGTGACTTCATTGTGTCGTTGTCAAAACAGCGCCACGTCCTGTGCCTTGGTTGCATTAAAAGTCGCAATAATATCATGACAAAAAAATCACGAAACCTTAACTCACCATCCATAAGGTTGACGTGTAAATTACCCACAAGCCCTAATTAAAGTGTCAAGGGAAAATGATGAGAAGGATGCAAACTCGAATCCGCGTCATACCAAAGACGTTAAAAATGGTACCTACCTGCTCTGTTTGGCACAGGACATCAAAGAGTTTGAGTAGGGGGAATGCCTTGGCCCCAAACAGGCGCAACTCACTACCATGCACAGTTAGGATCTCCAGACAAAGATCGTGCAATCAAAGGGTTGGTTGTCTGTAATGTACTGTACCACGGGTATGAGGTGAAGGACCAAGAGTCTGGCCTTGAGTTGACAAGTTGACTGTTCAGTCCAGGTGCAACTCACCCACACGACATTAACATTAACATATACATTTTACTATGAGGGGAGTAATTAATGTTCTCCAAAGTTCTATCCCTGTATCCCTGCCTAATATCCTCAAATTAACCAGCAGCGAAAAACAATCTGGTATCAATTTTATAAATGACCGGGATATCAAAATCAATTAGGAGTCGGCATAGCTACTCTATAATTTGCTTTGTACTTCTTTTTTTTGTTAGGAAATAAAATACAATAGACCTATATCTTCGACCCTAGACTCTTTGTTCAAGTAGATTAGAAAGTTGCATAAAACTAGCCTAACACCCTCCCAAGACTTAAAATAGCCTAAAAACTTCTCGGAACCTATGTGAAGCTTCTTTAAAAAATGTAGAACTCTATCGTTTTAGTAGTTATTGAAGTATTAAACTTTAGACAAAAATAATCATACTACTTTATATAACAGACTTAATTTGGTTATAATAAAATAATTCTAAAAGGTTTAACATAAAGGACATTGGAGAAAGAAAGGGGTAGGTTTCTGGTAGAATCCGTAAAGGTGTGTGTTTTAAGGCTTAAAAAAAGTAGTAGAACGATAATATTCACTAAATATGTGTGTTTCTTATTGAAAAGAACTATAGACAAAATATGAAAAAAAAGTTAACATAATTTTTTATCGTTCTACTATTTTTTACTTATAACACATAACCTTTACGGATTTTACCAGAAACCTACCCCTCTCTTTATTTAATAGGTCACAAAAACGTTTGAAAGATTAATTTCTATAAACAGAATTAATTTCCAGTATGGCTTCGCGACCAACAAATAGATTAAAACCGGTTCTTAGCAATACTGAAAAAACTTGTATTGCATCTTATAGACAATTTTTGGCGAACAAGAAAATAAACATCCTACAAAACTGGTATTGATCTTGCATTTTTTAATTTAACTATATATAGTTGACTACAATATGATGCAATAAATGACTTGTATTTCAAATAATGTTTTTATGGATTTGATTATCCTTGTTTTTATATCCTCCAAATTTCCAATGAAGAAGCTATAACAGCGTTGGCAATAGACAAGGAATCTAAAAATGAATAATACACCAGGACAGTCAAAGATTTGATGCAGAAAGATTTAAGTAATCAGTTGGTTTTGAAGAATGGGGTTGTCTTTTATTGATTAAATTAAAATTAGTTTAATGCTGTAAGGAAAGGGCAATTTTATTTGTTTTCTCAAAATTTTGTTTTCTCTTAATTTGAATTGTGATTGGTAGGTTTCGAATTAGTATAGTTTTAACTTTTCAACCAATAGTTTGATCTTTGGAAGGAATAATAATTTTGTTTATAACCATTTAAGATCTACATCAATTTATCTCATTTAATTTATCCATTAAGATCCCAGATTTATCTTGGCCTAGAAACAGGTGCAACTTATTATTATGTAGACAAAGATCGTGGCTGTCTGCTATGGAATCCATCCAATTAGATTTCGTAAACGGCTGCACCCATGTTCCACATTTTTTATTATATTGGTTTAAGGCAGTTTTCAGGCTTTTGCGTTAGAATCTTTTACTTTAGCGTACACTATTTCATAATAAAACGTATAAATTAGTAAAAGGACCATTATGACAACAGAGTTTTGATGGTCAAAGTGTAAGGGTTTGTGATAATCATGTGATTAAATGAGAATTGAAGACGCCTTGAAATAGCGGCTAAGCCTAAAGCCATGAACTGATAGATAGATTTCTAAAATATATTTTTCTTTCTTAAATAAAAGGTAATTTTTTTCTTAAAACATAAATTAAAGAAGTATAATATAAAAAAAATCCTGTCTAACAAAGGATCACGCTAACTGCTGAATCGATATGGTTCTCCTTTACAATGTAGATTCTCAAAGGTCCAAGGCAGATTTTTAATTACTTTGCGGGAGAGTACTCCAATATGTCTCTGATACCTATATAAACGTAAACACAAAAAATGTTTTTGATATTTGTATAAAGATAAAAATAAACAACAACCCTAAAAAGAAGAACCAGTAATTGAGAGAATTTGATCTTAAGCAACTGACAGACACAAAAAATTGGAGTTGCACCCTTTTTAAAAAGTTAAGATGTTAAACAAAAAAACACTGTCTATTGTACATTTTAATTAAAACAAGAGAATAATAATTGAAGTTTTAAGATATGCAATTGATAGCTAAAATCATACAAAAATATGGAGTTCTGTGCACAAATATTGAATGGGCATAGATAATTATTCTAAAAGTTTAACTAACATTTTTTTTAAAATTTTTGATTACACTTGGCATTTATGCAATTTTATAAAACGTGGTGGCAAAAGTCCTGGTGTTTAAGAAATGTCTTGCTCAATATTGTGTTTTTAGAATTATACTAGCATTTTTGAAAGGAGGGGAGAGGGTCGACCATTGACTTTCAATTTTATTTAGTGGCGATTTTACCGTATGTTGTGAAAAAACATACTAGTTGTTTCGCCCCTATCCTCTAGGGGAGGGCGAATGAGGTATGAAAAATAGCTTAAAACAAAGACGTTAATTAAGCTTGCTTGAAAAGTAGAAGCAGGTTTCTAGATCTTTAGCTTCAAACAACAAAATGCTACTTTAATTGGACTAGCACTGAGAGTAGAGGGTATGGGGTTCGACCGTTTACTTTCAATTTTATCAACGGTTGAGTTTTACAGGAGGGTTAAGGTACCTATATGTAAGAAGCTTTACTGTAAGGGATATCCATTTTGGTTCAGCGCTACAGACAGACACATATTGGACATATGGTTTTTTTTCTATTATGAAGATTAAAAAATGGTTTAACCCGTAAATCTACCTTGAAAATTGAACAAAAATCTTTGTCAATATCTGACGTTATCGTCATTTTATAAAAGCTCCGTCCATTGCAAAAAACAAACAAGCATTGTCTAAATGATTACAATTAATCAATGTTACTTTATTCAAAGCAAAGATTTTCTACTTTAAGAATATGTTTGTCTGTCCTGACGTATAATAGTTAGGCTATTATTGTAAAGAATGTTGCTTTTGAGCGTTGTAAAGATTTTATGAACAATGTGTCCTATTTTATAAAGTTTTTTTTCAGAAGCTAAATATTGCGATAAAAATACTAAACCGAATTTTAGAGAAACTACACGGGATTGGTTTAGGCTGTTTTATCTATAGTGTTTTGATAGTTTCAGGCTATTTTTCTGACTCTTTGAATACAGCCCCTAGATGTTTCTAGCCCATAATAAACAAATCAGTTCGAATTCGACGATTTTACAGCAGATTTCTATTATTTAGAATACCTATATGATGTCATAACTAACTTCTCTATGATTATTTCTTCACACAAGTCCATGTTTATTATGTAACTTTCCTTTTAAAAAAAATGAAAATAACAACCACACCACAATCCCCTCTTGCTACGCCCATTCAAAATCTTCAACCCTTTCTTTCAGCTGTTTTTTTTTGTTTGTTTTGAAATGGTCTGCTATTAGACCATAAATAGATATGTAGCGGGAGTGTAAATATGTTTAAAATGTCAAAAAAGTTTATAGGTATGTGTTTTTATTAATATGAATTATGAAAATTTAATTTTAACAGCATTTCTAATTACATAACCTTTTATAAAGATGCGATGCATCTCTACAATTCTTCAAATCAAAAAGAAAAAAAGAAACGTTAAATATCTTATTCAGATTCTTCAAAAATAGACTTTTTGTATGTATTATTTACTGATTTGTGTTTTTTCCTTTACAGGACGATTGAGAATGATAACCTTAGTTATTGAAATATATATATGGCCTGTACAAAGATGTTAGTTTGATAAAGTAGTCTTGGGTTGAGATGGATCAATAGCTTTTAAAACTATTACGATGACAATTCCGATCTCTGAAGAATATCCTTCTTGTGATATCCCCTATTTTACTCTATGGATATCTTTGAGTCTGGTCCCAGCTTAAATTTTTAATGCTTACAATGACTAACCAGAATCCAGTGCAGAATAGAGTTGAGGAGGGCTTACCACCTAGCCTTCCTCCTCCACGTTCTCAGATATCCCCACCACCTTCACCTACCCCACCTGGTGATCAAACTATTGCTCAAATCATAAATAGTGACGAGTCTATTTTCTTTAAAAACTTGAACTATAAAAAGTGTTATTTTTCTACATATAAAGTGATCAATAAAGTTGTGAAATCGGAGTCAAGAATCTGGTTCCTTCAAAATTGCATAAAGTTAAAAATTGTACCTAACAACTCAAAAGTTAAGATCAATTTAAATGAGCGAATACAAGTTAATACACAAAGACAAATAAGTGAAAATTTAGAAGCTGTTAGCTTGGAAAACTTAAAATTAGGCTTGCAAGATGAAAAAGTACACTTACAAACATTTAAAAACGAGTTAAGGGCGGAAAAAGTGTCTTTTCATAGTTTAATTAACGAGCCTCAATTACACCTTTTTGTTGAGGAGCGCATTTCTAGTGATAAATCAAGATTACATAAACAAGTAGCTAACAAACATAGACAGAAATTATGTCACCTCCTAAGTAAAGAAAATAGACAAATACCGAACTTTTTACAGCGAGATTGTAGCCATAATGATTCTACAGCAAAAAAATCTCGTAAATTTGTTAAGAGAAATAAATATAGACGCAAAAAAGTTAAAATTGACAAAAGCCTCAGAAATTCTCTTGTTACAAATTATAGTGATATTCCTCTGTCTAGAGACATGCAGAGTTTGCTTAATAGGGGCCTTAACTATAGCGTCACCCCAAAAACAGTTAATACAACAAATGTTATAGCTGGGTTTGATAAGCTACGTAGAACCATGGCATGGACTGAAGAATTTTACAAAACTGACCCTGAATTTGTCCCTGATAAAACTTACGTGAAAAAACCTTGGAAACCTGTTGGTACCAACCTTCCCACAAATGCTGCAGCACCTGAACTCAACACCTTCATTAATGGGTCTCTTAACTGCGTGCTTGGATCTGATCTCAACAAGATACATGTAAATCTACCTGAACGTGAACAGATAGCCATGAAGCAATTGATTTCTTTGCAAAAAGATCGCAAAATTGTTATCAAGGCTTGTGATAAAACAGGTGGCTCTGCAGTTATGAATACCTGTGACTACGTGGATTCAATGAACACAATTTTGAATGCCACACACAAAGACCCAGATGGTACAGAGCACAAGTATTTTGAGCAGTTAGATCCAAATGTAGCTAGCCAGATGTTATTTAATGACTTGGATAACCTTAAGAGTGAAGTTAATAATGCTCTTAATATGCAATGGATCGATAAAGAGCAGGCTAAATGGCTGGTCCCAGACGAACCTAAAGAGGGCCGCCTTTATGGTCTTGTTAAAGATCACGTGGCCAAAGAGAAGTGGCCACAGAATAACAAAATTCCCCCCCTGCGACCTGTAGAAAGTGCATCTGGTACCACTTTTGAAAACTGTTCACACTTTGTTGACATGCACAGTAACGACATTGTTAAAAGCCTGCCGTCATACTGGCAAGATACACCTGACATGCTGCGTTTTTTTAAGTCAGAGAACGATGCCGGACCGCAGCCGCCTGGCACAATTCCGGTCACCTTAGACGTACAGTCTCTATACACAAATATACCAATTCAACAAGGTATAGAGACTTTCCGCTACTTTTTGAACCAGAGACAAGATAAATCTGTACCAACATCGTTCCTGATTATACTTCTTACATTTGTCCTTACGTGTAATATTTTAGTATTTAATAATACTTTCTATCTACAGACTATAGGCACCGCGATGGGCTCAAGAGTCGCCCCGACGTTCGCGTGTCTATTTATGGCTGGTGTAGAGCAATTGGCTCTAAAAAGATGGAAAGGCCTACAACCCCGACATTTTCGCAGATATATTGACGATATATTTTTCTTATGGAATGGTAGTGAAAATGAGCTTTTAAAATTTATTAAACATTTAAATGATTTCCATCCATATCTTAAGTTTACAGCCAGTTATGATTTCACCAAGAAAACCGTTGTTTTTTTGGATACAGTTATTTCTGTGACAAAGGATAACTTTATCAAAACTGACCTTTATGAGAAACCGGGGCGAAAATGCAACTATCTTTCGCCCTTATCCTGTCACCCCTCACACATTACAGAAAATATACCTTACTCATTAGCGTTAAGGCTAAAACGTATTTGCAGTGAAAATTTAGATTTTTTAAACAAATTAGATTGTTTGAAAATAAAGCTTTTATCACGTGGTTATAAAGTTAATTATATAACAAAAGCTTTTGATAAAGTGAAAATTATTGATAGAAATGTTGCTTTACAAAAAGTAGCTAAGCAATCTGAAATAAAACGCCCAGTTTTATCTTTACAATATGACCCCCGTTTACCCTCTATTTCAAATATAATTTTTAGATTTTGGAAAGTTATGGTAAAAAATCCTAGACTAAAAAGAATTTTTCCCCACCCACCAATGATTACTTGGTCTAGGCCAAAAAATCTCAGAGAATATTTAATTCGAGCCAAACTTCCTGTTTTAAATGATCGAAAATCAGAGAGAAAAAAGATTGGTTTTAAACATTGTAATAGAAATTGTAATCTTTGTAAACATTCACCCAGATTTGCAAATTATTTAACATCATCAACAACAAATGAAAAGTTTCCTATTCTCTCTAGTATGAATTGTTTATCTTCTAATGTAATTTATTGTATAACATGTGTTAAACAATCTGGCAATTGTAGACTAAAACCACAGTACATTGGCAAAACAAAAAATCGTATTTGTGATAGATTTAATGCCCATAACAGTTCCATTAAACCAAATTCAACCAAAGCTGTAGGTATTCATTTTTCTTCTAATGGACACCAACCCAATGATTTTCAAATGGTGCCATTAGAGCAAGTACAGAGTAATGACCCTTGGATTTTGTTATCTAGAGAAAAATATTATATTCGTAAATTTGACCCTGTATTAAATATTAGAATGTAAAATGCAGTTGCAATGTTTTTAAAAAAAATGAAAATAACAACCACACCACAATCCCCTCTTGCTACGCCCATTCAAAATCTTCAACCCTTTCTTTCAGCTGTTTTTTTTTGTTTGTTTTGAAATGGTCTGCTATTAGACCATAAATAGATATGTAGCGGGAGTGTAAATATGTTTAAAATGTCAAAAAAGTTTATAGGTATGTGTTTTTATTAATATGAATTATGAAAATTTAATTTTAACAGCATTTCTAATTACATAACCTTTTATAAAGATGCGATGCATCTCTACAATTCTTCAAATCAAAAAGAAAAAAAGAAACGTTAAATATCTTATTCAGATTCTTCAAAAATAGACTTTTTGTATGTATTATTTACGGATTTGTGTTTTTTCCTTTACAGGACGATTGAGAATGATAACCTTAGTTATTGAAATATATATATGGCCTGTACAAAGATGTTAGTTTGATAAAGTAGTCTTGGGTTGAGATGGATCAATAGCTTTTAAAACTTTTAATGAATGTTGTCATACTTGTTTACAGTTATTCTGTTGTGAATAAAATTAAAATTATGGCTTCACACATAAAACAACAGTTCTTATTTCACTATACACCAAATTTAGTTTTATTAAGCCACTTTAGGTCAGAGATCTAAAGAGATAAGACAATGGGCGATACTTTGATGTACATTCCCAATGATGAAACACAAAATTAACCCTTCTGTTGATTACAATTAGAGGTTGAAATGTTTGGCCACTTAATCAAAATTTAATAAAAGTCCCCAAAGTTGTTGAGCTAACAAACAAGAAAAATTATGCAAACTTTGGGGACAATTGTAATAATCAACACAATGTCACCTTCCTCCCTGACTTTATTTTTACCCAGGGATCCTAAAGGATGAGATAGTGGATTATAAATCTGATTTCTTCTTTTTTATCTGAGTTTCTTAGGGAAAGACCATCACCAAAGAACCAAATTCTTTAGTTAATTTGGGTACTTTTAAAAAATCTTATTTTATCAATAAATTCTATGAGGTTAAAAGGAGAAGAGTCCACACCCCCTTAAAATTGAAATTGGGAATGCCTGCCTTGACCCCTTTATCCACCCCCTAATTGTTTTAGCCCCTCCCCCCATTTGTAAATCGTTATGCACGCCACTGTTTGTAAAGAGCGAAAAGCACCAATTAAGATATGAATTATTTGTATACCTTTTGGCTACAATTATAAGTTGCTACACACTTATATATGCAGTAAAGTGCACAGGATTTTGCCAGGCGTTGTATTTCTTGAGGGGATAAAAAAGGGGAAAGCATACCTTCCAATTTAAATTTGACATTCCCCTTCTTCACGCTTATAAATTTATGTTATGTTTTTATTATTTACAATCTAAATGTCTGTTACCTATTAATTCCGATTAAAGAAAAGCTTTGCTCTTATATAAAGAAAGAAAGAAAAAGTAAAAAAGTTGTATTTTCTAACCAAACCAATCAATCAATCATTGTTTTGAATCCATTTAAACTGTTTTTACATCAGATTTTATTAACAAATAGTGGGTGGGTACATATAAAGAGATGACAATGGATATATTATATGTGGATATATTGTCAGGGTAAGATTTGTCATCAATTTAGGTTGTTTCAATGGTCCACGTTTATTGATCAGTTTGTTCATCGAGTAGGTGGGGAGGTGATGAGGTAATGAGGGTTGATTGGAGGGTTATCTTTTTTTATCCGGCTGCGACCAAGCACGTCTAATGGGGGGGAGGGGGTAAAGAGGTGATTACCCCTCCTAAATGATTCAACCCCCCACCCAAAAAAATTAAAATCTTGGACGTCCTTGCCTATATGATACAAAGATTACCCCCTCTACCCCCCCCCCCACTTTATTAGAGATCGAAAATCTGGTGCAACATCCAAGTAATATTATATCGATTGAGATATTTTTTAATATGTTTATTTAATGTAACAAATATTAGCGTAGTAAAAATAAGCAAAAAAGAACAATAAAGGATTATTTACCAACCATAAATATGTGTTGAATGTTTAAGTAGTGGACTCCAAGGGGGTTGTATCCCTCTGGCAAAAATATAACAACTCCCTAGTTGACTATAAGTTTATTCACCGTTGTTTTGGATTTAAGGTGGTGTAAAAAATCTAAATGGGGGTGGAAACCATCGACAAAACCCTCTGCACTCCACTGTGTAACACAAGACTATTTAAGAAACAATCAATAACCAATGTTCATAATAAATTTCATAAATTAGAATTTTTGAAAAGTTGGGGGGGAAGTTATATTAGATTTTGTGATGACTACCATCCCATTATAGATACAAAATATTTTCTTATGACTCAAATAAAGCTTATCTGGCAAGAATAACTAGACGTGCTAATTGCTTTGGTTAGGTAAACAAAGCCTTTGCTTACATACAGACAGACAGACAAACACACTAGCTACAACTTTTCAATATGGATGAATTAATAGCTAATCTATTTTTTTTGGGTAATTTGCAAGATTGCCAAAATGACTTTTTCATGATTAAAAAACATGAATGAACAAGGAGGAAAAAAGTCATAAATAGGGAACCTAATAAAGTAATTTATTTATATTATTTCTTTCAACTTAAAAAAAAATTATTCGAAAGATGAATTTAAAACAAGAATGACAACATCCTTAAGTAGCGAAACGCAAAAAAATCAAGAAATAGACAAACGGACAAAGTGAAATATATAGCAGATGTTCAGTTTTCATAAAAAATAAAAAGGAAAGAAAGAGAATATGCATAACTTAAAGGATCGACTGACTGACAGACAAAGTGGTTTACAGATTAGCTTCGCTACTAAAAACCCAGTAAAATATTTCTTTTTTTTCAATTTGTGATACTTTTTCTCGATAAAATGTCAATTTTGGCCACTTCTGTAATATTGTCGATTAAACCTTCAAGTCTAGGTTTGCCAGGGGAGTATACACAACAAACCTTTTAAATGTTATAAAATCAAAATAAACTGATAGGTGCCTAATTTACAAATCAACCTATAACTGTTGGATATACTATATGCTATGTTACGAAACATTATATTAGCCAAGCATTTAAGAATTCTTAAATTTATATAATACAACCTAAAAAATCTTTGTATAAAAATAACAGGATGTCTGTCTGTCTTAATGTGTCTTTAGCTTTAGGTCTAGTTAACCGCTGTACCGACATGGTTCTCCTTTACAGTAAAGTTTCTCATAGATCCAGGGCAGGTTTATAACAATTTTAGATAAGGGTACCATAACCCTCCAAAGAGAAACAGCTCCACAAAAATATAACCTCTACTACAAATATTTATAATTTTAGATTGTTTTTTTTGATAGCAAGTCGCGGTTTTATGGTTGTATGATTAATTTTAAGAATATATAATTAGATTATATTAAAATCTAATAGTTTATAGGGACACCCTCTAAAATATAATTAATAGGTGTAAAATTTTGCTAGGAGCTAATTTAATATTTTTTTTACAGCAAACCTTCTCAATATTTATTTTATATCTGATCAAACTATAGGACATATTAATTATGGGTGTTAAAACCTTGTTGACGTACGTCATAAAAAAGATAATAATTGCTGGAATAAAGGGAAATATAATACGTGGATTCTTTGACAGGGGTAAAGTTGTCGTTAATTCAGTTTATTATTATGGTTTGTTATTGGCCAGTTCGTACCTCAAGTAGAGGGAAGGAGATGTGGTAAAGGGGGTGAAGGTTCTATCTTTATTTTAGCCAGCTGCAAGCATCACTTTATTAGATTACATAAATATCTGGTGCAACATCCAAGTAATAATATATCGATTGCAGGAATAAAGGAATAGGTCGATAGGAATAGAATTTTTTCCCCTAAAAAAAATATTTGTTATTTAGCTTAACAATTTAGTATTTTGATTGAGAGGCAGATTAAATTTGTTTAGTTAAGCTGGGTTAAGCAATGTATGATAGTTATGGAACTCCAATAAAAGATCAAATTAATCTTTAGCTTTAAAATGTTAGATTGTGACGATAATATTCATTTATCGCGTCACATTATAGATAGCTTTCCATGGATATTAAAATAAAAAATAAGATTAAAACCAATTTTTAGCCCCGAGGGACCGAAGACCTGTTCTAACAAAACTGGTATTTTATTATTATTTATATTTCAACATTCATAGAAAACTGGCTATAATACAGACGATGCATAATTTTTCACTGTGGTGGATTAATCGGTTTCGAAAATTATTAGTCTAAATCTTTAAATAAAGTCAAAATTCTCTAAGGTACCTGATGTTTTGAAACATGAAAATAAGGAGAGTCAATTTTTCTTTCATTGTTCAATCCCTCTATACGTTAAAATCGTGTTATTTAACTTGTTTTGCAGTATGCCTAATTTTTAACAAATAATGACACAACAACATATTCTTTAGGTGAGAGAGACTTATATTCAGTTATTTCAACATTTAATGTTTAATCAAATCAAAGATAACATTATAGTACTTAGGGGCCGTAATTCAGCAAATTAATTCCATTTGAAATATTTTTGTGGAGTTAGTTGGCGTAAAACTTACTTTTGTAGAGTAATTTTGCTGCTGAGAATCAAAACCATCAAAAGTAAAAGTATAGGATAAAAAAAGATATTTAAGAATGTATAGTATTTCAAATAGACCTAAGGAATATTAAATGTTGAATAAAAAGTTGTCAAGGAATTAAAGTTATACCACAAAACTGAAAATTTAAAATTAATAAACTAGCATATCATATCTATAATACAAAGTAATCCTCATACTAAAGTGTGTATTTGTCTGTGTGTTTGTACCGAAGGATCTCGCTAACCACTGAACCGATCGGGTTCTCCTTAACAGGGTAGCTTCTCATAGGTCCCGGGAAGGTTTAGAACTATTTTCTTGGGGGGTGGGACACCCAAAAAAATTCAAAATCCCCCCTCCCCCCCCAAAAAAAATTTCTTCTTTTTAAAACTAAAATTAAAATAGGGGGGTCAACTATTTAATTTTTTAAAATTTTTCTTTTGAATCAAACCTAGAGGCTGAGGGCGAAACCGCTAGTATTTCATAAAGTAGTAAGGTTTCTTATAATCTCAATAACTACTGAATTGATTGAGTTCTTCTTTTGGGGGTAAGCTAGTAAGTTAGCTACGGGCCCCTCACCCCCCCCCCCCACAAAATGATTACACCATCTGAAAGAAAATTGTTTTTTTTAGACTCTTTGTAAAGCTTCCAGTTTACCCTCCAACACTCTTTGTAATTTATATACCCATTAAAATTTTAAACTAAAAAAGTAGTACACAATCTTTGCAAAACCTGTTACTTTAAATAAACACTGGCGTTTTAAATTACAGATTATGTACCCTGATAAGATCGAATATGTCAGGAAAAAAAGACAAAATTCTTCAAGATATCTCTATTCTATTCTTTTCATCATGGTGTTTGGATAAAACTGCAGTAATTTGCGCATTTTTCATAAGTGTAAAACAAAAATCAATAATAATAATTTCAGTAACTTAATTCTGGGATGGGTATTTCATGCAGAAATAAACTATTAAGTTTCCAATTTTTCTGATATTCTAAAATTATAGTTTATTAAGTTTTGATAAAGATTTAGCATATAGAGTACACCTTTTTCCTGTAATTGTTAATCAACAAAGAAAATGTTATGGCTATTTGTTATGATTTTTGATAAAAAAGGTATTTTGAAAAATACTCATTTTTACGACACCTGTCAATTCAGCATTAAAGTCTTTTTATGTTTGAGTTTTCATGGAAGAAAAAATCATTTTATTTTTTATTTGTTTGAATATTTTAATATTGTAAAAACGCTTTTTATATTTTATTCACACATTTGAAGAAAATCAGAGATAGGAAATGGAAGATAAACAATTCCACCACTTATTCTCCTAATACATAATCAATGACGTATTTTTTTGCGAATTAGGAAACCATAGTTTACTTACTTATTTTCAGCATTATTTCAAAGATCAAAAGAAAGTCTATAAATTTTGTGAATTTTTTCTATTTCCCAATATACTGTGTTACTACAATATCAGATCTTTTATTTTTTTATCTTTTTTCAATCACTCAAACATATTTTGGTTAATAGCACGGATTAGCAATAAATATATATCCAAAAATATATATTAATTCTTTATTTGTCCTTGTCTACTTTTTTGGTCTGAAATATTTTAATTTGCCGTTCTCCTCTTTTTCTATTTTGAAAATTTGAGTATGAAAAATTTCAGTGTGGCTGAAATTGGTTCTAATCTAGCAGATATTAATCGGTTTTGAAGCCATACTGGAAATAGAGTTACTTACTACATAACTCACTGTGGGCTAGAATTGAATCAAGACAAAAGTAAGTGCCGAGCCCTGGGACCTTTGTATGGTGAAAATAGACATAAAACCATGATTATTCCAGGTAAAACCAAAATATTTCAGCGGGGGCTTTTTGAGAAAATTAGATTTGAAAATTTCAAATTCAATTTTCACCCCCTAGGAGTTGCCGCATAATCATGACAAGAAAAGCAAACATTATTTATTTTAGATTTTGAACAACTTTGCTTTTATGAAGTCTTTCATAAAACCTCTCTATATATGATTTATTTTAGGCTGAATTTTTGTGACCTTTGCAAAGCAATTGATAAAAATGGCCATTAATTAACTCCCTTCAGGATTGATTTTATGAAGAACTTTATAAAAGCAAAGTTGTTCAAAATTTAAAATAAATAATATTTCCTTTTCTTGTCATGATTATGCGGCAACTCCTAGGGGGTGAAAATTGAATTTGAAATTTTCAAATCTAATTTTCTCAAAAAGCCCCCGCTGAAATATTTTGGTTTTACCTGGAATAATCATGGTTTTATGTCTATTTTCACCATACAAAGGTCCCAGGGCTCGGCACTTACTTTTGTCTTGATTCAATTCTAGCCCACAGTGAACTAAAAATAAAACAATTTCTCTGACATAAAAACCACAATTACCAAAACAATGCAAAAACAGATGAAATCTTCAGCATTTCTTCTTGTATGGAGTTCAATAATTGAAATAAATGCTTCAATGCCTATGTAGGCATATTAATATAAACTAAATTTAAACCAGTTAGGGTTTTTAAAAACTGTTTAATGCTTAATTAAAATCTAATTTACATTGATTTTGAATTAATAATGACGATAAATTAATGTACTTCCCAAATGATGATAATCAAAATTACAACGTCACACTATTTAATTTTTGGTTGAAAAGTTTATACACTACTCGTTTTAAACCAATAAAAGTAGCCAATGTTTTGAGTTAACGAACAAGTTAACTTGGCTATAAACCCTTGGGTACCAGTGTAATTTACATTCCAGTGTCCCCTCCCTCCTTGTAATGTTATGAACAATAGATCATTGAAGACCCTAACTGTTCAAGTATTTAACCTTGAACTAGTGGCGCACAATGAGCATAATTCTTTTTACAAATCGATGAATGAACTGACCAAAAAGTAATGTTCATGATAGCAACTTAAGTTGACTACAATTTTTCCCCTGTCATAATATCAACGTATATTCTATATCTATTTGAAGAAATAGATCGAATGTTAAAAATAAACTTCATAAACAATAGAGCATTGAAAACCCTAACTGTTAAAGTATTTAACCTTGAACTAGTGGCGCACAATGAGCATAATCCTTTTTACAAATGTAACATAAGAAGTAACAGGGACATAGACTTGGAATCAGATATTTTAATTTATTTGAACATTTAATTGCACATTGCGATATACTCTAAGAAGTATAATAGAGTAAGTGTGGATTTTGAATAATCGATATTATTATTACTTGGATATTGCACAAGATTTTCATGTAATCTGTAATAAAGTGATACTTAGAGCTGGCTAAAATAACGATAACCCCATCCCATCCAATCCCACTGAATAAACAAACTAACCAATAAATGAGGTCTAAATTTGCAAATGAATTATCATCTATGGTAGATTGTACATGTTGGAGAATACAACAGTAATACAAACAAACGTTAATTGATATGATTATTGCATAAAATATATCTCTTTCCCAGAACAATAGCCTAAAATATGTGATATTTACAATGGACTTACAGATTATAAATATAGTCCTAAAATATTTTATTATCAAATCTTTTTTTTATAATAAAAAAATTCAGGAAAAGGTAGGTAAAAATCCGCAAAATTAAAATTATGTTTAGAATATTTGATTAAGCTTTAATTCAGATATTACTGAAAACTATTACAAATCAAGGGGCAGGTAGATTATTTCAATCATAATAAATTAAGATTAAACTGATATTAATCAACTTATTCTTTTATTAAAACTATTAAGATACAGTGATAATAATTCATAAAAGATGGTTATTAAAAAATGTTGATACAAAATTATTTACACGTTTCACAATGGTTTTATTGAAGTTTGTTAATAATTCAATTTTTAGAGTTATCTATTTATATAATTTACAGTTCTACGGTCTGTTAGATCTAAGCTTATATCCATTTTTATTAGATCTAATATATGTACATATTTAAATTTGATAGCCTGATATCTAGTTGCCGAAAGTGTACGCAGTTTCCTGGGTGTTTCCTCATCCTAGCTCAATATTTACTACTAGCTAAAAAAGCTTCAAACTTCAAAAAAAAAAAATCAAAATTTAAAAAATTCAAATTTATAATGTATATTGTATAAATCGTTTACACATTCAAATTTTGATTTTTTTAAGGGAAGTTTGAAGATTTGTAGCTAGTAGTAAATATTGAGCGAGGATGAGGAAACACCCAGGAAACTGCGTACACTTTCGGCAACTAGATATCAGGCTATCTACTGGTTCCTTAACTTTTCTATATACTAGTTTAACATCATGATTTTATCTCAGACAAGCCTTCAATTTTACTGTTATATTGTATTACTAAAATGACCCTAAAACCCATTATGAGTTTGTTTGTTTAAATATGAAGTGTATGGCTAAGCTGAAGGGTCATTAAGGACTTATAATGTGATACCGAATCACCCCATACTTCAGTAAGGCATATGAAAGTCTTGCTGAAATAATAGGGATGTTAACCATAAAAACCATATTTAAAAATAGGAACACAGTAAAAGTGTCGGACTGATCATGGCGTAACAAAAAAAATTGCCAATGAGAGGCCATTAATGACCAATGATAAAATTTATAGTGGCCTCTCATTGGCTAATTTTTATTGTTACGTCATAATCAGTCCGACACTTTTACTGTGTTCAAAAATAGTCTAAATCGATCCTTTAACATTTGTGAAGGTTCCCTAAAATGGAGAACTCCATCGGTTTAGTGGTATTAAAATATACTTTTACAGGATAAAATAACATACAATTTATACAATCCAATGCTTTAAGTAAGGCATGTAAGAGTCTTGGTAATATAAAGGGGACAGTAAACATACTTAAGTTTTGACTATACATACTTTTTACTAAACCTATAATTTGGATAATCTATTAATAATTCAGGTACTTAATCACCGTTATTATTAAGTGTACTTATGGTTTTTTTTATGTTATTGAATGCTCTGATTCCTAATTGTTTTGAAATTTAGAGAAACACAGTTTTCCTTTTATTCTCTTTGTTTTCTAAATCTCAGAAAATACCTATCTAAAAAAATGTCTAATACTATATTGAAATTAATAACATTTTATGTTTAGATTTGCTTGCTGGATCTTCAATATTTGTTGTCCCCCATAGACCTACTGAGAAGCTTCAATTAAGGTAAATTTATTTACCCGAGGATTAAGAAATTGAGATAGTTATGAGTTTTCTAAAACAAGGATAACTAATGCAGTACAGAAAAATCATGGAGGGAAATACCAACAATATGATTTAAAGATCAGATGTTTAAATTAATAAATGGTTTTCTCGTATTCATTCGAATCCGGTGGATAGGAACCGGTTCTCATCCATACGAAAAAACTATGTCTAACATCGTATTATATCCAGCTTTCTACGAATATAAAAATGTACAATCAAAAGATTAAAACCAGTTTTTTTAGCCGGTGCCTTTGGCACCTCGGGGCTAAAAAAACTAGTTTTAATCTTATAATTGTACATTCTTATCCGCGGAAAGCCGTTTATAATACGATGCGAGAAATAACTATTAAACATTTATATTTTGTTTAATGACTGACAGACCGACGGACTAAGTAAATTGCATACTTAATGATCATAGGTTAAGATAATCTTTAACAATCATGATTCTACATAGCCTTACAGACTGAAAGACAAACATACAAATTAAATTGTACAGTAGCTTCACTTCTAAAAATATATTTATTGTATTAAAAAGTTTTATTGTTTAGGATAGGAATTCATACTGGACCTGTGGTTTCTGGAGTAGTTGGAAGCAAGATGCCGAGATACTGTTTGTTTGGTAAGATCTAGAGATAGCTAGATAGATAGAATCATACTGGACCTGTGGTTTCTGGAGTAGTTGGAAGCAAGATGCCGAGATACTGTTTGTTTGGTAAGATCTAGAGATAGCTAGATAGATAGAATCATACTGGACCTGTGGTTTCTGGCATTGTTGGAAGCAAGATGCCGAGATACTGTTTGTTTGGTAAGCTCTAGAGATAGCTAGATAGATAGAATCATACTGGACCTGTGGTTTCTGGCATTGTTGGAAGCAAGATGCCGAGATACTGTTTGTTTGGTAAGCTCTAGAGATAGATAGATAGATAGATAGATAGATTCATACGGGACCTGTTGTTTCTGGAGTAGTTGGAAGCAAGATGCCGAGATAATGTTTGTTTGTTAAGATCTATAGATAGATAGATAGATTCATACTGGACCTGTGGTTTCTGGCGTAGTTGGAAGCAAGATGCCGAGATACTGCTTGTTTGGTAAGATCTGATTCTATATATAGATAGATTATAGGTATTTATATAGATTTATAGATAGATAGATTCATACTGGACCTGTAGTTTCTGGAGTAGTTAGAAGCAAGATGCCGAGATACTGTTTGTTTGGTAAGCTTCAAAGATAGGTAGATAGTCGATTCAAAGACATTTATTTCCTAAGATCTTACCTCAATATATTTTGACAATTCTTTAGGGGATAAGGTGGAAAGAGTGAAGTCTAAACTTAAAACAACTTCTTTTAATCGCTTTAATATCATTACAATTAAGATATTATAATGATCTACTTATTCAATAGTTTACTTACTTGTAGATTATCTTAGGAGATACAGTGAATACAGCCAGTAGAATGGAGACAACTGGAGAACCAATGAAAATCCATATCTCAATGGAGACCAAACTTCTTCTCGATACTTTGGGCAGGTAAGGGACAGATATATGAAATATTATTTTATGCCTGTGTTCTTTTTTCTGTATAAACCCCCATCCCTTTTATTTCAAAATTGATTCTATGGGAGGGGGGTAATTTTTGTATGTCTATCCCCTGCTGTGACCCTAGACCTTTGGGGCATATACCTGCGCTGAATGGCGGAGCTGCAGTGTACTCAACTTAACCTGCCCTGAATTAATAATACATTTAAACTACCCAAACTTAGTTTTAAAGGGATTCTATGCTAAACTTTGTAGGTACGTGTTCCTAATATTGAATATCAGCAATAGAAAACAAAATTATAAAACAATTTTGATCTGATAAATTTTGACATTTGTTTATCATTACTGAAGGAAAAATTGATATATCGTCCATTGTCTAATCTTTATATTCCTGGACGATACAAGGGTAATAGCCTAAAAGATATTAAAATGAAAGTTGAACTCTATTAAGCATAATTAATATTCATTCTCTATCTTGCTTTCTTTATTTCCCTATTTCAAAAATTTACCTTTAGATGCATTGCAGATAATCTGTTTTTTCATACAGGGAGGTAGGGGACTGTAAATTAAACTGGTACCCAAAGTTTATTAATCACTGCCTCCTAATATGTCGACTTAAAAACAAATTTACTTAATTTGTAGAAGGGGTAATTTTGTTTTTTTTTAAATTTATTAATACTTTACTGCGATAATTTAAGCTTTATGAGTAAAAGCATTTTAAGATTATATATCAAATCCCATTGCATAAGAAAGCAAAAACGACAACATCATAATTGTTTGGTATTTTTCATACCTACATCTTGGTGCAAAAATCTGATTTAATACATATTTTGTATTAAACAGTTTGCACTGAATGTGTTAGTTTTTGCATTAATCAGACTGCATATCTTAGGTTTTTGCAATGATACTAATTCTTAATTTTCGAGGATTAAAACTAGTTATAGAGCGTGTATGGTTGTGTAAAAAACTATTTGCAATTAAATAATTTGAATTATTCCAAAATTAAAACAGGTTATCTTATAGAAATGGATATAGAATACGTAGATATATTGACAGGGAAAAAAAATTGTTGTCAATTTATGTTGCTAATATGAACCTCATTTATTGTTCAGTTAGTTCACCTAGCAGGAAAGGGGGAGATGGGGTAAAGGGGGTGGTTGGGAAGTATCAAGTACATGGAAATCTGGTGTAACATCCAAGTAATTATAAATAAAATTCTTTATTCCAAAGTATGGGATTTTTTCTATTTGTGTTCTATAAGATCCCAAAAACCGCTAATCTTATGTATCTAGAGGTATGCTTTGATTTGGTTTCATTCATTTTTTAGATTTTAGAATTAAGTAATGGTTGTCTGCTATTGTTAAGATATCATTGTGCTAATGTGGTAGTCGGACAGACGGACTGTCATTTCCTAGAGCACGCTATGCTCCGGGACTGCCGATAACACCCAGATGTTAATCCCCTCCTTATCACAATTCTAGCCAACACATTCTGCCATTGTTTGACCATCAAAGAAAGCGGTCAAACTTATCACCCGCTGATATGGGGAGGGAGTTGCCACTCCCCTCTGCATGTTCCAGTAACCTACCCTTTTCCGGGGGACGTCTGCCTTACCCCCTACCAGAGCCTACCCATCTACTATTCACCTGGCTGAGGCTTCCCCATCTTCTCCACACCCATTTTCTACCTAACCCATTATTGTAATCTGTTTGTATATAAAGCCATTAACTTGTTGTGTATATTCAGTTCAAATAAAACATTCAAACTGTAACTACTTGTAGTTCTTTATTGATAGAATCCTTAAAGGCTAGGGGCTCTTTTGACCGGACTCGCTCAGTAGGGTTGAACTGCTTCACCCCTACCACACTAACACTAATATCAGTAATTTTACAAAAACGTAAAGAAATCTTAGCAGCGAATTCATAATTGTCAGATCTAACCATTATACATGGGGGTCAGATTACATTTTACCAAGAATATAGGGATATCTATTAGACATGAAACCTTTTTTTAGACATGCAGTTTCGATTTTGTATATCGACAAATATTAATAATGCTTGTATAAAAGTAACAGGATCTCTGCCTGTCTGTCTGTAACGAAGGATCTCACTAACCGCTGAACTTATATGGTTCTCCTCTACAATGTAACTTGTCCTGGATAGATTTATTATTAGTTTTAGGGAGGTTACCACCAACCTCACAATAGAAATCGCCGCTAGTAAAATGACCACCCCTTAAATATTATTTTTTTTGGTGGGGGGGGGGGGGGCGGGGGGGGGGGCAACTTCCCCCCCAAATTGGTGTGTGTCCAGTGCTCGCCAGTCACTTTTAGTTTATGTTTTGTTAACATGGGACATTTATAGAGTAGCTTTCCTAAAACAAAGATCTAATGCATTACTAAAATTATAAGAAATACATTTTATAAATAGTTTTGTAAATAGAGATGGAAAGATTATTGCAAATACTTTCTTTTTAAATCAACAAAGAAACAAGGACGCTACAATCAGACATAAGTCATACATCTGTATTTTTTATATTTCTTACAAACTATTATTCAGAGAAGGAACTAGGACATTGGACTTCTTAAAAAACTAGTCCCCAAAGTTTGATAATAACGTTTTTTATTCGTTGGCCTCACAACCTTGGAAACATTTATTTGATTGGTTGGCCAATTAAGTTGAGTGTATAAACGTTTCAACTACTAATTGTAATCTACAGAAGGTGTATCAACATTGGAGATGTTTATCAATTTATCGTCCATTGTCTTATCCTTTAAGATCCCTGGAAAGAGGGAACAATAGACTGTAAATGACACTGGTAAGTTTTATAAACAAGCTACCTCATTCACTGGCTTAAAAGCTTAGGGGACTTTCAATAAATTTTAAGTTGTCGATACTAATATTACTATTGCACCTCTATAACATGGATTTAAAATAAGTATGGCTACTATTAAACTTTCCGAAAAAAAATCATTACTTATTATACATTATAATGTTTTTTTTTTTACAAAAGTGAGTTAGAGAAACTAATGATTGTGTAGATATTAAGCATTAGAATGGTAGATATTTTATTTAAAAAAATACCGACAGGAAATTAGAATAGCAAAATAAATTGAATAATTAAGTTTAAATGCGAAATATTATGTATTTTACACAATCTAAATTCTTTTTCTTTAAAATATCGATTTGTCAATAATGAGAATGGGTGATCTGACCAAAATAGGGTAATTCAATACATCCAAACGGGTTTATATTTGAGGCTAACGCGCGGCTGCCATGCCCTAATAAAGATCAAAAGTTATCTATATAAAAAATTCCCGTGAACTTTCGCATTGGACGAATTTGTCCGTGTTTTTATGAATCTTTATCCTTATCCTGTCTGGAGTATAATGCACTGTAAGATATTGCAGTACTTGGACCTGTTTGATTGATAATTTTAGGCTATTTTAATTCAGGGACTTGGGGAAATTTATATTATCACATTTTTTTGTTCTCTGTTTGACTTGTGTTAGAAAACAAAAAAAGTTTTAATTTTGAGTGTTATATACATATATATTATATATTTTAAATCCTTCTTCGAAGAAATTTTCTATCCAAGATGGCTTCAAAGCAGTCAATTATTATTCACGTGATTAGAACCGGTTCTCAGCTATACTGAAAAATAACGTTTAGTATTGTATCACAGACAATTTTCCATGAATATTAACATACAAATCATAATATTAGTACCAGTTTTGTAACCCCTAGGGGCCGAAGGCCCGGGCTAATTTTCTAAAAAAATAGATACAAACCTTTTTTCTAATTTTAGATTCTTAGCTTTGAAAAAAAAATGGTTTTAAAAATTAAAACTCCTTTTCAATGCATATGCTCGTTTTATTCTACTATGGACCTATCCTGTGTCCCTGTCTTACAGACAATTTTTTATTTGTATATTAATGTGCATTTAGATTGTGCTCATTGTCCAGTTCATGGGAAAATATTATTTACCACGCATAAAGAGATTTGGATACAGTGCAGTAAATGTTCCTGGAAACGATTATCTCCTGTGGTCAATGTTCAGTTTATGGAAAAATACTATTTATCAGGGATAAAGAGATGATTAGTTGGTTCTAAATTATTTAGACTGTTCTTATTGTCCAGTTCATGGGAAATAATATACAGGGTGGGGCAAATAAGACCGGACAAACTTTAAACGGCCATAGCACCAAAACTACTTTACCAATCAGGAGGTTTGACCACACTATAAAAAGCTTAGGTAATGACCTTTTAGCAAAAAAAAATCCTTGGACGTAGACGGAAGTGTACAACGAGCTAGCCGTGTATATGTTCAACAAGGCAGATTCCAAATGCGCCGGTGGTTTAATCTGGATTCTCGACTAGGGCTCACTAAATATGACCTCAGCCCATCTGTAGGTGAGGTAGAGTTATGCGAATTGCTGGGGATACTGTTAGATACATAAGTAAGACACTAGAAAAGACTAGAGCTCTCTATCTGAAATGGCTTGGCCGTAGTACTCCAGCAAAGTGAAACGGGGCAGATTTTGAGATGTAAAAAACAACAAAAACCGTGAAAATTTCTCGGTTCTTGACTTTAGGGACCCATATTGAACTTTAAAACTCATTTTAGAGTATAGGTTGCGCTGACAACCCTAGCTTAAACTTCATGACATTTCTAAAAAGGTAAAGAACGTCGTTCTAGCTCAACTGTGGTCTAAATAAGAGCCTCCGTGTACAAGGGTAGCTTGAAAGTTGGGCGAATTTGGATCCTGCGGTTACTCACATTCCTAAGGAAATGTGTCCTCCCAGCAGCCCGATCTTAATTCAATGGACTTTTTGGCCTAGGGCTACTTTGAAGCATGCACCAATAGACGTGCCCATACCACAAAGACCTCCCTCATTGCCACTATCAAGGAGAAATACACCAGCTTGGACAGGTACATTTTGACCTGGACCTGCCGGTGGTTGAGGAGGCGGGTAGAGGCAGTAATTAAGGCTGGCGGCGATTTTATTGAATAATCTAATAGTCATATGCCTATTTTGCTTGCCTGTTTTTAAAATTCAATAAAATCTTTAAAATTGACGATTTTATGTTCATTTGTTTAGAAGTTAGAATTTGTCCGGTCTTATTTGCCCCACCCTGTATATCAGGGATAAAGTGATAATTAGTTGGTACAAATCAGTGGTGTATAGGTCAAGGGAAGGTTTCATTCGCTTGTTTTAAATAATATACCTATGTCTTTATTTCTAGAACCTAGATTAATATTTTAATATCATCCATTTTAAAATTGCATTTATCTTATTTTGATAATAAAGAAATATATCAATGCCTTTATTTCTATATTCTAGACTAGCGGTTACGCCCCTAGAAGCCTCTAGTGGCACTTTAAATGTTTGGTTTTGTTTAAAAAATAATACGAAACCTATCTATGTTGCCATTTAAGTTTCTACAATACCTAGGTATGTTGCGTAGGAGTCTCTATACTAAAAAAAAATCGATTATTAGTGATTTCTCTTGGGAGGATGGTGGTACCCTACCCCAAAATAGTTATAAACATTCCTGGGACCTATGAGAAGCTACCCTGTTAAGGAGAACCCGATCGGTTCAGTGGTTAATGATTAATATTTTAATATCATCCATTTTAAAATTGCATTTATCTTATTTTGATAATAAAGAAACATAACTATGTCTTTATTACTGGATTCTAAATAGATAAATATTTTAATATCATCCATTTTAAAATTGCATTTATCCGTCTTATTCATAGTATAACAAGCATAACAAAGTCAATAAAAGTGAAGCTCTGAAACGGTAGGAGAAACGAATATTAACACATGTAGAGTGTCAGCACTAAATAATCAGAATATAAATGTATGACAGTCGAAACAAAATTGCAAGTAAATTTGTTGAAAAAATGCTTAGATACAGGCTGATGTTTAAGGCTGTTGTCCTAGGTATCAGTATTCCAAAAATCAGATCAATCAGATTATTATATCACATAAAAATTTGTTGTAAAAAAAGTAAAATATCAGCATGTTTTAAATGGACGTACGGACTTTCTGGTAACGATTATAGAGTTGCTGCGCTTTATAAGTCGTATCTAACTCTTATACCTAGGGATCATCATGTACAGTTTGAAATCGATAGGACAATTTTAACCTGTTTGAATTAACGGAAAGAGCTAACTGTAAAGAACGTACGGACGGACCGACCGACTCTAATTATAGAAAATCCTTGCTTTTAAAAAAGAAACAAGGACGTTATCCTCCATAAAGCTATGAAATCAGTAGGACAAATTAATATTAAGGCTTGTAGAGTGTCAAAACCTTATAAGCAGAATTTTAATTTATGATTTAATTTACAAAATTTATGTAAATATGCTCACATGCGGCTGCCGAGCTCTGATTACATCAATCATTTTTATTTTAATATAAAACATAGTTTTCAATTAATTATAATGTGAGCAAAAAAAATTACACACAGATACAAAAATGGATTTATCATTACTCGGTTGGATCTTGCATCAGATTTTCATGTTCTCTAATAAAGTGAACCTTGCTAAAATCACCGAATTCCCCCAATTTCTCCTTTCCCTCCTCTCCTACTGGATAAAAGACCTGACCAATAAATAACAGGGGTAATAGCAACCTAAATTGACGGCACTTTTTTCTCTTGTCATAATGTTCACATAAATTCTGCATCCATTTGTACATACGTCTTCAAACAAACACTCTGCTACTTTGATTAGCTTAAATCTTCTTTGTTTGAAATGTGTTTCTTTTACTAACTTAACTAAAAAAACTTACTTCTTAGTTCTTAGTTGCATATTCTCTTATAGCTTTGTCTCTATGAGCACTCTAAAAGGTTTATTCTAATATCAGAATAAAACATTATTCTTTCTTTAGTCAGTAACCCAGTGAAGGAAAAGTATAATTATATAGATACTACACATCTAAAAAAAGTTAAAATCATGTAATAACGTTACATATCCCTGCACGTACAGACACTCACACACAAACACAAAATATCACACACACAATAAGACACACTCTAACACACACACACATATATACACACATGATGTAAAGTAAATTTACTTCCCTTTCTTTGCACTCTATATCAAAGTTAGGATATTGAAAGACATAATAGGTAAACATTGGCTAAGTAAATCTTTTATAGCTACTTTCAATAATAATTGTTTGTATTTTATTGTAATACTAGCGGCTTCGCCCCTAGCCTCTAGGGGCTTTGCCCCAAGAGATTTGATCAAACTAATTTTTCGTATTTTAGATTTAAAAAGAAAAAGTAAAAAAAAGTTTTTTTTGGGGGGGGTATTTTTATTTTTTGGGGGGTTGGGGGTGTCCCACCCCCCAATAAAGTAGCTTAAAACCATCACAGGACCAGTAGGTACATTCCCTGAAGAGTAGAGCCCAATCGGTTCAGTGGTTACTAAGAACTTAAGCTTCAGACGGACAGACAGACAGATAGACATCGTTCTACTTTGTATTATAGATAGCAGTGTAAATATAATTTTTCAATAGTTTTTCCCTCACTCAAATGGTAATATTGTTTATCATAACGGGGGAGGTGTACATAAGTTTTTCGTCAGGGAGGAAGGGGACATTTGACTGTTAACACTAGTACCCAAAGTTTTATAATCAGGTTTCATTATTAGTTGACTTAAAAACTTTTATTAAATATGTATTGATTGATTCATTAACTAGCAGTGTCCAAAGGTTTAAGACAATAATAATAAAATATAGAGTTAGTTTTGTTATTCATTATTCGTAATGTACATAAATTTTTTGAATCGAAAAAGGGGGACAAGGGAAACAGTTTTGGGTACCTATTTGCCAATCAATATAACTTTCAAACTCCTAACCGGGGCGAGCAAACAAAGAAAATTCTTGCAATCAATTTATTTTTCAATGATGTCGAGAGTATCCGAGACATTGACCTAGAAAAACCATTGAAAAAAAGACGCGGCATTTTCCTATTAGGGTGCGCTGATTATACCCCTCCCCCCAAGTTCCAGCTATCAATAAATCTATATTATAGATGTATAACCAGACAACCACCTGAATTCCCCTGTTACAGGGGCGTCCAAGCTTTTTATTTTGGGGGGGGTAAAAAATTTTTAAGGGGGGGGTAATTCGGTTTTGGGATGGTAAAATGGCGCGCGAAGCGCGCCGCAAATTGTTTTCCCCCCCCAAAATTTTTACCCCGGGGGTAAAATTTGCTTGGGGGGGGGGGTAATTACCCCCCCTGAAATCTGTTGGCAGGGGTAAAATTTGTTTACCCCCCCCAAAATTTACCCCCGGGGTAAAATTTTTGGGGGGGGTAATTTAAATTTTATCAAAAATTTAGTAATAAAAATGCGCGCGAAGCGCGCAAAAATTTTTTTTGTTAGAGATTTTCTATTTTGGGGGGGGTATTTACCCCCCCAAAATTGTTTGGGGGGGGGTAAATACCCCCTCCTAAATGGTTGGGGGTGCCTACGGTTTGGGGGGGGTAATCGCCCCATTACCCCCCCCCCCCTTGGACGCCTATGCCCTGTTAAGGACCTTTTTCGTCTGCTAACAAATTGTTTTCTGTTCTTTTGTAGCGACTTGGCTGTGTTCCCGACGCTAATGGTTAATTTTCAAAGACCCAATTGAAAGTCGGCACTGGGTCCTCGGAAAATGGATATACATGGAGAAAAAACCTCCCATGCGAGGAAAATGTTTAAAAAATGATTGAAGAAAACAATTAAACCCACAACAAAGATTTAATTTTATGCTTAAATTTACCCACCAAGGGGGTGATATATAGATTTTTAAAGCGTAACTGCTCTTGTTCTTATGTATTTCCGTACATATTTGAGTATTTTTTCCTTAAATGTTTTTTGTATGATAAAATTTTTAAAACTTTCTATGATTGCTCCTTTTATTTCTTAATAAGAAAAACTTTGTCTCTTCAGAATAGTTATATATTACTCGCAACGTATTATAGACAGCTTTATTTTTCTGATTTTTATTTCAATATTTGTGAAAAATTGCCTTTAACAGGATGCTGTACATGATCTTTCAGTATAGCTGAGAACCGGTTCAAATCAAGCGTATTTTAATCGTTTTCGAAGTCATTAATGCTTCATTTTAGTTATACTTTTTTTTCGTTTATTGATTATTACCCTAGCATAAAGGGGCTCTTGATTTTAGAAGGGAGATGATAAAGGCCAATCCTGAAACCATACAAAGGTTTAAATCCAAAAAAATAAAGCCTAAACCATCCCAGTACACAAGTAAAACTTCTTTAAAGTAAAGAACTCAATCGGATCAGAAGTTTTTGAAATCTTAAGCTTAAAAAGAAATAATTATTTCATGAAAAATCTAAAATCTATTTTAAGCTGTGAAATCTGTGGATGTTTGTCATCCTTGTTTTATCTCGCACTTACTCTATAAATCAATCTGTCTTTCCGTCCCTACTTCCGGTGTCTTCAATTAAACAAAGGTACAATTTTAAGACATACGACATAAATAAACAAGAATGACAACATCTATTGAAGCGAAGCTCTAAAATCAGAAGGGAGGACAAACGAACAATAACTCTTGTTGAGTACCAGAACTTAAAAAGCAGAACATCAATTTGTACTTTTGTGTCCTAGGAATCATTATTCTAAAATTCAGATGAATAGGATAATTATATCATACAAAAGTTGTTATCAAAAAAGTTGACAATCAGCATGGTTTGAATTGATGTACGTTTCTGGTAACGATTATAGAGTTGTTTCAACGCTTCCTAAATAGTACCTAAATATTACAGGAATCATTCTGCAAAGTTTAAAATCTATAGGACAATTCTAACATGTCTAAATTAACGAAAATAAATAACCTTTTCTGACAGACCGACCCTAATTATAGAAAAGCTTCGCTTAAAAAAAACAATGAAAATTACGTACATGATATAAGCACTACAAAAACAATCAGTTTACACTGATTAAAAAATAGTAAATTAGGTCCTAGGACAAACGCAGGAGTCCCAAACGTCGGTTTGGACACTTAACCTAACCTTACATATTTTAGACCATCAGCTTATAGTTTTTTTTAAATGCCTAACCCTTGCGTGGGGCCTATTTTTATATTCATATCTTAACCTAACCTAACCTGTAGAGAAATACTTAATTAAATCAATATTTTAACACTCCTGTGTTTGTCCACTCCGACTATATATATACTACGGTTAATTATATTCTGCTATAAAAAAAGCTTAATGACAAGACGTAAAACTTTGGCACAACAGACACACAAAGTGAATTATAGAGTAGATTCGATACTAAAAATGTTATTACATTTGCTCTATTATATGAAGTAGTAAGGTTTTTTTGTCCGAAGCTTAAGATCTCAAAATCTACTTAACTGATTGGGTTCTCCATTTCAGAGAAGCCTCATATAGGTCTTTTAATGGTTTAAGGCTATTTAAATTTTTAGGTTGAAGGCGTGGGATGGTTTTAGGCTATTCTACTCCCTTTTTCCTTACCCCTATGAATACAAAGGCCCTAGGGGCGCTGCCGTTAGTAATTAATATGCTAATTACTTTAAAAGCTTCGTTATTAACTTATAAAAACATTCTTGGTTTTGAATATCCTTTTTATAACTTATAATATTGTTTAAAGCTAAAAGCGTGTAATGTGCAATAAAAAAGAAAATATTTTATTCTAAGGGTAATTTAGTTATTAAAGCGTTGAAACATAAAAGTTCTGTAGGTTTTACTTACATTTTATTAGGCCCAAGGACAGGGGCGTCCCAGCTTTTTTTTTTTTTTTTTTGGGGGGGGGGGATAAAATTTTAAAAATAAAAATTTTGGGGCACCCCCAAGCTCATTTTAGGGGGGGGGGGGGGTAATCTTTATTTTATAGAGGTATTTTTTTTATTTGGGGGTGTGAGGGGGGGGGGTAAAAATTGAAAATCCAAAATTTTGGGGGTCCTTACGGCAACCCCAAATTCATTTGTGGGGGTAATCACCCCTTTACCCCCCCCCCCCCTTGGACGTCTATGCCCAAGGATCTTAAGTGATAAGACAATTAATTTAAGAACGTCTCAATTATCTTAAATAAAATTAACCCCACAGTAGATAAAAATAATTGGTTAAAAATTTGGACATTACGGGTATAGTCCCTTTCGTAACATCGCACCTTATGGGGCGATTCTTCGTATTTTTCACAGTAACTTTTCTCCTATTTCTAGCCCCTGTGGGGGGGCTCTAACCCTGTGGGGCAATCACTTAACCCAACATAACCTAACCTAACCTAATATACCTATAAAAAGCAATTTTAAAAATACGACGAATCGCCCCTTATGGGGCGATGTTACGAAAGGGACTATTCCCGACATTACTAGTTTAAAACCAAACAATAAATTTGCAATACTAGAACCCAAAGTTTTCAGCCAAAACTTGGTTATAAAACTTTGGGTACCAGTCTAATGCCCTCCATCCCTGACTAGGCTATTTAATTTGTTAAAGAATTTTTATTAGGCCTTTTAGAAAAACTAAACTTTAATGTAGACATAAAGATCTGAAAAAGGGAATGGACACTGATTAAAATGATTTTCAGTAGGGCTCCAAAATCGATTAATATCCGTTGGATTAATATTAGCTATAATGAAAAATCTTGTATAGCATCGAATTACAGACAATTTTTCACAAATATTAAAAAAATATAATATCTGTAGCCTTGGCCTTTGGTCCCTCGGGGCTAACAAAACTGGTTTTAATCTTATAATTTTTATTTTAATATCCGCGGAAATCTGTCTTTAATACGATTTGATAAATAAGTATTACAACCCTTTTAATGCCAGATATTAAAAGCAAATAAAAATTGCTTATTATCCTTCCCTTATCCCATCCTTACATTTTTCAACTTTTTAACCCAACAAAAACGGTGAAATTAAATTATATAGTAGCTAAGGTATTTATAATATCCCACCCTGCACCACCCACCAATCAATTCTAATTTGCCACCAAAAAAAGTCGAGCAATAAAGTCGTAAAAAAATCAGCCAAAAAACTTGGCAAAAAACGTGCAAAAAGTTGAGAATATTTTGATGTGAGTGGCTTCTCAGGGTTGTAGGTATAGGTTTATTGTATATCTTAAAGGATAAGACAATAGACGATAAATTTATTCATTCCCAATGATGATAAACCCCATATGTATTTTAAAAAGTTAGGACAATAATAGTATAAAACTAATCTTTCAAGGTATTCAAAGTTTTTGATCCAATCGAATAAGAAAATTTGATAATAAAATTTTGGTTACTACTATAATATAAGGCTCATTGTCCCCTCCCTCACTCCCTGTGTAACATAGATGACTTGTACAGTGCCCCTGGGGAGTCATAACCTTGTAAGGGCGTACAAAACAACAAATTTAAACTCTCCTTGCTATTTGTTGATAAGTCGGTCATGCAAATTTTTAGCAGCGAAGCTACTCTATTATTAACTTTGTCTGTCTGTCCGGCAGTCATTCTATATATTATTTTTTCCGTCTGTCTGTCGGTCATGCTTTAGACACTAGAGGCTTAGCCCCTAGCCTCTAGGAGCTTTGCCTCAAGTGGTATAATTACATCTTCTATTACCTACCCAGCCGAAAAAAAATAAAAGTTTTGTATGGGCACTTGACCACATACAACCTTGAACATAATTTTTACCATCTTTACTTCAAGTACATATAATAACAGACATATACCCAGGGATATAGAGGGATAATATATCTTTATAAAAAAGTGACAGAATTTTTTTTCAATCTTTTTGTATTAAAGGATCTTGCTTATTGATTTACAATGTAACGTTCATAGGTACCCTATAAAACAATTAATGTTTACTTTTTAAAAACTAGAATTTTAAAAAGAGAGTCGACTTCTCCCCCCCCCCTTTTAGTGCCCCTAGGAGCCTTTTGGGGCGTAGATTCTAGTAGATGATAACAAACAGTAATTAGGTTGTTTTTGTATGTTGATTTAAAATCCTTAGTAATTCTTATATGTATATTCCCGACAACTATGATTCTCTATACATCCCCTATCCCTTTATATTCTAATTCTGTATGAATGTAATCCTTATATTCCTGACAATTATAATTCTCTATACATCCCCTATCCCTTTCTATTCTAATTCTGTATGGATGTAATCCTTATATTCCTGACAATTATGATTCTCTATACATTCCCTATCCCTTTATATTCTAATTTTGTATGAATGTAATCCTTATATTCCTGACAATTATGATTCTCTATACATCCCCTAACCCTTTATATTCTAATTCTGTATGGATGTAATCCTTATATTCCTGATAATTATGATTCTCTATACATTCCCTATCCCTTTATATTCTAATTCTGTATGGATGTAATCCTTATATTCCTGACAATTATGATTCTCTATACATTCCCTATCCCTTTATATTCTAATTCTGTTTGGATGTAATACTTATATTCCTGACAATTATGATTCTCTATACATCCCCTATTCCTTTTTATTCTAATTCTGTATGGATGTAATCCTTATATTCCTGACAATTATAATTCTCTATACATCCACTATCCCTTTATATTATAATTCTGTATGGATGTAATCCTTATATTCCTGACAATTATGATTCTCTATACATCCCCTATCCCTTTATATTCTAATTCTGTATGGATGTAATCCTTATATTCCTGACAATTATGATTCTCTATACATCCCCTATCCCTTTATATTCTAATTCTGTATGGATGTAATCCTTATATTCCTGGCAATTATGATTCTCTATACATCCACTATCCCTTTATATTCTAATTCTGTATGGATGTAATCCTTATATTCCTGGCAATTATGATTCTCTATACATCCACTATCCCTTTATATTCTAATTCTGTATGGATGTAAACAAATGAAAAGGGTGTGTGGGGGGATTACAGGGTTCAAGCAAAAGTAAATGAATGATTATATTTCTTTTAAAATAAGGATTCTATGTTAGCATAACATTAATAATGATAAAAATAGCACAAAAATCACTAACCAGTTTAAAATGTTATTATTTTTATGGCGTCTTTTTAAAAATGACCTAATATAAAAGCAATAAAAATCCTTTTAATAAGATGGAGTAAAGTTTTTTTCTTTGTCAGTTAAGATCTTGATGGTGTTAGGCTATTTTATTGCCTTTCCAGTCCCTAGATTCTAAGAGTACAGCCACTTACTCATATAAAATTCTTTTTTATAAAAGTTTTTACATGTCGTTATATTCGTAAAGAATAGTTTTGCAAGGGTTATAGGTCATCGCTTCTTAATAATATCTACCAAACATATCTGTCCCAAGGAAATTTGTAAACTTTTTATTCTTATCCAACGACAACTGGTATCCAAAGTTGTATAACCACGTTTTCTTATTAGTTGCTTCAAAATCAATGGGAAATTGTTTATTTTTTATTGTCAAGGGGGGAACATGATTTTTAACCAAAAATTTTAATCTAAAGAATGGGTAAGTTTGTTTATCATCAAAGGGGATATAAACAATAATAATGTCCATTGCATTTTTACTTAATATTCCTTTATTATCCACAAAAAAAAATTAATCTTTGTAGCTGGTGAAAAGTAAACATTAAAAAAAGTTATATTGACTTTGAGTAATATTTTATATGAAGAACAACTTTTTTTTCAAAAAAAATATGCTTTATTAGAAAACTAATATGTTGTGTTTATCTCTATTAATTCATAGACTACAGGAAAGTAAAACTTGTAGAGTAGCTTCACTACTTACAATTTTAAGGCATATTTTTTTGTGGACTCTGATTTTGAATGTGCATGCATCTTGGGGAATTGCAAGTGTTTTTACACTCAAAAAATCCTTTTTTTAGCGAGTTAACTTTTTTACAAGTAAAGGGACAGTCAAAATGAAAGGAGAACCTAAGATTAACTAAAAATTATACTTGTTATATGAATATAAGTTGTAAAAAGCAGGGATCCTAAGAGATAAACAATAGACAATAAACAAAATTACCCTTTTTGTGGATTTATTATTGGTTGAGCAGTTTGGTTGCTTTTAGTTTCAAACAAAAACACTTTTGGTACCAGTGTTATTTACAGTCCAATGTCCTTGCCCTCCTTGATAAAATGTTAGAATTTGCCAACTGTTAGAAGAATAATTGTTCACAGCATAAAAGTTGGCTGAATTGATTTTTATCAAATCAAACATCCTCCAGTATACCTGAAACATTATTGAACTCTGATTTACTGATACTCAACTCATATCAAATCAAATATACTCCTGTATTCCTGATACAATATTGAACTATGATTTACTGATACTCAACTAATATCAAATCAAATATCCCTCTGTATTCCTGATACAACATTGAACTATGATTTACTGATACTCAACTAATATCAAATCAAATGAGAAGGATCTATATATAAAAAAAACAAGGATAACAAGATCCATGCAAGAAGCAAAGCACCAAAAAAGGAAAGATAAAGAATATGTCATATGAATCTTCATGGCAAATTAAAGCTGTCTAACTTCAATAGCAGATGAGAAAGTCTTATTTACTTACTTATTTACATTCAGAATTAAACCCAGAGTACTAGAGTAAAAGGCCAACAAGGGGCTATTCACAGGGGTGGGAGGGACAAAATAGTTTCCAGCCTTTTTTACAAACAAAGTTTACAGTTACCAGTGACTGAATTGCACAATTTTAACCTTTGAGGGAAGATTATTGTGCATTGTCTTATCCCGTATATCCCTGATATATTCATGTATGATAGTTTAAATAAGGAAGACAACATTCATAAAACGAGAAGCTCTAAAATAAAAAATTATGTTGGATCAATGACTTTAGAAATTTTCTATAAGAGTGCAATAAATTTGTAGTATAAATGCATAACCAGACAACTACCTGGATCTCCTTTTTAAGGACCTTTTTAGTCTGCTTTTTTGTAGCAACTTGGATGTGTTAATATTCTTAACGTTATTAGTTAATTTTCAAAAACCCAATTGAAAGTCGGCACAGGATTTTTGGAAATGTGATATACAGTTATTTAAACCTTTTCTCTCCAGTATTTTACCCTATAATAATAGTGCCTATGCTTCATACTAAATATACGAAAATCCTCTTCATGAAAACATACATGTCGTACATGCACTAAATTGTGAAAAACTTCTCTTTGAAAAAGGTCAGTTTTTGCGATCTTTTCCTCCTTCTTTTGCATATAAATTCAGGGTTAGGCTTTTTTTTCTGCAAAGCTTTATTTTATTGATTTTTAAATTATCTTTTAAAAGCGAGACTTTAATAGTTGATGGGTTAGTGCATAACGTTTTTGTTAAATTTACCAATACTAAGATTCTTTGAAAATCATAAATTTATTGATATAGTTAACGATATCTTACTGGACATGCATACAACTTATTACTTTATGATTTATATGTTTTTGTCTTTTAATCCTTTCTTTTTATAAAAGGAATAAAATTATAACAAAATAAAACAATGTTTCTTAAATAAGTAAAACTGTTTAAGAACTTTTAAGTAACGCCGACATCAAATGTATTCAAAATATCTTAGAAGATTTTTAAGCGATGTTGATCTTTACTTCGTCAAAGTCTCCTATATAGTCAGGTAGACAATTTCAAATATTATATTCCATCTATAACATTATTTTACATAAAGGGGTATTTTTGTTTATAGTAATTGGTGTGGAGGTTGTCTTATACCTCAAGGTCCCTAATCAACAATGAAAAAAAAATTAAATAGCATATTGTAAGCAAAAGGTATTTTCAAGTTTTATTAAATGTGTCATTTAATATATTTTTAACAGATAATTGTGCATGCTTTCAATAAACAAAAAGAAATAGACGGACGACGACATTCTAACTATGATTATACAGCATCTGCATATCTACAAATGTTTGAAAAATTGTCGACGTGAGAAAGAAATAAATGTAAATGAATGGTGGACACTTGAATAAACATGAGGCTTAAGTTTAGGAGAAAATTAAGAGCTCTTGTAGTTCTTATCTTAAATTTCATACATAAAATGGTATTCCTTACAAAGTAACATATTTTTTTTTTAATGCTATTAGAGTGTATTTAGTAGTTCTACAGGGTTAGTTAAATGGATAGATTATTTTTCACTTTTTTAGGGTGGGGTTATATTTTCTAGGGGTGACTTCTTTTGGGATGGTGGTGGTACCCTCCTCAAAAATACTTACTGCCCTTTTCAAGACCTATGGGAAGCTACACTGTAAAGGAGAAACATATTGGTTTAGTGGTTAGCGAGATCCTTTAGTACACACAGACAGACACAGTTTCTATTACTTATATGTAAACATGAATCATTATGCTAAGTAGTAAGGATTTTTGTATGAAGCTTAAGATTTCAATGACTTATGAACTGATTGAGTTCTCCTTTTGGGGAAAGTAAACATAGGTTTCGGGATGGTTTTAGGCTATAATTTTCTACGCCTTGTCTTACACCTTTATATAAAGAGCCTCTAGATACTAGCAGCCAAGATACTAGTAAGACTACCAACCAAACAAGAAAATTTAGGATTTATTGTAGATACATTTTATAAAAGATAAAATCTGATGATATCAAATAAACTTTTTTGTTGACACCACAATTTTGGGGTTTGGGATTTCTCTTCAAGCTTTCCCATATTACGCGAAAACATTCCGTGTTGAACGTCGGTGCTATAATTATATCAACATAAATTGTCAACTATTAGAATAGCATTGATGGTGAAATTGAGATTCTAGTAGCAAGCAGAGATCTTAGGGGATATTACAATGGACGATAAATTGATAAACACCTTTTAGTAGTGTGTTTTTATATAAAAAAAACCGCGTCACAAAAAAAAGTTGAAAATATTACCTACTGCTGCTATGTCCGTCTTGTGACAGTATAGCAAGATTATATGGAATGACTTGGTTCATAAATAGTTACAGCCATGCAAACTTAGGAATTCCAGACAAAGGTCGTGCTATCAAAGGGTTAGTTTTCTATTGGTTATTACCTAATGTAATACCCCTATGTGGAAGAGCATCAAGTTCAGTTAAAATTACCGTTGCCCTGAGTTCCTTTAACGATCAATTAGAGTCGTAGAGAATATCGCCGCCTCTAATGATAAATAAAAAAAAGTTCCTTTCCCTTTTCTGAAAAAAATTTAAAATACTTTGTTTTTCTTTCTTACATGAAATTGTTCCTTGATTAGGCAAGATACTTTACATGTCTGTAAGTCGAGATACAAGAACTGACAGGCCTTACCTAAACATATAAAGCTTCGCTGCTCCAATACTATCGATATATCAGTTGCATTTAATTCATTGTTATTGATTTCAAAGAGGCTTTTTAAGTCACTTAAAGAAGGCATTTTGTTAGGATCCCATGTACGAAAAGTTAACTCACAAATCCACCCACTTCTCCAACCATAATCCTTATATAACAGTAACAGGATATCTGTCTGTCTTAGCTTGTGATCTGGCTAACAGCTGAGCCGATATGGTTCTCCTTTACAGGGAAACTTCTCACAGGTCTAGGGAAGCTCCCCATTACCTCAAGTGCCCCATAAAGGTCACAAGTACCACAAACAAAATAATGTCTATAAAGAATAATATAATGTGTAGTATCAGTAAAACTTTGAAAACAGACGTACAGACATACTCTATTTATGAAATAGCTACGCCAATTCAAATATCAGAGAAGGGGGTGTTAGAATGGCACATTTCATCAAAATGGATTTTGTTGGAATGTCAAATTTTAAGTGGCATCTCTCAGTAGGTTATGTATCTCTTTTTATCCCATAATAGATATCATATTAGAGTAAAAATACTATTTTTATTTTTATGGAAATTACACTTAGTGGGTTATGTATCTTTTTTTTTATCTCATAATAAAGATATGAATAGAGTAATAATACTATTTTAAGAAATAACACTAAGTTGGTAAGGTATCTACTTTTATCTCATAATAGAGATTTAAACAGAATAATAATATATTTATTAGAGTTATAATAATAATGTATCTTCTTTTATCTTTTACATTAATGATGGGATATTTACATTTATTCCTTTAAAAGCTGTCAATAAACAAAAAAGTCAAAGAAACTCTACAACTTTATATTACAAATTATAGTTACAAATATAAAGATTGGAGGATGATTTCTCTCCAATATGCATAATCAATTTGTGTCTAAATCTGATAAAGACATCTTTGCAAACACTTACAGACATACAAACAAACATATTGACGGACAGACATTGATTTATCATGGGTAAACATGCAATTTAGATTGGGTTTAATGCATTTTTCAATGCTAGAAAGATGGCGGTTTCTCTCATATTGCATTTGAGTAACATGTTTAAACTAATCTTCATCTGTTAAAAAGTTCTTTTTAAATCGGAAGGATTCTTATTTGTAGTTGACCATTTAGGGTAATGTATCTTTTTGTCGAATAGACAGACTTACTGACATGTCCAACGTATAGAGTAGCTTCGTTATTAACCATTCATACAGAATATTCCTAGAAAAAAAAACCTGTAACATTAAAAAAATTAGCATAAAAATCATCATGTTTTCGCTATAAAAATGACATGTTAAAATACATCAAATTACATTCAAATTTACTTTTTTTCATGATTTAAAGGGATACTGAGATATATAAAAGATGATAAACAAACTTTACCCTCACGTAGATTATTGATATTAGTTGAAAGGTTTTAACACTTATAGTTTGAAACCAACCAATCAAATAAACTAAAATAATATAATATAATATTATAAACTTCGGCTACCATTGTAATTTAACTTGTTGATTTGACAATAAGTTTCCTAGACGAAAATGCATTATTACTGTGAACAATTTTAAGCAGTATCTTACATATAACGCATTCTTTTGACTATAAGTATTTGTTGATTTATTAATAGTACTCAATTTTAAAAGAGTGGCCTATCGTTTATCCCTGACGGTCTTTCAAGGTTGAAATTGTTGTTTGTCTTGAGTTCAATTAAATTTGTCGAAATCAGGGATGCAGGGGACCGTCAATGAGCTTAAATTATTTCTAACATACCCTAACCTAAGCCTATGAGATTGAAGGCGAGGTCTTATTTTTGTGTATGTATAAAACAAGCCTTGCTTAATAATGTAGATGATCATTTGGTTAGAAAACCAACACTTTGATTTCACGAAATTTATTTGGAATTCCTAACTGTTCATAGTTATAAGTTGCTCCTCTAGATCTAACTATTTATTTCGCTCACCTGGCATAGTAGTAGTAGGAACCATTTTTAACGTCTTTTGTTATGACGCAGTGTTGGGCCGAGTTTCAAACATATCACCTTTTAAACAACGAGCGGATATTGTAGATAAAGAAATGCAATCAAAGGGTTGGGTAACTGCAAGTTTTCAAATTTATGGCATAAAAGAAATGCAATCAAAGAGTTGGGTAACTGCAAGTTTTCAAATTTATGGCATAAGTAAGGTATATTGTAAATTAAAAGTTTTCTAAATTAAATAATAATGGTTATACGATTTAAATGATAAAAGTTTAAAATGATGTGTGTATATCAAATCTTAATGGTTGAGCTTCTGGCAGATCCAGGAAAGGTTTACAATTATTTTTAAAGCCAAACTGGAAAGTAGAACCCAATTTAATATTCCTTGGATCCCTGGTTAAAATTTACAACAGGAAAGATATGAATTAAATGATTTTACGGGAATGCAAACTATCAACCACTCTATACGCGGGCTTTCAGGGTCGTATTATTTGCGTAGTTTTTCTGCCAGTTAAAAAAAAACATATTTCATCGCTAGAAACAATAAATGGTTGAATATGGTTTCATCTTTAAAAATAAAGTATTTGTGCACTGAAGATGGGGTAGAGGGTGGCTTTAACCCTAAGAGGCATTCCTGCTATAAGCAACTATCTCTGCGGGGCTTTTTTAACCCAACCTGCCATTTTTATTGTGATTTTTCATCCCTTCCAAAAACTTAATTTTAAAAAATAAAACAGCCTATAACCATCCCATAAGTGAAGAATTCAATTGCTTTAGTAACTATCGAAATCTTAACATACAGTCACAAAATTATATTTAGATAATACGTCTTTGAATAATTGTGGGACTCATTTCCAAGAAGAAAAAAAACAACTTCTCTATAATTCAAACATTTGCTTGTAAATGCGTATACGTGAGTAACTACGCAAATATGCGTCACTCACGCATATAAGGGTGTGCGTACAATATTCCTGTAAATGCGTATAAATGAGAACTATGTAATTTTTTAACAGATAATCCTGTAATATAAAGGTTTTATTGTCTGAAGCTTAAAAGCTCGGATGTGGGTTATACTTTTTAGGATAGCGTTATAAATGTATTAAGCTGATTTTGAGCTATTTTGAAGAAACCCTACACCAACCTAACTCACTTTCTCTTAGAGGCTAGGGGCGAAGCAACTGGTCATCCATAATATATTTCTACTCAGGTTGATTGTAGGACTATATGAAGGGGGGCCGGGGCGGTAAACCATCAACAAATAGTCTAAAATCTATCCTTATCAAATCTAAAGTTTCCTGAATATTGCTGAGATTTTTAAAATTTGCTAAATGTAAAATTTGCTAAAAATGAATAAACAAAGTAGCAACTACACACAACCAACTTATTTTTCCGGAGGAAATACTTTGAAATCCGCGAGTACCTAAATTAGTTGGTAATGCATTTCCAGGGGGCGTGTGGAGGGGGGGGGGGGGGGTTAGTTGCAATCAAATTAAATTTCCATTCCTTTTTTACGGATATATAGATTTGTTATCGTAAATGATGGTAGCTTAACACAGCCTCACGTTAAATATGCTGCTATGTCAGATGCATAATAAAAATGGTGGAGGAAAGAGGAATACCTTGACAAAACTTATTACCATTCACAGTTAGGACATCCAGACTAAAGTTAAATTAAGCTAAATAATTTAGCACTTTTTTACCATTAGGGGATAAACAGTTCTATAACTTTATTAGGGAACTAGCGACTACGCTCCTAGAGGCCTCCACGGGCACTTTAGAAGGGGGGAGTCAAATTTGATAACCCAATTTCTTATTTTAGATTTTAAAAGAAAAAGTAAAAAAAAAATATTTTGAGGGGTGGAATTTTTTTTTTTTGGAGGGGGGGGGGGGTTGGGGGTGTCCCACCTACCAAGAAAAAAGTTATAAACCTTCCCGGGACCTGTTAGCTACCCTGTTAAGGAGAACCCGATCGGTTCAGCGGTCAGCGAGATCCTTCGATACAAACAGACACACAATTATTTTTTTGGAAATTCTATAAAAAGATTTTTTTACAATCAAGTTGCGGCTGCAGTTCCTAAATATCCACTCTACAGAACACACGTATACCTACCAACTAATTTTAAAGAAAATATTGCATCCGTTTCAATTTACTTTTATTGCATTTTTTGTTTATTACAATTTTGTAGCTACTCTAAAATTTAGATTATCCTTACAGTAGATGTTGGTGCTTCCCCCAAAGAGCCTATTGAGCATAATCTACCTCTTATTTTTGAAAGTTTGGGCGGGATGTTGTTTTTCCTCTATGCCTAATCCCTTCGGAGGCCCTAATTATGTTGGACCCATATATGTGGTGTCATAACCATGTGGTACTACCCCTCTTATTTTCTTTACTGGGAAAGTGAATTCTTGCTTAATAAATTCGGAAAGATGACCTGTTAAGATACTATCCTATTATGTAAAGTAGTACGGTATTTTGTCTCTAACCACTAAACCGTTTGGTTTCTCCATTTTAGAGAACCTTCACATAGGTACTTGGGGTGGTTTTAGGCGATTTTCAGCTTTTTCCCGCACTTTCAAATACAGAGTCCCTAGTGGCTAGGGGTGCAGATGCTTGTATATCTAAAATCAGTTGAATTACGGTAAAGTTACGGCTGCGCCACTTTTAAACTTTGATTCTTGGTCATTTTCAAATTGATGCAGTGCAATTAGACTTAAAGCTTAAAATTTGTTAATGAAATGTTTACAGGCAAATCTTTAATTATCCTCTGACTAAAATTAGCTGGGAAGGTTTTTGCTGTCTTATGCATTTTGTTATGGGTTAAACTGGATAATGGATAAATTGAACAATGGATAAAACATAAGTATGAACACACTACTCAAGATATTAAATTATTTGGATCTAGAAATCTAAGGACAAAACATTTTTTTCATGGGTTAAGCTGGATAATGAATTTACAAATATGTGAATAAGATATTTAGTTTTGGTTAAACTAGATAGAAGATAAGCTAAACTTGATATTAAATGCATGTAATTTTGGAAAATCATTTATTAGTTCCATTATTTTGGTATAGAATTAGCAGGTTTTAGTAATTTATTATGAGTATTATATTTTTAATCATTTCTCCATTGGTATTAGATCCATTATTTCAGTATGGTAGAATTAGCAGGTTTTAGTAATTTATTATGAGTATTTTATTTTTTATCATTTCTCCATTGGTATTAGATCCATTATTTTAGTATGGTAGAATTAGCAGGTTTTAGTAATTTATTATGAGTGCATTTTAGGTAAGAAGTACTATTATTATTAGTATGCATTCTAGAACATGGAATAAAATATGTAAAAATATTTTTAGTGTGGCTTCAAAACCGATTACTATTCGCTGAATTAGAACTGGTAAAGCATCGTATTACAGACAATTTGTCACGAATATTAAGATGGAAATCATAAACTTAATACCAGTTTTTCGTTTTAATATCCGCGGAAAGCTGTCTATAAAACGATGATAAATAAATATTATAGAAAACGACAGGCGAAGATTTAACTAAGATCATAATAAGATTTCTACCTTCTTAGGTAAAAAGCCTTATTTTTAATTACAATTATTATGGTTAGGTTAGGTTTAGTATAGCCCTGCTGGGTTTTAAACCAAAACTAATTTTCTTATAGAACAATATCACCTTTCCCTGTGTTGGTATTAACATCCTGGTTGCTTGTTTGAAACTTTTTAAACTGGGCTATTGGATATAATTCTATTATCTTAAAAATATTTATTTGGGTCTTGTATATTTTTGGGTGTTGTATTTTTTGCATTCGTAAGACAATCAATCGTTCAATTGCACAAATTTTCTCTGCAAGTCCTAACTGGGCTTTGTAACAAGTTGCGACTATTATTTTCTAGTGTCATGTGCCTACCATAACAGCAGTAGTTAACACTACATCAAATCAAATGATAATACATTTCACCAATCTTAAAAGAAATTGGTGATATTTTTATCCCCAAGAGAGTTATGTTCCCTCCTCAAAATAGCGAAAAAAACTTCCCTTGAATAATGGAAAACTTTCATAATTATTTTGGATCGATCCGTCTGTTTGATATATCTTAGCATGCATACATATTACATACTTATATACATTTTATTACTTTAGTATTCAGGCAGTTAAGTATTTTCATCAACCCAACTGTAAATATTTTGGGCCAGTAATTTATCATTTAATTTATATCAAAACAACAACAGCAAAATTGCATACATATGTTTTACAACATTTTTACATATCAAGGACAATTATATACTAAAGGAGTGTGGCCAACATATGTTTATGACATTTTCCAGGTTAAGCTTTTGTCTTTTTATGATAACAACAACAAGTTCTATAGTTAAAAAAGAAAGGGGCACTTGAGAAAATTAAGAGGGGGGGGGGGGGGGGGAGAAAAGTTGTAATTCGAAAAAGTTGAAAAGAAAAAGCAAAAAGGTTTTTTTTTGTGTGGTGGGATTTATCTATGGCGGATGGAGGTAGCCCCCCATTAGTTCTAAACCTTTCCTTGAAACTTCACTATAGGTCCATATTGGCGTAGTGGTTAGCGAGATCCTAAGCTACAAACAGACACACAGTCAGACAGACAGACACGCAGTCAGACAGACAGACTTTCTCTTACATTTAAACAAGGTTATGAATGTTTGGTAGATAATGTAAACTTAACTAAATTCACTCCTAAACAAATTTATAGATCTGTCAGCAATGACCATAAAGAATGATTTAATTATTTGAATTAACCGATAATTTAATTACCAGAAAAAAAAATAATTTTTGTTTAGTGTACTATTCATGTTCACAATTTTAAAGTTATTTTAAAATTAGACAATAAGCAAGGAATAAGGAAAAATGATTTAATTGGAAAAAGTGCTTAATGTTCAAGACCATGCATTTGATAATGAAAAACACATTATAAAGAGACGCAGGCATAGATAAAAGGATAGATGAATTAAAAAGGTATTTTAAATGTTGTTAGCTTTTTTTCATTATTGTGCTACAATATATGTATGTATAACATATGTATAACGATTAGACAACTCTTTCTCTTCTAAAATCTGCTACTACTAAATCAATTGTCTTTTTCTTATAGAATCTAATTGGTAAGAATCTTTTCTTCTATTGCATATTCCCTTATCCTGTATTTTAAGGATAAGTCAGGAATAGAAGGATATGCCATGAAAGATAATTTTATCTTAACCTAAATTGTTATGAACGAAACCAGAAGCATAAAGTATTGGGTTATATTCATCCTCCTAAATTTTTTTTGGGTGTACTCAAACACCTACACACCCAGTTGACAAGGGTCTACTCACTCCTATAAAACCCCCATAAACAGCCAAGGGTGTGAAAATTAATATAAAGGGTTTATGACCCTCCCCCCTTTTTTCAAAGAGTAACATTTTATCTTCAAAAAATATTGAGATTATTTTATAATCCATTGTCTATCCCCTGGATCCCTGGGATGGGGGGTCAAGAGTTAATGTGCAGGCATTAATAGAATTTTGCAGGCAAATTTCAATCATTTTTATTGCAGCTTGGACCAGGCAGGCTCATACATTAATTTTCAAGGGAAAAAATGTTTTGTCTATCTATGAATTTTTCCGGTAGTTTTCCATTAAATGCCTAGTAAATGAATTGTAAATAAGGGGGGAGGTAGAGGTTTCTGTACCCGCTTAGTGCTTTAAGGGAAATCATCAATTATTCCTTCTAAAAGATATTATTCCACCAATCTAAATTTTTTTTTAATAATAAGTAATGATTGTTTTTTATTTGTTTTTCTCTGTTTACTGATGTTAGCTATCTAAGAATAAGAGATAAATGAAAAGTACTTTGTCAATGATTTTAGATGTTTGAAGCTGAGAAACTCTTTTCTGGTTCTGGTACTCATTACAGTCGCAATTGGTCCCCAAAGTTTTATACAAACAGTCTTCTATCTGTTTTCTTACAACCCATAACAACTTTTATTAAATCTTTATTGGGTTGTACAAACTTGCGCATTAATAATTCTTATGTAGAAGGTATAATTATGTTTATCATAATTGAAGAGGTGCATCAAAAATGTCCATTGTCTTATCCCTTAAGATCAAATACCTTTATCAAGCTAATAAAAGCTAAATATGTAATATTTAACATGTATAAAAAAAAAGTCTTTTTGCGGACGAAATAACATCAACTTTTTTGGGTAGTCGGAAATGAGTTTTTAATGAAATGGGTTTCAAACGCGTAGAAATACTACATTTATCATACGGAACTTTAAGGAATAAAGGTTTTTAATTTTTATAGTATACCTGCCATGCATAGACGTCCAATGGTAAGGGCAAATGGTTTTTTGCCCCCCCCCCCCCAAAAAAAAAATACAATACATTAGATTAATCTCCTAAAACCTTTGAAAACCCTTAATTTACCCACTCAAAATAAAAAGCTTGGACGTCTCTGCTGCAGGTCATGAATGATCAAAAGGACTTGGAAACTGACAAGTAGTATCTTATTATTCCTTATTTAGTTTAATTGTAGCTGGCTCTACAGAATTTGCGGCTGCCAAACCTTGATTACAAAAATCGAATATTAACAAGTACAATATTTTAGTGGTCTATATATATGTAGTTTTATTTATGTACGTTTTCTATTCGTAGGGGACTTTTTCTCAAAAAAAACATGCATCAATAGTATTGAACTCCTATTCTGAAATTATGACAGAATAAAAGTTAAACAAAAGGGAAATAATGTTAAGATAATTTAAAAACAAAATATGCTATTCCAATATCCTTTAGAAACATTTATATCTTAATGTACATTGTACAGTGCTGCAATTCGAAAGCAATCTTAATTTGCTTTCTCTACTTTGCAAAATTATAGATAGATGAAAAGATATCTATTTTGATAGGTAGATTGATGGCAATTCGAAAGTTAACTTATTATTAAAGTGTTCTTTTTGTCTTAATATTTATTTTGAAAGTAGCACAGTTATTATGGTACCACTCTTGTAAAAAAAATCTCGTTGGTGAAGGGGGAGGGGGGGGGGTGATGTTAACTCCATTTCTTTGGAAGGGTTTAAGGAGGGATATAACTGTATACAAATTGTTTTCGATTTCCTAAAATGAGATATATTAAGAAGATACAGATTTTAAACCTTATCAATATCTCTTTTTAATTTGATTTATTCTTATGCTTTGCTATTTTATCATCCTTGTTCCAGATATTTCTAAGTAGTATGTTTAAAGACACTTAAACTCAAAATTAGCGTCTCATTTCTCCAGGGATCTAAAAGGATAGGACATAGTATGTATATCCAAATGACGAAACACAAAATTACCCCTTCTATTGATTACAATTATTGGTTGAATCGTTTGAACATTTCCTTAACGAACCAACCAATCAAAATTTAATAAAAGTCCCAAGGTTGTCAAGCTAATGAATAAGAAAACACTATTTTAAAACTTTGGGGACTATTGAAAAAAAACAGCCCTATGTCCTCTCCCTCCCTGACAAAATTAGCGTCTCATTTCTATAATTCAAAGTCTAGGTTAAAAGCAGAGATACAGGGATCAAACAGTGGACGATGGAATAATTGTCCCCAATTGATTCGCATACATATTGTGCCTAATTGTCCCAGGAATATCCATATGAAAAATCAAATGGATTTAGAATATACGTGGATATTAAGACAGAGAGAGAATTTCCCCACAAAATTTGGTTACTATTTCCCCACAAAATTTTGTTACTATTTCCCCACAAAATTAGTTGGTCATCCAGTAGGAGGAGAGGACATGGGATAAAGAGGGGATGGGGAATTTGATATTTTAGCCCGCTACACGTTAATTTATTAGAGTACATGATAATCTGGTGTAAGATCCGTGTAATAATAAATCCATTCAAGTTTATTAAATAAAAAAAAATAAAATGGAGAAACATTTTTTTGGTAATGATTATATACATAGTTTCAATTTCATGTTTAAAACATAGAATACGATTTTAACATGCCTAAATCAACAATCACAGCTATCCTCTATTTAAAAAAAAAACGATAGATAGATAAAATAAATAAGTTTAATTGCCCTAGTGTTAAGTCTAGGTTAAATTAGTCACGAGTCCATTAGTGGAAATGTATATACTTATCTTTAAGTAACAAAGATACTTTATAAGGAGGGGTAAGTCAGTACGTAGAGCCAAGGAGGGAGGGACATTGTGCTGTTTATTAAACTAGTCCCCAAAGTTTTATAATAAGGTTTTCTTATTGGTTAGCTTAACAACTTTGTGGACTTTTATTGATTTTGATTGGTTGTTCATTGATTGTCCTACTCCTAATTTAATCTATAATAGGATAATTTTGTGTATCATCATCGGGGATGAATGGAAATTTATCAGTCATTGTCTTAACGGTATTTACGTTTTGCTAAGAATACAACATTAACCAGTCTACAGTACTTATGCATCTTCTTTCTACTTGCGCATTCTTTTTTCAACAGTCTAAAGTAAGTAAAACAGAAATGCTTGTAATTATTATTCTATTATTATGTAGTAAGGTTTTTGTCTGTAGCTTAAAATTGTGATAACTACTAAACTGATTGAAATCTTTATTTTATGGAAGCTTCACAAAGGTCAAAGTATGATTTGACCGGATATTTATATTTAGATTTGGTCTTAGGATATTTTTAGGCTTTTTTTTTGCAATCTCCTACTCTTTCGAATAGAGAGCCCCTAGATTATAAGGGCATAGTCGCTAATACATAGCAATAAACATTAAAATAGAGGATTTTTCCATATTTAAAACGATTCCATGTAGGTTTTAATTTACGACCAAAGATCCTATTCTTTTAAAACTTACATATCAATAACTTTGTCAACATATGCAACCACTGAGTTATAGACCAATCTATATAAGAGTTATAATCTTAATTGGGTTGTAGAAAATTAAAAGTGTCCAAACTTTTTAGCCAATAATTTTGAGTGTAATTTAGTATATAATAATTGTAGTGTATCTTAATTTATCCTCAATTGTCTTAATTCTACTTAATAAATGGTAGATTTTCTAGGTTTACTCAATTTTGTCAACTTTTTGACCACGAGTATATTGCTTAAGATCAGTGACAAATATTCTTTTAAAAACGTATAAAAAATATTGCTAAATATACAATCCAAGGCTTCCAGAGGGAGGATTAATATCTCCCATCCTCCAACATATCATTTTAAGACAATTTTCAAAGTTAAAAGTCATTTTTCATAAAATTTCAACAATGTGATCATTGGCCATCTAATCAATATTGAATATCCAAAAAATGTACTCCAATATCCTTTATTTTTTTTTATTAAACCGATGAGTATCCAGTGGATTAATTAATACCGATTCTCGACCATACTTTAAAATTATGTATAGCATTTTTAAAATTAATATTAAAATAAAAATCATAAAATTTATACCAGTTTTGTATAATACAGTTTATCAATTGAGGTTTGATATTTGTTTTTAAGAAAAATTAACCCTTTTTCAAACTAGGATGAACTTTAAAATGGCTATCTCATAATAAAATCTCGAACTTATATTTCAAACTTTGTAGCGAAACAATTTTAGTAATTTCTACTTAATTTTGTAATTTTAGAACAGAAATAATTTTTTTTTTTTGGGGGGGGGGTCATTTTTTAATTTGGGTGATTCTCTTTGGAAGGTGGTGGTACCCTTCCACAAAATAGTTATTAACCTATAAAAAGGACCGAAAATAGGTCACATTGTTAAGGAAACCCATATCGGCTAAGCGGCTAGATCCTTTGGTAACGCAGACATACAGAAACACATTCTGTTACTCCGACGTATTTATTTCAAGATTTAAAGTAATTTACTTCTTTTTGGGGACACCTACTACGTTTGTCAAGAGCAAGTATATAACCTTAAACACTATTTATCCAAAAGACATTTCTTTAGAGCTTTAATATTGCAGTGAATTTGGACAATTGTTTCAAAATCCTCTTCAATTATATTTATGCCTGTCTTTTTGTCTACTTTTAATGCAATAATAAACATTAGCAATAACGCGTCTAACATCTAGTTGCTCTCTATGTGAAGCGGTAGTGAGAAAATAGCTTAAAACCGTCCCAGGACTTCAATCTAAAAATAAAAAAAGCATAAAAACTTCCAAGGGACTTATGTGAAGTTTCTTTGCAATGGAGAACTTAATAGGTTTAGTAGTTATTGAAATTTTAAGCTTCAGACAAAAAAACCTTACTATTTTTTAAGTTAGGATAAAAAAATATTATTAGAGCATGTACTTTGTAAAGAAATATTTTTTGGCATAGTACGTTACCGCTCTAGAATATTGTCTCTCTTTTTTGTGGCCATATCTTGGTTGTCTAATTAAAATAAGTTCGGTCACATATTCTGTTATGTTATGTGCCTTCCAATTAAAACTGTCCTTTTTTAGTAGCGTAGCTTCTCTATATGTAGAATTTAATAGGCCAAAATTTATCGACGTTTAAGCTTTTGATTTTAAGAGGGGTAAAATGATAGGTTTCCAAGGTTTGGGTGAAGAAATCTAATGTATTTTTTAAATGTTAGGAGGGTAAAATGACGGGGTTCTATGATTTGAGTAGGATAAACACCCCTTTACCTCCACCTTTGGACGTCTATGGCCAAATACAAAAAAAAATCATAAGCTATTTTGGAGTTTCCTTAGCCTTAGATAGAGATATAAAGAAATTTGTATGAATTAAGCAATCCTAACTTCTAGGCTAGCCTTAAAAACTGTATAGGATTTGAGCCAATGTCATTTAACAGTCGGATATATCGAATCGATATTATGTCAGCCATCTCTACTTTATAAAATATATGTAAAATACGTGATTATATTAACGACTGTCGAAAATTTGTCGTCTATTCAGATTGCTAATATGGACCTAATTTATTGGCCATTTTTCCATCAAGTAGGAAGGAAAGGGGTAAAGGGGCTGGATGGGAGGTATCGTTATTTTAGCCAGCTGGAGTATCACTTAATTTGAGTACATGGAAATCAGGTGCAACATCCAAGTAATTATATATCGATTGGTTAGAACAGAGTTATGACAGGAGGTGTGAACCATGAATAATCTTTTATAATTTCAAGAGTGGTGTCGACACCCCTGTTGCGTACGCCCATGTACTCAATGGTCATGAATATGCGTTAATAGTGTAGTCAGAAATAATATTTATAAAGCTTATTATGAATTAAATACACTTTATGCGATAAAATTACCTTATATGAACAGAGTACCAACACTACAACCCCAAACTATCTCACATGTTACACTTTTATCAATTGAGTTTTCCAATTTAGGGAAGCTCAATAAAAGCATGACACTGGTCAGGTTTTATGTTTTAACTATTCTTGTCTTTCATGAATTCTACTTAACCCAACCTAAAATTTGCATTAAAAATACTTTAATTCAAAAAAATTGGGCGAGAGATTAAAAAAAGATCACTATCTTTGTATGAGAGGTTTTACCATTTTGATTATGAATTAAATACATTTTATGTTCTGTCCTCATATAAATAAAAGGATTAAGGTAGAAAGCAACTATATAATCATCTATTTTTTACTGTTGTAATTTGTTATTAGAATAAATTCTTTTTACGCTAATTTTTTTTCTACTGTAAGTTTTGTATAGTTATAAAAAAGATAACTTGAATAAGAAACAAACTTGATTTAATCTATAATTTATACATAATACTTTTTTATCGCATCGTATTTATACAAACAGTTTTCCGTCGATGTTAATAGGATTTTTATTTAATATAGGTGGGAAATTGTCTGTTATACGATGCTATACATGATTTTTTAGTTTTGCAGAGAACTAACTGATCATTATCCGCAGGATTAGAACCGGTTCTCAGCTATAATGGAACAAACTTGCCCTCATCTAAAATTAAGTTCAAACTTAACCTATATATTTAGCTAAAAACTAAATTGTTATGCTAGAAGCTTTGCTATATGAAAGTACTAGCGGCTACGCCTCTAGAGGCATCTAGGGGCACTTGAGAAGAGGGAAGTCGAATTTGATAACTTAATTTCTTATTTTTTTTGGGGGGGGAGGTATTTTTCATTTTGGGGGGGTTAGGGTTGTGCCACCCTCCAAGAAAATAGTTATAAACCTTCCCGGGACTTATGAGAAGCTACCCTGTTAAGGAGAACCCGATCGGTTCAGCGGTTAGCGAGATCCTTCGGTACAGACACACAGATACATAGACACACAGACATCCTGTTACTTTAGTATAAGGATATCCTTGATATTCAATACACATTACATGAATAGATATATTTGATAAAAACTAAGTACAACATAAATATGAGAATGTCCTTATCATGAATAAAGAGAAAGATATGTGAGCAGAAAAAAATAGTATTTGACACTTAGATTTGTTTTTGTCTGTCCTTTAAGATATCTATAATGATGCAATATATGTATCAAGTTATCAAGGGAATATTTGCTTGGTCAAAAAGAAATTATTTTTATATTTTAACTATTCATTCATCCATCAATCCATGAATCTACTTTATTTATTAGAATCGCAGTCGTTCTAAAACTTAGTTTAATCCGTCAGTCAATACAAGTATATTAACGAAAATTATATTCACTATGTTGCTTTGTTAGATAGATGTATAACTTTTAGCTTAGATGCCACTTTTAGGTCATAGACAACCATTCTGCTACTTATCTTTTTGGCTGCTTTTATAATAGACATTCCTAGCTGCTATGCCTCTAGGGGCACTTTAGGGAAAAGAGTGGGTTGAAGACGACCCTCCCGCTTCAATTCTTATTTAAAAAGATACAAATTTATGTGAGGTTTTTTTTCATGGGGTTATATCTTTTGGGATGTTGGAGATACCCTCCATTAAAACCCTCCCATGATCTATGAGAAGCTATACTGTAAAGTAGATTTATATTGGTTCGTTACAAACAGACATAGACATCCTGTTCTTTTTTATATGGATAATATTTATTCATTTGTGTTAGTTAAGGACATTTTCCTTGTTTATTCATAATTTATGCATAGTAAATAATAAATGAACAAATGGCTGAAAAGAGTTTTTTTTAATCATTAAGGTTGATTACAAGGTTAAACAAACAAGGGTGACAATATTCGTAAGTAGCGCAACTTTGCATGGATGGAATAAGTTGATGAAATAGCTTTGAACTGTAATGAAGCTTTTATATGAAAAGTAGCTTAAACCTTTTACTTTTTAATATCTTTAAATAAAATTAACCGGATCTGTGTCTGTTTGTCTAACCAAAGGATCTTTCTAACCACTTAACCAATTTGACTATCCTTAAAAGAGAAGCTTTAATAGGTCATGGGATGGTTTATAACTATTTTTGGGGAGAGTAGAACCATCCACCCCAGAGAAATCGCCCCTAACTAAAAGTAAATGACTCCCCCTCATTTCTTACTTCTCTTAACCCCTCCCCCCTTGGTTTACAAAACAATTGTGTAGCTTCGCTTCTAAAAATCTAAAGAAAGAACTTTTGATTTTGATGAACATATGGTACACAATAGTTATTTTTTATTCATAGGGATAGGTATAAGGATAAATTTAGTGGATTTTTTGTATTTAAATTTTTCTATTTTAGAACTATTTCCGTTATATTTTTCTCATACAATTTCATCTAGAGAAACCAAGGACATCATCCACTTGTAATGGGATACGGAACTCTAACGCCCACTGAAGATTTAATTAATTAGAAATCAAATTCTTTTTAAATTTAGAGAAGGCTTAATTTATCTGCCATTGACATATTCCTGCGCTAACTCCAAAATTTAAATCTAATTGAAGTTATTGTTCTAATATTTATTTAACATATTAATTATCACAATTTTTTGTAATTCATAAATTTTCACATAAGATAATTGATTAGTTTCGTGTTAAGATTCATATACATACTAGGATAATTATCTTCATAAGTAGCGCAGCAATTATTATATATTTGTATGAGTAAGAACAGTAAGTAATTATACAGTAAAAAGCCAGGCAGCTGTAAGCCAAATACAATCATATTGCTAACTAGGGTTGGGCATTTAATCCGGCATTATAATCTTTCATATTAAACAACAATAATTCCTGTTAACAAACAAGCATTATTTCTTGAATTCTTGGTACAATATTTGAGTTTTACCAAAGAAAATAGATGTAAGTAAAATGTTAGTAATAGATCATGAGATTAATTGCTTAAAAATAGGATCAAAATAATAAAATAATTTTTTATGCTACATCAATAACTGGCCGGATACCGGAGATCGGGTATTAGAAATCAGCAGGACATCCGGCCAAATATGTATACGGCCGTCGCCCAACCATCTTCCTAACTTTTAAGTAATTCAGAAAATTTTAGAATGAACAAACTTACAAAGTAAATTTAGATCAGCATTGAAAAGTTGGTTTACTTTGTACTTTTTCTATACAGGACTTAATGTTTTCTTTTAAACAGATCTATCTATATATCTATCTATTTATCTATCTATCTATCTATCTATCTATCTATCTATCTATCTATCTATCTATCTATCTATCTATCTATCTATCTATCTATCTATCTATCTATCTATCTATCTATCTATCTATCTATCTATCTATCTATCTATCTATCTATCTATCTATCTATCTATCTATCTATCTATCTATCTATCTATCTATCTATCTATCTATCTATCTATCTATCTATCTATCTATCTATCTATCTATCTATCTATCTGTCTATCTATCTATCTATCTATCTATCTATCTATCTATCTATCTATCTATCTATCTATCTATCTATCTATCTATCTATCTATCTATCTATCTATCTATCTATCTATCTATCTATCTATCTATCTATCTATCTATCTATCTATCTATCTATCTATCTATCTATCTATCTATCTATCTATCTATCTATCTATCTATCTATCTAGATTCCGTACCGAGCACCGTGGCCTGGTGGACGTGAAGGGGAAGGGTCGGCTGGACACGTACTGGCTGGTGGGCAAGGAGGGTGGCGTCGGCAAGTGGAACGAGATGGACTACGAGTACTCTGCGGAGGAGGGCCCGGCCTATATGAAGGATATCTCCGAGATGCCTGGTAAATATTGAGAGGTATGCTGCGCTACTAACACAGGGTTGCATACACATTTATTATTATTTGTTGGCTTAAAAACTTTGGGGACTTTTATTGCATACAAAATTAATTATTGAATTAAGGGATGGGACCTTGGGCTATTTTTTTTTTTTGGGGGGGGGGGATTTCTTCAATTTTATAACAGCTAAAAACCAAATCATATCCTTAAGAAAATATTGCAACTTAAATCAAACAAAAACAAGTAAGCTAGATTTTATATATAACTAGCGGATGCACCCGTAGTATTAAGGGGCTCTTTTTTGAAAGGGTAAGGAAGGGCAGAAAATAGCCTACAACCATCCAAAAACTCTTAAAATAGCCCAAAACCATCCCGAGACCTATTTGAAGCTATTCACAAAAGTTTTAGCAGTTATCAATATTTTAGGCTAAAGACCAAAAAAAATTATAGGATATATTTGTTATTCGAATTAGGATTAACTTTTTTTTTTATTTTTTTAGACTTCTGAGCTAGAAAATGGAATTGAAATAAAAAACTGCTATGAAAATATGATTAGATATTTATTGTTATTGGTTTAATGTTTATTGTAGTATTTACATTATTAAAGGAGGCAAAATAAATTTTAAACATAATTTAATTTTTTTAAATTGAGGGTACTCTATAATTTCAAATGTCCACAGTCTACGAGAAAGGGAAACATTATCTGGCTATTAAAAAATCTGAATTACAATTGAAAATTGATATATTCTTTTACTATCTTCGTTCGTCTTCCCGTAAATTATGCCTGGATGAGAAAAATGTAATTAATAAGGCTTCTTAAAAAGATATGTCTACTTTTTTCTGATCGTGAAGGTTTCTCCCTAAACAAGGAGTACTAATATATAACTCACTTTGAAAACAGTATCAAAACAAAGACTCATAAAAACAAAGTATTGTATGACAACATCCATACAAAGGCAGGTAAAAAATAAAGTTAAAAAAAGTTTCTAGCTGATACTTTTAGTATTGAGAAAAAACCTAGTGACTTTAAATATTTCTTAATAATTCTCTTTTTCAAATAAGCTAATAGGTATGATATCATTACATATTTTTGGCTTGCAATATTTACTTTTAACTACTTTCTTCTAGAAAGCTAAACAGACATACATAATAAGTTATAGAGTAGATCCACTACCTAACAATCATGACCTAAACACCTAGAAGACAATGATAGCATTTATCCTTTGAAAGACAGACGGATAATTAGACAGACATTAAGTGTGTATTTGAGTCATGACTTTTTTTAATTATTATTTTTTTCTCGGTATTATTATTCCTTTTGTTTGAAAAAGATAGTTACATACGAGTACGTTCCAACTTTTTTTAAGGAGGGCAAAGGGGCTGGAGTATCAATCTCAATAAAATGTGGGGTGAAACGAAGAGCGAAGCTTTTTTGAAGGTGAATCATACACTATAGTTTAAGAAATGTCAAAAAAGCAAGCTGATTTGTTTTGAAATACATATATTAAATGTTTTTTGGTGATACTCGATAATTATAGGAATAGATTATTATTTGGGGGGGGGGGGGATTAATATTTTAACTGTCATTATTAGATTAGTGTTACGTGAAATATTTTTTTTCCATTAAATACTGACAAATAAGAGTTTTTTTTTTATTTTGTCTGCTAAAACAAAAAAGTTAAAACTGACATAATATGCCGATAATATTTGCCTGATATTTGCGTCAACATCAACAGTGTGCCCATCAGTTCTAAATTTATTTAATATCATCTAGGATACAAGCAGTAAAATTGTTCAGTCTTTTTGTCAAATTATTTATTAGTCTACTCTAATTAGTAAGTAGGTAGATAGATAGTTCATTGGACATACATATAGATAGATAAGAACAAAGATGATAACATTCATAATAGCAAAGAAAGATTATAGGTAGCGGGACAAAGTGTCTCAAAAATCAGCCATGTGATGTCATAAAAATGAGGAAGATGAGAGGAGAAATGTGAAAGAAAACCCGTAAAAAAGAGACGTATAATCACTCATTTCTATGACGTCACATGGCTGATTTTTAAGAACTTTGTCCCGCTGTGATTATATAAATATTTACAAGCCGTGTTCCAATGTTCCATAAAAATTATGCTTTATATACTGAGTTAATGTGTTAGTAACTTTGTTTTCCAAATCGTGTCTTATCATCAAAATAATAAGATTTGAAATATGTAGGAGGATTCAACCATATCTAAAGAAAAATAAAAGTTATACCTTACGTAAAAAATCATAAACTCACAATAATTGTAGAAAAGCTTCACATTTTAAAAACCTGCATACATCGACAGACATAATAGGTATGATCAAGTTTGTAGGCTAATTATTCTTTTTATAAATAAAGTAGCTACTATATGTCTTAGGGTCTGTCTGTGTAGGTCTATCAGTTTGGTAATACTACTCTTGTCAACCCTTCTTTAAGTATTTGTAAAGACTACGTCATAATAAAGATTTCAAAAAGGATGATAGGGAGCTACAAAGCTTACAAATGAGACTATTAAATTGTCATACCGGTTATGCCTATTTGAGAAAACTTAACAAAGGATATAAAATAAAGGTCCTTTACTTATGTTTTTTTGTCCTTAAGTTTAGAGTTTAGGATTCGCAATGTAACGATAATGTTATCCTAGTTAATTTATGAGTATTATTGTTTTGTATGTTTATTGATAATTAAACAAATTATGCAATTTACAAACAAAAATTATGGTATCTCTATAAAACAGCTAAATGTTCTGTGATATAATATACATTCATATTAGTTGCTTTGATTTTAGCATAGAAGGTGAGACCTATTTTATATTGTAAAGTAGTAAAGTTGTTTATCTGTAGCTAAAGATCTCAGATACTGCTTGTCCAAATCGGCTGTACCATTGTCAATAAATGTATAGGCATAGATGTATAAACCAGACAACTACCTTTAACAAGTGATGTGGACCTTTTTTCGTCTGCTATCAAATTTCTTTCTCCATTTTTGTAGCGACTTGGCTGTGTTTATAATTTCGACACTATTGGTTGATATTCAAAGACCCAATTGAAAGTCGCAACAGGGTCAACGTGGGTAAAGTTACATATAGCTCGTGCCCTTTCTATTATTTTACTTTAATGATTTGTCTAACGATGTCTGTCTGACTGTCCGAAACTTCAAATCTCCCTAAACACTGAAGTTATGAGGTTTTGCTTTTCAGGGTATATCTATTGCTCTTGTGGTGGTTTTGAGCTATCATTTCATTATGTTATTTCCACTATCTTTTAGTAGCGATTTTTTTACCCCCCTCCCCCCCTTTCCCCCTTAGATCATTTAGTTACTGAAACATAGCGATTGTACAATCAAATATATGCTACAATAATTTCTACATAGTTTAGCAGAATCGTGAAAACGCCCTTGTATGTAAAATTCTGAAAATCCGTATGACCGACATCTTTTTATTCTGACGGGAAGTCACGCGACATCTAGTTATTGACTGGACTTCATTTTAATAGCGGAGCTACTCTTTTAATAATGCTCGGAAATATGTCCGACAAGTTTTAATTTTGACTGAAAGTCAAAATCTTTTTATTGACCGATGGTATTTGAATAGCGAAGCGTCTATACAATTGTATAGAATCTGCTTCTTGTTGCCCATGTCCTACTCATCCCGGATCATCATCGTTTCTGACGGACAGCCCAAAGAATCTTGCTGTCTCGGCGGGTTTTCTCCAAAGGTTTTTCACATTTAATGACGTGGGGTTCTGTACACAGTCAAACAATATGTTCAGTGGTATATAATTCCTGATAGTTTGAACATGTGTCTAACACAATCTTGACAAAGCCCAAATTGTGTTAAGATTGTGTCAAAAATGATCCATGTGACGCAATAAAAATGAGGAATTATCCATCTCTTTTTTAAGGGTTTTCTTTCCCACTTCTCCTCTCATTTTATTACGTCACATGGGTCATTTTTGATACAATTTTAATACAATTTGGGCTTTGTCACAATTTTGTTGGGATCCCTGTTTATTCTGACTATGAAGGTGTTCTCTGTTCAGATATAAACTTTATCCTGAACGTAGCTGAGACAGTTGGGATCTGGGTGTTCTTGGCAAAGATAGTTCTTCTTTGCTGTTGGTACTTAATGGTTAATGTACTATTTGCTATGCTCTGTTGGATACAAAATCCTTGTATTGTCCACTCATTTATTTCTTGTTTGTCTGATATTTATACATGTAGTACAATCTCATAATTATACACATACTTTTCCTTCAGTTTTTACATAGGAAAGGTTCCCGCGGATAGTAAAATAAGAACAAAGATTACAGTTTTGTTCACCGCAAGAGGTTTAAGGCTCTGTCCAACAAAACTGGTATTATTCTTATGACTTTTATTCTTGTGGAATATTATTTACAATGTGAAACGATACATAATTTTTCAGTATGGCTCAGAACCGTTTCTAATCTAGCAGATATAAATAGGTTTCAAAACCAAACGTGAAAAACTATTTCTAAGATATCAACAAATCATATTTTGCTAGATTTGACCTTAACTTAAAAATTACATATTTTAAATATTAGAATTATATTATTATCCATAAATCTATAGCTGCAAACCTGGACATAGACAACTGATGCTAAACTTTATAGAACATGCTTTGCATTACAAAATATATTTTACAAGGAGAAACCTTAAATACCTCAAAAAGTTTACAAATATAATTAAAGAAACTTAACTTGTAAATTCATAATTTAAAGTAAGTGAGTAAAACATTTTTACAATTGGAAATTACATATCAACCGCTTGTTAAAATTAAAGGATAACGAATATAGGAAATACGTGGATATTGTGACAGGTGAAATGTAGGTTGCTAACATGGAATTCCCGTATTGGTCAGCTCGTTCATCTTTTGGGAGGAGAGTGGATGGGGTAATGGAGGTAGAAGCGGGGAAGCGTTATTTTAGCCCGCTGTATTTTTACCTTTCTTAGAGAAAATAAAAATTTAGTGTAAGATCCAAGTAATACATCCATTAGAATGAAACGGGAAGAAATGAGTTAAAAGAGGGAATATTTTTTTATTTCATGGAAGTTGACCTATCCCTTCATTTTCCTAGCCTAAAACGTGCAACATATTGGTTACCGAGATCTTAATGTACATACAGAAATACAGCTTCTTTGTAAATATGATACATAACAACTATCTAAATATCTATGTTGATAATATTATTAGATGTCCTAATAACTATGAATTAAAAGGCCCCTTTACACTAAGTTACTAAGTTAGGCCCAACATTCATAAATGTAATCATTCAGTGCGCATTTAAAACAGCGAAGAATAAAAAAATAAAATAATTCTATTTGCCAACTACGTTTAATATTTTTAGCTAAACGGTAAAATACTTTTCCAGTATAGCCTCGAAACCGATTAATATCCGCTAGAATAGAACCGACCGTTTGGGTCTTAAAAAACTGGTTTTAATATTTTAATTTTTCATTTTAATATCTGCTTAAAGCTGTTTATGATATGGTGCCATATAACTATTTTGATTAGTTTCTAAAACAAATCTTTGAGATTATTGTTTTAAAAATACTTTACACATTATTGATTAATTTGACGATGCCCAATTTGTAGCACTTTTGTACCACTTTTAATTCCTGTGACATCATAAAAATGAGGGAGATAAGAGGAGAAGTAGGAAAAAAACCTTTAAAAAGAGGTGGAGAATCCCTCATTTTTATGACGTCACCGGAATCAAAAGTGGTACAGGTTGAACTTCGTCATTAATTTCTCAACTGCAATAGAAGATAAAGGTCTGATTTTGTGTGTAGATTCTCCTAAAAATAGTATAATCTCTAAGGCAAGTTCTTAAGAAATTTTATGTTTCTTTTTAAATATTTTTCAATGATAACTACCAAAATTTTTTTTGTACTTTTTTGAGTAAACATTTTGAGCCCCAAGCAATCATTTTAAATATTTGAAGCCGCAGAAAATTTGTCCCGCAGCCAAACATTTTTAATTTCCACATATTTTTTCTGTATTTTTGACAGATTTACGCCACATTTTTGGCAGCGCTGCTTCTCTAGACCAAGATCCTTAGTTGATACTTTTGTATTTTGGTGAAATGTACAGGTTGTTTCAAAAGAAATGAGTTTTTTTTATAAATGCTTTATATATTTGGAAAACCTGTTATGGGACATTTATGTTTTTTAAATATTTAAAATTGATTATTGTAACAAATTATGCATTAAAAACCGGTTTTTCCAAAAGTCCTTTACTATAGGTAGCACAGGAATGGTTGTTATATATCCAAAAACTAGTGCTTATGATATTTCTAATGGTATGCATAACATTTTAATAATAATTGTATTACGTAGAAATTTGCAACATATTTAAGTCATTGCTGTAGTATAGTTCAGTTTTAAGTTTTGGCTTAAAAGTAGAAACATCATTTACTCTTTATTGCTCTGTAAAAGTTAAGAGCACATTTAAGAGAACTTTTAAGAGAACATTTATTTAGTTAGTCAGTTGATATTGAGAGTCCTAACACAGAACATTATCTGGTTTGGGTTCGAGTCTTTATTAAGACCAATACAGCTATTTACAGACATTCTACTACTTTAGCTAGTTTGCATAGGCAAATATTCTACCCCTTCAAAGTGCATAGTTAATTAATACATTGTATTAATTAAACAGTCAGTCATCCTGTTGCTTGGTGTCCTGATAATTAGACAGACGGCCATCCAGCTACTTCCGAGTTATATAGCTAATTAATACCTTTGTATTAATTAGACAGTCATCCTGCTACTTCAGAGTTATACAGCTAATTAATACCTTTGTATTAATTAGACAGACAGTCATCCTGCTACTTCAGAGTTATACAGCTAATTAATACCTTTGTATTAATTAGACAGACAGTCATCCTGCTACTTCAGAGTTATACAGCTAATTAATACCTTTGTATTAATTAGACAGACAGTCATCCTGCTACTTCAGAGTTATACAGCTAATTAATACCTTTGTATTAATTAGACAGACAGTCATCCTGCTACTTCAGAGACAGTTATTGTGCTACGTGTTATTTAGACCTGCTGCTGAGTTAAGGGTGGGGGAAGTGGTGTTTAATTTGAAGTCAATCACTTTTTGAGATATTTTTTTATCTCGGATTTTTTCACAGTTTTGTTTTAATTTTTATATTTCTAACTTGATTTATATTTCAGGTGGAGAATGTGGAGTCGGCGTTGGGCGAGGTGGAGAATGACGTTGTGCCTGAAAGCATAAAAAAATATGTTAGGGCAATGTTAAAGGAGCATACGACTGTCAAAGGTCAGGTGGATAAGTTAACGGCGGCGAATAAACGGCTGGAGAATAAGGTGAAAGAATTCAAGAATTCTGATGAGCATAAGAAGTTAGGTTATGATGTTGATTTGGCTACTATTAAGAAAAAGGTGGCGCAATTGCCAGCGGATGGAGATATTAGCGGTTTTTTGTATGAGACAAGTATGGGGGCTAGTGTATCTGCAGTCAAAGCGACGGGAGATGATTCGTTTAATACATCTTTCATTAATCGTTTGAGTGTGGAGGCTAAATTGGATTCTACAAATTTTGAGGCTAAAAGGGTGAAAAGTGCTCCTGGACATTTGAAGTTTTCGCAGATTGAGTTTTTGGGTCCTGTTGGGAATGGAAATTGGATGAATGTTCGTGAGAGTTGTCTGACCGAATATGAGAATCAATTGTTGGATATATTTCCATTAATTGAGGAAAGGGCTGAAGTGCTTAAGGCCTATAAAAAGGTGGCCGGCGGCAGTGTCAGTCAGCAGACTGTAGAGGGACAGTTTAAGGAGTTTTGTCTGGTAAGGGGTGTCAAGTGGGACAGTGATTTTGTGCGGGACGCTCCATTTTGGGAAGGAAATATTGATTTTGAGGATTATTTTTTGTCCTTGTGGAGGGTTGCTCGGTTCGCAAAATTGGAGGATCCCATGCTTTTCAAGGATATGTTGTACAATAGGATTTTTGAGTACAAGGGAAAGAAAATGGGGAGGCTTATTACTCCGGAGGCTAATGCCTCCCTGAGTGCTTTAGGTTATTACCTGTTGATAAGGAGGTTGGTGATACCGTTTGCAGATACAGAATCGGCTACTGAATTCTTCTACGCCCTGAAACAAAAGAGTGGTCAGAATGTGGATGTGTTCTTTAATGAGAAATTACGGTTGTTTAGACTTATGCATCCTGGTCATATTTCTAAACAATCTTGGCGTGATTTTTATAACAATGTGGCGAAGAATTTAATGTTTACAGATTTAGCTAGAGATATGGCCAACTTTGTTGAATCTATGCATTACCTGGAGGATTATAGCTCATTCTTGACTTATTTGATTCGTAGAGGTCAACATTACATCAGCTGGGCTCGTTCTGGACACATTTCACCTGAAAATGTGACGTCATGTTATTCTCAGGCTATGGAAGGGTTGAAATTGGAAGAATCTAGGGAGGTGAAATCTAGGCCTGTGATTAGTGAGGTGCATGTATCCAATTTGGCTGACAGAACCGGGACTGGCGATAATAATGCTTGGATTGAGGGAAAGGATGATATCCCTTGGGATCAAGTTGAGAATGTGATTGGGGCTTGGAATTCGAAGGCTAAGAATATGATTTGTTGGTATTGCGGGAAAGAAGGACATATAGTGGCTGATTGTTGGCAGAAGAGGGATGGTAAGCCGCCTGCCCCTGATTCTCGCATAGGTAAGACCAAGGCTAAGTTCTTTCCGGTCAATAATGAAAAGGGAGAGGGGCCTGGAGTGCCTAATAATCGGGTGATACCTGAGCAGTTTCTGAAGAAATCAGTCAATCAGAGGGGGCCGGCTGTGGATTCTGAAAAAAGCAGAGATGAAAAACAATACGAGGCTATGATTGCTGAAATGGCTAGGTTCAATTATCAATATCCTATGTAGTAGTGTGATGATTGATTCGATGTATAAACCTTATTTTATATATTGTTTCTTTGTTCACATATATTATATCTAGGTTATATTAGTGTAATTGAGTTTTTAAGCTATGTAAAATTTGAAAATTTTTGCTGTTTTGTATTCGGATAATGGCTTTCAATGTTGTGAAGAAGTTTCTGTTTTTGTTAGTCAATGTGTGGAGGTGCTAGTAACTGTTAATGGGAACAATATATTATATAATACATTTAGTACTATTGTGTATAAAATTTGGTAGGTATCTAAATAAAGTTTTAATGAATATTAAACCTTTGAGGGGTACTTACCTGTGTTGCAAGGAGTTTGGTGTCTAGTCACGAGGGGCTGGTGTTCTGCAGGCTGTGCATGACATAATATGTCGATCAGTATGATGGCGGCTGGTGGATGGCGGAGGGCTGGCTGCTGTGTTGTAGATTGATGGCTTTGTATCTGAAATTTGAAGTTAATTAATTAAATATATACATTAATTATTTATAACATGACATTGAAATTTTAATCCGACAGAACGGTGGCAGAAGTTACTAGGGCTTTAAAGGGATCGTGAAGTCTTGAAGATAAAGAAAGAAAAATGTCTATTTGCGCGGATTTAGAGTTTTTGTACCAGGAGCTGATATTACAGTGGAGGAATTAGGAATTGTTGATACAGGAAATAATTTTAATTCTTTAATATCTAGAGAAATTTTTGATAAACATGAAATTGGTTTCTGTCCTGCTAAGTTATCAGCCTATTCGGTAGATTAAAAGAAAGTTAATATTATTGGATATGTTGAGTTAAAAGTTAGATTTGTGGGAACCAAGCTGTGTTTACAGAAATATTTTATGTACCTGAGGTAACAGGCAAGTTGGTGAATCTCCGTTCTGATTTCCTGAAGAAAAATAAAATTAATATTTGTTTGAAAGTGGATAAATTTGAATTTCATGGGGAATCTGTTCCTATTAAGTCTTGTTTACAATAACAGGTAGTGGCTGAACCTACTCTGTCAGGGATAAAGGAGGAGTTAACGTAGTTGATGCGTCGATAAAACCTATTACCTTGCTTAAAAATGTGAAGATGGGGCACTGTTTTGTCATGGACAATCTGGATTCCACCTGTAAGAAAACAAAAAATGTGTTAAAGAAACCAGAAAAGTTGTCAGGACAGAAAATGCATGAGCGAGTACAGTTTATTATTCAACAATTGAAGTTAGAGGAAAATCAGATGATTAAGGAAAATCCAGAATTGAAACCGAAGATTATTAAAATTTGCAACGCGCCATCCTTGTTTTGTGCTTTGATGGACAAGGTGTTATCCATTTCACTAGGGATGTATGGTTTCTGTATCAGTTACCTGGATGATTTGATTGTGTTTTCGGTTAGTCCAGAGGAGCATGTAGAACATTTGCAGACGTTGTTTCCGGTTCTCAGACAGGGCAACCTGGAATGGAATCTGGATAAGTGTGGTTTACTGACTAGAGAATGCCACTATCTGGAGCATATTATTAGTGCCGCCAGATTGAAGATGAATCCTTCATATTTGGAACGGATTAAGGATTGGGGCAAGCCTAAGACAGGAAAGGAGTTACAGAAATTTTTGGGATTCACTAATTATTACAAACGGTTAAGTTTGTTTTAATCATAATCTGCTTAGCTTATTTTCCAGGTATATATTTACGTGTCAGCTAGTTGATGCTAAGACTGAGACAGCAGTGAAGGCTATTTTGGAGAATTTTGTACCTATCTATGGTTTATTTTGGAGAAATTTGTACCTACCTATGGTCTATTTTGGAGGATTTTGTACCTACCTATGGTTTATTTTGGAGAATTTTGTACCTACCTATGGTTTATTTTGGAGAATTTTGTACCTACCTATAATTTATTTCGGGCTTTGAGATCTGACAGAGTTACAAAAAGGGGGTAATGAAAGGATTGGGGGTGGACACCGTTTTAGTTCCTTTCAAGAATCCGAATTTGTACGCAGCTTTAAGAGTAGACAAAAATCATGAAATATTTGGAAAAAAAAAAAAAATTACCTGTGGCAACATTGGTGATTAACTGCTCCAAGAGCTCGAGGACAGGTTATTCGTTTTTTGGTCGTATTTGGAATTTCTGAAACATATGGAGGATATAATTAAGAGAATTTTAACAAATTCCAAACTATATTTGGAGGTTCAAAACAAACACAGAGTACAGAAGGAAGCATTAAGAGTGACGTGTCCAAGAAGTTACAGTCTTTCTACGGTGGGCCTTTTATTTTGGTCAAAAAGTTTTTGGATGCTTTGTATGATTTAGCGCCTTTTGGGAATCACCCCCTCCTTCAAGGGATTGAACATAAAAAAATATTATGTATCATTCAAGTCAACGTTGAATTCTGTTTTAAAGGGACTGTGTATGAAATATCTCCCTTTAAATATATGATGGCTGTTGAGTCTGTAGTACCTGTTTCTAAAGCTGGAACGAGTGTTGATGAGGTCAATTTTCCATTGGATTAGTTGTTTCCATTTGCTATCTTTGCCTGAAAAAGTGGTGACGATTAAAATGAGTGGGTCAGTAGCTAAATGAGATACAAAGAGGAGGTTAAATCTCAAGTAGGAGGTCCTGTGGTACATGTGCAGATTAATAAATATAAAAGTTTTATATATATGTTTATATAATGGAGATTCATTAAATTATTGTTTAATTATTTTAATAACAAATATGTGCTTATTAAGCTAGTAAGTTGGAAAGTTGATCTACAATAAAAGTTAAGTCCAGTTGATAGTTGGAACTGAGATTGTGAGCAATTAAATCATAATATCGAGTTATAGTGGTAAACCATCAAAATCAGGTAAACATTTTTATTTTGTCTGGTTTTGGGAAATTGTCTTTTACATTTTTATGTGATGCTGAAATGTACCTGTATTAATGACAGAGTGGAATGGCAGAACTGTGAGATTCTGATTGTTCGGTTTTTGGGCTGGTTCACAACAGATCACAAGAAGATAGGTGTCATTTCAGTAATTTTTGGGCTGTAGAAATTGCAAATATCACCTTGTTTATTATTTTTAATTTTAAATATGGCGTCTGAAGTCATGGTGGCCAAAATTGGTTGGCGATTTCTCCACATTTTTCATTAGGATTGGAGTAGGAGGAAAAATTGACATTTTCAGATTTTTTTCGATGGATTTGTATTATTTTATTCCTGAATAAAATAATAAATATTCCTGATGTGTTTTTGTGGGTTACATCAGCCAAGCTGAAATTTGTCCTGGATGCATAAAGTGGAGGAGAATAGTGTTTTATTGTTGCAGCTGACTTCTATATATCATCAAGTGGAAAGGATTGGTTTGTACATTTATTATGGTTGACTGATAGCTGGCAGCATTTTGTCATGGTGGTGATTGGCGCGGCTGGAGTGTGAAATTTTCTTGATATTTTTCGATTTGTACCTTGGCATCCCTGACATAAAATTGATATGATGATTCGTATAATGTAATCTGTTTTAAATGTCGTCTTAAATATAAAAAATATTGAAATTGTAATTATCAGGAAAGATGGATGAAAGAGAGAGACATCGGCTGGTTTCTGGTCGGTTGCAAGAGGAACACGAGAGGTCTTTAGAGAGGTTGGAGGATGGTAGGACCAACAGGCGGCGGGTGGTGTACAGAAAGGATGATAAGGCTGGTCCCAGTAGGGCTGGTCCCAGTAGAAGACAGCATAAGGATGGGCGGCAGGTGGTGTACAGAATGGATGATAGGGCTGGTCCCAGTAGAAGACAGCATAAGGATGGGCGGCCCAGGTATGAATTTAATGATGAGTTTCTGAAGTTTCTGAAGAATAATGATGATATTGGCAAGGACGGTTTGGAAGTGAATCTTGATGCATGGGACAGGTGGCCAAGCGGTCAAAGTGGTCTGGAGGAGGGCGAAGGAGGGTCAGGAAGAGGTGTGGCCAAGCGTCCTGCTGTTGGGTTAGATAATTTGGGTTCTAAAAATAAAAATTTGAGAGTAGAGGTGACATGTATTTTAAAGGTGGAAGCAGTAGTTCAACAGGTGGAAAATGCTTTGACAAGTCATGGGGCCAGTGTGAAGGGGGTTAATTTAGACATGTCACAGAAAGAGGCAGAAGTTCAGAGACATTTGACAAATATATTCAGCGAGATCAGGCGCAAAATAAGTAAAGATCTACCTGCTGTACCTTGGCAGCTGCAACAGGCTGGGAGTACTAGTGGGGCGGTGGCTGCCAGTGAGGTGATGGTGGTTCAGGGAGACGTTCCAGATATTGGTGCTGAGTTGGAGGTTCAGGCTTCAGTGCCTGCTGAAGAGGGTTCTGTAGCTGCTGCTGTAGATAATGCGGTAATGGCTGCTGATGTAGATTCAGATTAGTGAAGCCTTGATGGCGTCAGGAGGGGGAAAATGTAGTATAGTTCAGTTTTAAGTTTTGGCTTAAAAGTAGAAACATCATTTACTCTTTATTGCTCTGTAAAAGTTAAGAGCACATTTAAGAGAACTTTTAAGAGAACATTTATTTAGTTAGTCAGTTGATATTGAGAGTCCTAACACAGAACATTATCTGGTTTGGGTTCGAGTCTTTATTAAGACCAATACAGCTATTTACAGACATTCTACTACTTTAGCTAGTTTGCATAGGCAAATATTCTACCCCTTCAAAGTGCATAGTTAATTAATACATTGTATTAATTAAACAGTCAGTCATCCTGTTGCTTGGTGTCCTGATAATTAGACAGACGGCCATCCAGCTACTTCCGAGTTATATAGCTAATTAATACCTTTGTATTAATTAGACAGTCATCCTGCTACTTCAGAGTTATACAGCTAATTAATACCTTTGTATTAATTAGACAGACAGTCATCCTGCTACTTCAGAGTTATACAGCTAATTAATACCTTTGTATTAATTAGACAGACAGTCATCCTGCTACTTCAGAGTTATACAGCTAATTAATACCTTTGTATTAATTAGACAGACAGTCATCCTGCTACTTCAGAGTTATACAGCTAATTAATACCTTTGTATTAATTAGACAGACAGTCATCCTGCTACTTCAGAGACAGTTATCCTGTTGCTTGGTGTCCTGATATACAGGCAGACATCCTGCTACTTCAGAACTTTCCAGCTTTAAATAATCAGTAGTTTTGACTTATTAACATATTTAATCAATTATAAATAAAGTATCAATACATAATCTTATTTACTCAAAAACTGCATTTAATCCAATATAATAAATACTTAAAAATCTGTTTGCATTTTGAATTGAATATTAAGTCTACTCTATCATTAACTTATGTAAGTCTGTCTTTATCACATTGCCATAATTCTTTTGCCTTAGAAAATATTTATACTTTTTTCTTAGATCATGGCTTTTTGTGAAAGTTATCATCCTTGTTATACTTTTTTATGTTTATATTTGTTGTTGTTGTATAATTATGAATAGTTCTATGACAGATACGGGGACAGGGACAAGTATATCAATTTTTATGGAGGAAGGGAAGGGGAGGGGGGCGCAACACCCTTTAAAAAATTAGTCAAATAGTAAAAAACACTTTCGTTATTAAAAAAACTTAAATTAAACTATATTCTTATTTAGGTTATGATAGCTTAAGTAAGAGGTAGTAAGGAAAACCCCACAAGGCTAGTGCATTGTAGTGTTAGATCTCTACTGAGTACGAGTTCACTATCTTTTTCAGCCCAAAACCTTACCAGGACTAATTTAAGACCTCACATTTTAAAGACCCTTAGGAAAAAAGCAAAAATTCAACTACTTTTATTTATAGAACACATATTCCTGTACATTTTTAATTCAACATATTTTTGTTTGTAAAAAAAGAATGCTAATATTTAGAATTATATATAATTAGGGAGTTTTATATTGCTAATTTTTCATTAAACAAGGATGAATTTATCCACAAATTCTTATAAGAAAATGGACAAATAGGTTTAAATGCAGAAAAAATGTATAGCCTATAGGCGAGATAAATCTAAAATAATTTGGGGGGCAGATTAAAAGGTTGCCTTTACTGCGATGTGTTACAACCCCCCCCCCCAAAAAAAAAAAAAAAATCACGGAACCTCTAATAAAATTTTTTCGAATTAATTCAGTTGTTGGTTACAGCTGATTTAAATGCAAAAAGTTGGTTTTAAAAAAAATATATATGTACAGTTAGGGAGTTTAATCCATTTTTATAGAAGCAGAAATATAATCTATGATTATGGTTTTGACCCTCTAAAACTGTAATCTACCTTTCCACTTTCCCCTCTCTTGGTGAAGATATCTTCAACGCCGATACGATTTTTGAAATGTAAGATTCTACTTTCCCTTCTCTTAGTGAAGATATCTTCAACGCCGATACGATTTTTGAAATGTAAGATTCCACTTTCCCCTCTCTTGGTGAAAATATCTTCAACGCCGATACGATATTTGAAATTTAAGATGCCACTTTTGCCTCTCTTGGTGAAAATATCTTCAACAAGAGAGACAAAAGTGGAATCTTATATTTCAAAAATCGTATCGGCGTTGAAGATATCTTCACCAAGAGAGGGGAAAGTGGAAGGGTAGATTACAGTTTTAGAGGGTCCAAACCATAATCATAGATTATATTTCTGCTTCTATAAAAATGGATTCAACTCCCTAACTGATGTATATCCAAAGTTTCACAGCAGAAATAAAAAAAACAATAGTTTTTTTTAGAGAAAAAAGAACAGTGAAATGTACAAATTCCATTAAATAAAGTAGTAATGTTTTTTTTTGTCTGAAGTTTAAGATCTCAATAACTATTGGGTTATCTTTTTTAGGGTAACTTTTCATAGGTCTTGTGTTTGGTTTAGGCTATTTTATATTTAGAATAGAGTCTTGGGATGGTTTTGAGCTATTTTTGTAGACCCATCAAATACAGAGCCTGCAGATGATAGGTGCATAACCGCTAGCAGATTTGATAGTAAAATTAACACAAAACCTGAACATATAAATTGAAGGATGGGCGTCTGGCATATATATGAAAAGTATGAATATGAAAAATAATCAATTAATTTGTGTTTTACTGACCAACCTACCGACCATAAGACATTTGTAGTTATTTCTCAAATATCAACGTCTACAAGTGGCTATGCTAATCCCCAAGGAAGGGGGAGGGGCTGTGAGGAGATTAAAAGTTAGGTCAAAAAGGTAAAAATAACCCAACCTTTAATCCCTCGTTAATTCCTTAATTTGATTACCAAAATTGGTGTTTATTCATGGAATTTACATATTTGAACCTTTGAATAGGATAAATTCCCCAATAATCTTAGCCAACGAATGCAAGTACGTGTTTATAAAGAGTACCAAAATAATTTACAGCATTATGACCCCTTTAAGGAGGGAGTGTATATTTGACTGTAAATTACGTTTTTGACTCAAAATTTTGGGTACTTTAATTGAATTTTGATTGATAACTAGTAGTGTTCAAACTTTTCAACCAGCAATTATAATCTACAGAAAAGTAATCTTGTTTATCATCAAGGGAATGTATATCAATATATCGTCCATTGACTTATTACTTAAGATCCCTGAATTTACTTACATAATTCAAATGGTTTTGCATTGTGTTACAATTTACTTTTGTTCATTGCTCTAAATTTTACTTTGTAGATTACTTTTGAAATACATATTAGTTAAGTCATTGTGATCTGTCTTTAAATTGGTGAGGGGGGGGGGGGGGGGAGAATGGACAGACAAGCGTTGTTATTATTTAAATGTTTTACGGAATATGAAAAAAAGTAAATATTCTTGATATTAAAAAAACTACTATATAACTTGAGAAATGTTCATTTGTACGTCTGTCATAAATAAATTAATGCTGTTGCTTACTTCATGAGCTTATAATCATTTTTTATGCTCCAGTTATGTGTATATTTATTTTCATCATTGTTTCATATTTTTGTTTTTGATGCATTTCTTAAAGACATTACTGTTCTTGTCAATGTTTATCTGTAAGGAATCAATTAAATTTATGTAAGGTACTTTTATGTAATTCCTTTGAAAAATAACTTATTTTGGGCTTTCTAATTTGAGAAGAATTAAAGTGGTAGAATTTTCTTAATTCTCTGTCGCGCATTAATTGTTAACAGTGTTCCTTAAAATCAACAAAAAAACAGTCTATTTTTTTAGAAACCATGATGGCAAGATTTAGACTGTTTTGTAATAGGCCACAAAGATATTGCCTTAGAAGAAATTAAATCCTCATAAAATTTTAAAACCAAAAAGTCAATAGTTAATAGTTATAAATAGTTATGTTTAAAAAGCCAGATTAACAAAGTTCTAATTAGAGCTAAAGTAAAACATGGTAGAAACAATAAAGCTTTGCTTGGGCAAATTTAATTATACAAAGTTTTGAAGTTCGTATTATTGGATTAAATTATAAGTGACTTAGAATAAAAAAAGAAAAGGAATAGGATAAATGGATTACATTGTTAAAACGCCAAGTCCCAGGCGCCTTGTTTAAGAAACTGACATTAAAGAAAGACTCATAATAGATGCGCGACTTAAGAAAAAACAGTTTAAAAACAATGCATCAAATTCATAACAATAGTCTGTTTTCTTTTTACTGCTTGACAGGGAAAGGGTTAAAGAATATAAAATTAGAACAGTCATATCTATAAGTATCGCAGCAATGCTAACAAAAAATCAGTAAATAAGAATATTACGTAAAATATATAACAATAATTTACTAAAACAAAATGTTAAATGTTTGGATAGCTTTAAATATAAGGCAAGGCTTGCTTTTTCAAAATTCACCTTTAAGACATGGCACGGCTGGACCCTCAGATGTCAAAACTTTATTTTAGTGTTTGGCCAAAATGACTTAGCAATTGTATCTGTAAGTACGTCTAATAACACCCTTTGCTATTTTTAAAATCCTAGAAAATTTTTTTTGCAAGAAAATTGCATAAATTCGCAACCTTTTTTAGAACCACTACATAACTCGAGTTTTAAAACTTTTTATATAAAATCCTTTTTACAAAAATTATCAATAATTACTTAAAATTAAACCTGAAAGAAAAAAAAATCTCATTACACGTGTTAATTTGCATGTTTTAGGCCTTTTTTTTGAGGAAAGTATAACTTCCACATTTTTGACAATAATATATTTTTTTAACATTTCAAAGTAAAATATAATAAAACTTAAATGATTTTTCTTGAATTATCAGTTGAAAATTTCATCAAACATGCAATTTAAGTGATGAAAATTTAATAAAATCATTTTTTGAATGTTTAGAATTACCAATTTTCTACATTTAAAACAAAATGTTAACAAAATTTAAAAACATTCTAATATATAACTTTAAAAATCAATAACATTTTATAAAATGATGTTTTAAAAAAAAAATCATTAAAAGGTATTAAAATGCATTTTAAGTTGCTTAAAATTAAAACGAGAATATCTTTTTACACTTTATTCTTTGTAATAGAGATTAATCGTCATTTGCTGAAAATGAAACATTTGATAAACTAATTGAATCTTTTTGTGACCATGTTTAAACTTTTTAATTTTTACACTAAGGTGTTTTTTAATGAAAATCTTTGTTGAATTCTCTTTTGCGACAAAAAAAGAAAGGGAATTTTTGGGTATAGTCCTTTCCATGACATCGCTCCATATGGGGCGATGATTTTCTATAGCTCCTTCAAGGAGCTATAGCATAGCCTCTTATCATATGGAGCGATGTGATAGCCCCTTTTAAGGAGCGTTCATATCGCCTCTTATGATAAGAGGCTATGCTATAGCTCCTTCATGGCCTCTTAATAGCTCCTTTGAAGGGGCGTTAATATCGCCTCTTATGATAAGAGGCTATACTATAGCCCCATGATGGCTCCTTCATAGCCTCTCCATCGCCCCTCCATAGTCCTTTACCTCCAGTGCCCCTTCATCGCTCCTTCATCGCCCCTACATCGCTCCTTCATCTCTCCTTCTTGAAATTTATATTAAATTGTACTTTGATGGCCCCTACATCGCCCCTACATCGCCCCTACATCGCTCCTTCATCTCTAATTCTTGAATTTTATATTACATTGTACTTTGATGGCCCCTACATCGCTCCTCCATCGCCCCTACATCGCTCATACATCGCCCCTACATCGCTCCTTCATCTCTCCTTCTTGAAATTTATATTACATTGTACTTTGATGGCCCCTACATCGCTCCTCCATCGCCCCTTCATCGCTCCTACATCGCCCCTACATCGCCCCTACATCGCTCCTTCATCTCTCCTTCTTGAAATTTATATTACATTGTACTTTGATGACCCCTACATCGCTCCTCCATCGCCCCTACATCGCTCCTACATCGCCCCTACATCGCTCCTTCATCTCTCCTTCTTGAAATTTATATTACATTGTACTTACTTTGATGGCCCCCACATCGCTCCTCCATCGCCCCTTCATCGCTCCTACATCGCCCCTACATCGCTCCTCCATCGCCCCTTCATCGCTCCTACATCGCCCCTACATCGCTCCTCCATCGCCCCTTCATCGCTCCTACATCGCCCCTACATCGCTCCTTCATCTCTCCTTCTTGAAATTTATATTACATTGTACTTTGATGACCCCTACATCGCTCCTCCATCGCCCCTACATCGCTCCTACATCGCCCCTACATCGCTCCTTCATCTCTCCTTCTTGAAATTTATATTACATTGTACTTTGATGGCCCCTACATCGCTCCTCCATCGCCCCTTCATCGCTCCTACATCGCCCCTACATCGCTCCTTCATCTCTCCTTCTTGAAATTTATATTACATTGTACTTTGATGGCCCCTACATCGCTCCTCCATCGCCCCTTCATCGCTCCTCCATCGCCCCTACATCGCTCCTTCATCTCTCCTTCTTGAAAATTATATTACATTGTACTTTGATGGCCCCTACATCGCTCCTCCATCGCCCCTTCATCGCTCCTCCATCGCCCCTACATCGCTCCTTCATCTCTCCTTCTTGAAATTTATATTACATTGTACTTTGATGACCCCTACATCGCTCCTCCATCGCCCCTACATCGCTCCTACATCCCCTTAATAGCCCCTTACCTTAATTTATATAACATAGCCCTACATAGCCTCTCCATCGCCCCTTAATAGCCCCTTACCTTAATTTATATAGCATAGCCCCTACATAGCCTCTCCATCGCCCCTTAATAGCCTCTTACCTTAATTTATATAATCCTTACCTTAATATATATAACATAGCCCCTACATAGCCTCTCCATCGCCCCTAAATAGCCCCTTACCATAATTTATATAACATAGCCCCTACATAGCCTCTCCATCGCCCCTTAATAGCTCCTTACCTTAATTTATATAACATAGCCCCTACATAGCCTCTCCATTGCCCCTTAATAGCCCCTTACCTTAATTTATATAACATAGCCTCTACATAGCCTCTCCATCGCCCCTTAATAGCCCCTTACCTTAATTTATATAACATAGCCCTACATAGCCTCTCCATCGCCCCTTAATAGCCCCTTACCTTAATTTATATAGCATAGCCCCTACATAGCCTCTCCATCGCCCCTTAATAGCCTCTTACCTTAATTTATATAATCCTTACCTTAATATATATAACATAGCCCCTACATAGCCTCTCCATCGCCCCTAAATAGCCCCTTACCCTAATTTATATAACATAGCCCCTACATAGCCTCTCCATCGCCCCTTAATAGCCCCTTACCTTAATTTATATAACATAGCCTCTACATAGCCTCTCCATCGCCCCTTAATAGCCCCTTACCTTAATTTATATAACATAGCCCTACATAGCCTCTCCATCGCCCCTTAATAGCCCCTTACCTTAATTTATATAGCATAGCCCCTACATAGCCTCTCCATCGCCCCTTAATAGCCTCTTACCTTAATTTATATAATCCTTACCTTAATATATATAACATAGTCCCTACATAGCCTCTCCATCGCCCCTAAATAGCCCCTTACCCTAATTTATATAACATAGCCCCTACATAGCCTCTCCATCGCCCCTTAATAGCTCCTTACCTTAATTTATATAACATAGCCCCTATATAGCCTCTCCATCGCCCCTTAATAGCCCCTTACCTTAATTTATATAACATAGCCTCTACATAGCCTCTCCATCGCCCCTTAATAGCCCCTTACCTTAATTTACATAACATAGCCCTACATAGCCTCTCCATCGCCCCTTAATAGCCCCTTACCTTAATTTATATAGCATAGCCCCTACATAGCCTCTCCATCGCCCCTTAATAGCCTCTTACCTTAATTTATATAATCCTTACCTTAATATATATAACATAGCCCCTACATAGCCTCTCCATCGCCCCTAAATAGCCCCTTACCCTAATTTATATAACATAGCCCCTACATAGCCTCTCCATCGCCCCTTAATATCCCCTTACCTTAATTATATAACATAGCTCCTACATAGCCTCCCCATCGCCCCTTAATAGCCCCTTACCCGAATTTATATAACATAGCCCCTAAATAGCCTCTCCATCGCCCCTTAATAGCCCCTTACCTTAATTTATATAACATAGCCCCTACATAGCCTCTCCATCGCCCCTTAATAGTCCTTTACCTTAATTTATATAACATAGCCCCTACATAGCCTCTCCATCGCCCCTTAATAGCCCCTTACCTTAATTTATATAACATAGCCTCTACATAGCCTCTCCATCGCCCCTTAATAGCCCCTTACCTTAATTTATATAACATAGCCCTACATAGCCTCTCCATCGCCCCTTAATAGCCCCTTACCTTAATTTATATAGCATAGCCCCTACATAGCCTCTCCATCGCCCCTTAATAGCCTCTTACCTTAATTTATATAATCCTTACCTTAATATATATAACATAGTCCCTACATAGCCTCTCCATCGCCCCTAAATAGCCCCTTACCCTAATTTATATAACATAGCCCCTACATAGCCTCTCCATCGCCCCTTAATAGCTCCTTACCTTAATTTATATAACATAGCCCCTACATAGCCTCTCCATCGCCCCTTAATAGCCCCTTACCTTAATTTATATAACATAGCCTCTACATAGCCTCTCCATCGCCCCTTAATAGCCCCTTACCTTAATTTACATAACATAGCCCTACATAGCCTCTCCATCGCCCCTTAATAGCCCCTTACCTTAATTTATATAGCATAGCCCCTACATAGCCTCTCCATCGCCCCTTAATAGCCTCTTACCTTAATTTATATAATCCTTACCTTAATATATATAACATAGTCCCTACATAGCCTCTCCATCGCCCCTAAATAGCCCCTTACCCTAATTTATATAACATAGCCCCTACATAGCCTCTCCATCGCCCCTTAATAGCTCCTTACCTTAATTTATATAACATTGCCCCTACATAGCCTCTCCATCGCCCCTTAATAGCCCCTTACCTAAATTTATATAACAAAGCTCCTATATAGCCTCTCCATCGCCCCTTAATAGCCCCTTACCTTAATTATGTAACATAGCCCCTACATAGCCTCTCAATCGCCCCTTAATAGCCTCTTACCTTAATTTATATAACATAGCCCCTATATAGCCTCTCCATCGCCCCTTAATAGCCCCTTACCCTAATCTATATAACATAGCCCCTACAAAGCCTCTCCATCGCCCCTTAATAGCCCCTTACCTTAATCTATATAACAAAGCTCCTACATAGCCTCTCCATCGCCCCATAATAGCCTCTTACCTTAATTATGTAACATAGCCTCTACATAGCCTCTCCATCGCCCCTTAATATCCCCTTACCTTAATTATATAACATAGCTCCTACATAGCCTCCCCATCGCCCCTTAATAGCCCCTTACCCGAATTTATATAACATAGCCCCTAAATAGCCTCTCCATCGCCCCTTAATAGCCCCTTACCTTAATTTATATAACATAGCCCCTACATAGCCTCTCCATCGCCCCTTAATAGTCCTTTACCTTAATTTATATAAAATAGCCCCTATATAGCCTCTCCATCGCCCCTTAATAGCAAATTTATATAACATAGCCGCTACATAGCCTCTCCATCGCCCCTTAATAGCTCCTTACCTTAATTTATATAACATAGCCTCTCCATCGCCCCTTAATAGCCCTCCATCGCCACTTAAAAGCCCCTTACCTTAATTTATATAACATAGCCTCTACATAGCCTCTCCATCGCCCCTTAATAGCCCCTTATATCCTCCTTCAAAACAGTTATACACCTTCCCAGGATCTATTGGAAGCTACCCTATAAAGGAGAACCATATCGGTTCTGCAGTTAGCGATCTTCTTTGATACATACAGACAATGATCCTGTTACTTTTTATAAGGATTAAAAATAAAATGGCCTAAAGCCATCTCATTACCCATAGGAAGCTTCACTGTAAAGGAGAACCATGTCGGTTTAGTGGTTAGCAAGGTACAGACAGACATACATACAGACAAAGATCCTGTTACTTTATTATAAGGATTAAAATAAAATAGTTATTAACCTCCCCAGGACCTATGAGAAGCTACCCTATTAAGGAGAACGATCTCAGGACCTATAGGAATCTTCACTGTAAAGGAGAACCATATTGGTTCAGCGGTTAGCAAGATCCTTCGGTACAGACAGACATTCATACATACAGACAAAGATTCTGTTAATTTATTTTAAGAAATACAGATAAAATTGTTATAAACCTTTCCAGGCCTAAAACCATCTCAGGACCTAATTTCTGCCGTTGACAACTCGAGTTAAGTTACTATATTATTTTTACAATGTTTAACTTATCTGTTATTATTGGCTGACGAAAAGTTTGGGCAAAAAAAAAGATTTATTCTTCAATGAAATATCTCTCCAGTATAATTTTGGCAAGTGCTAATTTATTAAGAATAAAGTTTGCCACAAATTTACCAAAAAATCTCATTGTCATTTCGCCAGGGAGGATTAGGATAGTTCCCAAAGTGTTATAAGTTGGCTTATCCAAGAGTGCTGTCTAGTCTCCAAAGTTTTATAATACCGTTTTCTTATTCGTTAGATTAACAACCTTGGGGACTTTTTATTGTTTTGTGATTGTTTAGTTCATTAAGTTGAGTGTCTAAATGTTTTAACCACTAATTCTAAACTAAAGAAGGGGTAATTTTGTGAATCATCAATGGGAATAATTAATATATATACATACATATATATACAGTTTTTTTTTTTATGAGAGCATTTTTGAAAGCAATTTTACCCTACTTATAGTTATCAGAATTTAATGAGTAATGGCTTATTCTCTTCGTTTTTTATAACCATTAACAGAAAAGCAAAAAAATATTTCAGTTTTTATTTAAAAAGTACAGTAAATTCAAAATTTCAAAACATGGGTGTCAACATCTAAAATAGTTATTTCTCGCATAGTATTATAAACGGCTTTCCGCGGATATAGAAAGTACAATTATGAGATTAAAACTAGTTTTTTTAGCCCCGAGGTGCCGAAGGCACCGGCTAAAAAAACTGGGTTTAATCTTATGATTGTACATATCTATATTCGTAGAAAGCTGGATATAATACGATGCTAGACATAGTTTTTTCGTATGGATGAGAACCGGTTCCTATCCACCGGATTCAAATGAATACGAGAAATGGTTTTAGCGCATTTTTCTTATGCTCAAATCTTCTACCCTTTCCAAGAATGGAGGGAGTACATTGGGGGGCCAGTATTCCCTCCCTGGTTGAGATATGGCCTTCAAATTTCAAAATGTTCTAGTACATGTCACAAATAGTATCTATATAAATTTTTAGCTCTATATCTCAACTTTGAAGCGTTTTGCAGCCATTCTTGCAAAGGTAGATTATAAGAAAGATGCACTAAAACCATTTTTAGATGTTGACACCTAAGTTTTAAATTTTTTAATTTACTGTACTTTTTGAATAAAAACTGAAATATTTTTTGCTTTTCTATTAAAGGTTATAAAAAAGAAGAGAATAAGCCATTAATCATTAAATTCTGATAACTATAAGTAAGGTAAAATTGCTTTCAAAAAAGTTCTCATAAAAAAAACACACTGTATATATGCATATATATCATTTTATCGACAATCGTCTTATCCCTGTAGATCTCTGATTATCAGAGCATTATTGAAATATTTGCTGCTTATTTTTTGGCTGCCTTTGGCAAAATAATTTTTTTTCATAAAAAATGTATACAAAATTATCGTATTAATTTGGTAAATATATCATTGCACTTGAATTATTTTTAAGTCACTAACGGCTAATCCCATAGATGACCCTAGGAGTACTTTAATGAATAGATGTGTTGGAGAGGGGGGGGGAGGGGGAAGGTTAAGAATTTAAGGGAAGTGATACCTTCCGGGGGCTGAAAGTGTTGGTCCCCTCCCCAAAATGAAAACTTTTCCTGCGAGTAAAATAAGCTTCAATGTAAAGGAGAAGCATATCGGTTCAGTTGATACTGATAAACATCCTGTTACGTTAATGTAAATATTAGTTTAAGGATAGTCTGTATAATCTCAGGGAGAAAGGAAACATTAGGCAATTTTTACAATAGTCTCCAAAGTTTTATAATGAAGTTTTCTTATTCGTTGGCTCAAAACTTTGGGGACTTTTGTCATATTTTGGTTGTAGTGTTGCAATTTTGTGTATCGTTATTAGGGATGGATAAAAATTTATCGGCCATTGTCTTATTCCTTTAGATCCTTGGTATAATCAACTGAATAACAGTTCCAACAACAAAAATTAAGATATTGCTTCGCTTTTTATGGACAAATATCCTGTTATTTTATTATAAGGAAAAAAAATAAACTATCTTAAAATCATCTCAGGACTCAGCGGTTAGCAAGATCCTACGGTATAGACAGACAGACATACATCATATCGGTTTAGCAGCAAACGAGATCCTTTGCTACAGACAAAAAAAAACTTTGTATATCGACTAGCGGCTACGCCCCCAGCATCTATTGGCTCTGTATTCAAAGGGGAATGAATTAAAGCCTAAAACCTTCCCAGGACTTAAAATAGAATAGCCTAAAACCATCCCTCGACTTAAAATAAAATAGCCTAAAGCCATTACAAGACAAATATTAAGCTTACCTGAAATAGAAAGCCCAATCTGTTTAGTAGTTATTGAGATCTTAAGTTTCAGAACAGAAAGCCTTACTAACGTGGACAATCGCAGGATGTTTCGGACAAATGTCGGAGTGGACATTATATAAGTAAAACGCAGAAGTGTCTATAATATCTTAAAAATTAGGTTTCAACAACATTTGTTTAGTTATTTCTACACAGGTTAGGTTAGGTTAAGATATAAATATACAAATAAGCCCCCTGCAGAGGTTAGGCATATAAAAAAACATATTTGACAGTTGTAAACAATGTGAGAAAAAAATATGTTTTAGTTTAATGAAATGTTCTATCTATTTCAAACCTTTGCCTTTCGATAGAACTTACCTACTTTGGAAAACTGTTAGACTGATTTTAAAATTTCAGTCTGTGAGAAAAGATATTCAAGATTTTTTTTTTGTTTTGAAAGATTTTTATCTTATAAATAAAATAAAAGACACTCCTGCGTTTTACATAAGCAATGTCCACTCCGACGATTGTCCCATTCCTAGGTTTGTCCACTCCAACGTTTGTTTATGTTTTACTACTTTATATAATAGGATAATATGTATTCTTCTTTTATATTTCTCTTTTCTTATTCACTTGCAGCTGCGCTCTTTTTAATGTAAGGAGGCAGAAAAATAGCCTAAACCAATTAGGGGCTTAAATCTGAAAATGAAAAAGCAAAAAACCATCCCATGACCTATGTGAAGCTTCCCTTAAATGGAGAATTTAGTCAGTTTATGAAATTTTTAAGCTTCAGACCAAAAAAAATACTTTTTTTGTTAAAAGAGAGACTTTTCTACAATTAGGGTTAGTCCTTTCGTCATTGCTCTTCTCATTAAGTTAAGCATGTGGTTTTCTCTGCTATTGTTAAAGATAGACTGTTGAGATTTTTAGTGAATATTCCCATGACATATGTATATCCAGTCTATAAATTATTTTGTCTGTCTCTCAATTATGCTTCAAAAGACTTAGGTTTCGTGATAATCTTTGAGTAATAGCATATTCTCTTAAAGTCTGCTCTATAACTTACTTTGTCTGTTTGTCCATTATATGATCCTTATTCAATATTCTATTTAACTAAAAAATTTCATTCTCTTAGTTTATTCTTTTTTCTTTATTTCATTATGTTATTATATTATTTATATTTATTTTATTAATTCATTATATTTTCATTATAATTTTCCTTTTTAAATGCGAAACTTTTCTATAGTAAGGATTGGTTTGTCCGTACGTCCAAACGGTTAGACGACATTTTCTTTAATTTAGACATGTTATAAATATCCTATCGATTTCAAACTTTGCAGAATGATTTCTATAACAGTTGGGTACAATACTATATTCATTACTAGAAAGTATGTACGTCCATTTTTTTGTATAATATCATTGTCCCATTCATCTGGGTTTTGGAGTAATGTTTCTTAGGACAACAAGGTTTAGTATTATAATCAAATACTAAAAATAAAATTATGCCCTTTTACTATATTCTATACTAGCAGATTCGCCCCTAGCCTCTAGGGGCTTTGCCCCAAGAGGTGATAAAAATTTTTTTTGGCGAAATTCGTAATAGGACCAAGAAAATCTTCAGCAAAAAAAAAATGGGGGAGGATTTTTTTGTTTTTGGGGGGGTTGGGGGTATCCCACCCCCCAAGAAAATAGCCTAAAACCACCACAGGACCAGTAGGTATATTCCCTGAATAGTAGAATATAATCGGTCCAGTGGTTACCGAGATCTTAAGGACTGACAGACGGACAGACAGACGGACAGACAGACAGATTGATGGACAGACATCATTCTACTTTGTATTATAGATTTACGCTAATTTTAACAAAATTTATGTTTGACCTCCTGATTTTAGAGCTTTGCTTTTGTGAATGTTGTTATCCTTGTTATCTTGCTTTTTTTTCCTTTTTCATAACCTATTATATAAAGTAGTAATCTTTTTTTTGTCTGTAGAAAAGCTAACCGCTGAACCTATATGGTTCTCCTTTACAGTGAAGCTTCTTTTAAGTTCATAGAGGGTTTATAATTATTTCGAGGGAGGGTATCTCCACCCTCCCAGAAAATTCACCCCAAGAAAAATATTACCCCATCCCCTCAAAAAATCTTTTTAACTTTTTAAAAGCAAAGCTTTTCTATATTAAGGATCAGTCCGTACGTCTGTAACGGTTAGCTATTTTCGTTAATTTAGGCATGTGATTCCTGTAGTAGAAAGGTACGATTTAGAAAGTCTATAATCATTATCAGAATATCCGTACGTCCATTTTAAGCATACTAATTATTAACTTACAACAAATTTTTATGTATCAAAATTATCCGATTAATCTGATTTCTGGGATACTGATTCCTAGGACAACAAAATAGAATGTTATAAGCGAATCATATCTATAATCAAGTCCAAAAAATGTGAGTACGTCCTTAAGCATTTTCCTGCATGTAAGCAATTTCTCAATAAATTTACTTACAATTTTGTTTCGAATTTTAAATTTATGTTCTGACTATTCAGTTCTGACACTCTACATTATTAATGTTCATTAAACTTTTTTCTACCGTTTCAGAGCTTTGCTTTTATAAATGTTGTCATCCTTGTCATCCTTTTAAAACTTAAATTTAAAACTGTAGAGGGTCACATTCCTTCCTTACCTTAATGCCCTACCTTCTATAATGAAGGGGCAATACAATTACAGAGGCTGTACAGGAGCCATAAAGGGCCTATGTTATATAAATTAAGGTAAGGGGCGATGAAGAGGCTATGAAGGGGCTATGTTATATAAATTAAGGTAAGAGGCTATTAAGGGGCGATGGAGAGGCTATGTAGGGGCTATGTTATATAATTAAGGTAAGGGGCTATTAAGGGGCGATTGAGATGCTTTGTAGGGCCTATGTTATATAAATTAAGGTAAGAGGCTATTAAGGGGCGATGGAGAGGCTATGTAGGGGCTATGTTATATAAATTAGGGTAAGGGGCTATTTAGGGGCGATGGAGAGGCTATGTAGGGGCTATGTTATATATATTAAGGTAAGGATTATATAAATTAAGGTAAGAGGCTATTAAGGGGCGATGGAGAGGCTATGTAGGGGCTATGCTATATAAATTATAAGGGGCTATTAAGGGGCGATGGAGAGGCTATGTAGGGCTATGTTATGTAAATTAAGGTAAGGGGCTATTAAGGGGCGATGGAGAGGCTATGTAGAGGCTATGTTATATAAATTAAAGTAAGGGGCTATTAAGGGGCGATGGAGAGGCTATGTAGGGGCTATGTTATATAAATTAAGGTAAGGAGCTATTAAGGGGCGATGGAGAGGCTATGTAGGGGCTATGTTATATAAATTAAGGTAAGGGGCTATTAAGGGGCGATGGAGAGGCTATGTAGGGGCTATGTTATATAAATTAAGGTAAAGGACTATTAAGGGGCGATGGAGAGGCTATGTAGGGGCTATGTTATATAAATTAAGGTAAGGGGCTATTAAGGGGCGATGGAGAGGCTATGTAGAGGCTATGTTATATAAATTAAGGTAAGGGGCTATTAAGGGGCGATGGGGAGGCTATGTAGGAGCTATGTTATATAATTAAGGTAAGGGGATATTAAGGGGCGATGGAGAGGCTATGTAGGGGCTATGTTATATAAATTAGGGTAAGGGGCTATTTAGGGGCGATGGAGAGGCTATGTAGGGGCTATGTTATATATATTAAGGTAAGGATTATATAAATTAAGGTAAGAGGCTATTAAGGGGCGATGGAGAGGCTATGTAGGGGCTATGCTATATAAATTAAGGTAAGGGGCTATTAAGGGGCGATGGAGAGGCTATGTAGGGCTATGTTATGTAAATTAAGGTAAGGGGCTATTAAGGGGCGATGGAGAGGCTATGTAGAGGCTATGTTATATAAATTAAGGTAAGGGGCTATTAAGGGGCGATGGAGAGGCTATGTAGGGGCTATGTTATATAAATTAAGGTAAGGAGCTATTAAGGGGCGATGGAGAGGCTATGTAGGGGCTATGTTATATAAATTAGGGTAAGGGGCTATTTAGGGGCGATGGAGAGGCTATGTAGGGACTATGTTATATATATTAAGGTAAGGATTATATAAATTAAGGTAAGAGGCTATTAAGGGGCGATGGAGAGGCTATGTAGGGGCTATGCTATATAAATTAAGGTAAGGGGCTATTAAGGGGCGATGGAGAGGCTATGTAGGGCTATGTTATATAAATTAAGGTAAGGGGCTATTAAGGGGCGATGGAGAGGCTATGTAGAGGCTATGTTATATAAATTAAGGTAAGGGGCTATTAAGGGGCGATGGAGAGGCTATGTAGGGGCTATGTTATATAAATTAGGGTAAGGGGCTATTTAGGGGCGATGGAGAGGCTATGTAGGGGCTATGTTATATATATTAAGGTAAGGATTATATAAATTAAGGTAAGAGGCTATTAAGGGGCGATGGAGAGGCTATGTAGGGGCTATGCTATATAAATTAAGGTAAGGGGCTATTAAGGGGCGATGGAGAGGCTATGTAGGGCTATGTTATATAAATTAAGGTAAGGGGCTATTAAGGGGCGATGGAGAGGCTATGTAGAGGCTATGTTATATAAATTAAGGTAAGGGGCTATTAAGGGGCAATGGAGAGGCTATGTAGGGGCTATGTTATATAAATTAAGGTAAGGAGCTATTAAGGGGCGATGGAGAGGCTATGTAGGGGCTATGTTATATAAATTATGGTAAGGGGCTATTTAGGGGCGATGGAGAGGCTATGTAGGGGCTATGTTATATATATTAAGGTAAGGATTATATAAATTAAGGTAAGAGGCTATTAAGGGGCGATGGAGAGGCTATGTAGGGGCTATGCTATATAAATTAAGGTAAGGGGCTATTAAGGGGCGATGGAGAGGCTATGTAGGGCTATGTTATATAAATTAAGGTAAGGGGCTATTAAGGGGATGTAGGAGCGATGTAGGGGCGATGGAGGAGTGATGAAGGGGCGATGGAGGAGCGATGTAGGGGCCATCAAAGTACAATGTAATATAAATTTCAAGAAGGAGAGATGAAGGAGCGATGTAGGGGCGATGTAGGAGCGATGAAGGGGCGATGGAGGAGCGATGTAGGGGCCATCAAAGTACAATGTAATATAAATTTCAAGAAGGAGAGATGAAGGAGCGATGTAGGGGCGATGTAGGGGCGATGGAGGAGCGATGTAGGGGTCATCAAAGTACAATGTAATATAAATTTCAAGAAGGAGAGATGAAGGAGCGATGTAGGGGCGATGTAGGAGCGATGAAGGGGCGATGGAGGAGCGATGTAGGGGCGATGTAGGAGCGATGAAGGGGCGATGGAGGAGCGATGTAGGGGCGATGTAGGAGCGATGAAGGGGCGATGGAGGAGCGATGTAGGGGCCATCAAAGTAAGTACAATGTAATATAAATTTCAAGAAGGAGAGATGAAGGAGCGATGTAGGGGCGATGTAGGAGCGATGTAGGGGCGATGGAGGAGCGATGTAGGGGTCATCAAAGTACAATGTAATATAAATTTCAAGAAGGAGAGATGAAGGAGCGATGTAGGGGCGATGTAGGAGCGATGAAGGGGTGATGGAGGAGCGATGTAGGGGCCATCAAAGTACAATGTAATATAAATTTCAAGAAGGAGAGATGAAGGAGCGATGTAGGAGCGATGAAGGGGCGATGAAGGAGCGATGTACGGGGCGATGGAGGAGCGATGTAGGGGCGATGGAGGAGCGATGAAGGGGCGATGGAGGAGCGATGTAGGGGCCATCAAAGTACAATGTAATGTAAATTTCAAGAAGGAGAGATGAAGGAGTGATGTAGGGGCGATGGAGGAGCGATGAAGGGGCGATGGAGGAGCGATGTAGGGGCCATCAAAGTACAATGTAATGTAAATTTCAAGAAAGAGAGATGAAGGAGCGATGTAGGAGCGATGAAGGGGCGATGGAGGAGCGATGGAGGAGCGATGTAGGGGCCATCAAAGTACCATGTAATAAAAATTTCAAGAAGGAGAGATGAAGGAGCGATGTAGGAGCGATGAAGGGGCGATGGAGGAGCGATGTAGGGGCCATCAAAGTACAATGTAATATAAATTTGGAGAAGGAGCGATGAAGGGGCGATGTAGGAGCGATGGAGGGGCGATGTAGGGGCCATCAAAGTACAATGTAATATAAATTTGGAGAAGGAGCTATGGAGGAGCGATGAAGGGGTAATGTAGGAGCGATGTAGGGGCCATCAAGGGACTAAGATATATATAATAGTGAAGGGGCCATGAAGAGGCGATATTTAATTAAATAGGACATATCATCTCCTCTTCAGAAGGAGCGATTATGGAGCGATAAAGGATCATTTAATCGCCTCTTAGGGCAAGGGGCTATCAAATCGCTCCTTTCAAGGAGTCATAACATCGCCTCTTGTTATAAGGGGCTATTAAATCGCTCCTTTCAAGGAGCCAATACATCGCCCCTTGTCATAAGAGGCGATCAATTAAAATCATCGCCCCATATGGAGCGATGTCATGGAAAGGACTATACCCGAATTTTTTACTATTTCTAGGTTATCTTATGTAATTTAAACTATATAATATGAAATAATTTTTAATTGTTTTTCTTTTGAGCCACAAAACACTGTAAAATGTAACATATATGCAAAAATAACAATTTTTTTAATGAATATTATAATATCCTTATATGACATTGCGTCAGAGCTTATTCTTTAGATCATATGTTCATGAAAAGTAGTCATAAACTTGGAGGGTTGCGCTATTTATTAGAATATTAAATAAACTTGAATGGTAAAAATATTAGCATAGCCTTTGTCAATTCAAATGCTTTAGGTATATTATTCGGAAAGTTAGTTAAAAAAGAGAGAATTTGCTGTGTATACTGTTGAAAGACTTTCAAAAATGTAAATTACAAAGCAATCCTAAAAGATCGGGTCGTAGGCGAGTCTTAGTCGGGGGTTTTCTGATAGCAAATATTGCGTTATTGGTATACAATGTAAAAAAAAAACATTTTAAAGAAATTCTTTAAATAAAACCCAACGTGTATTGGCAGTACAAACATCTTAATGCTAGCAGACATATGTTTATCAACATTTGCAGAAAACTATTTCCACAAGAAAAATTATTCAGGTTTCTACTTCACAATTTTAAATATTTCTTTCTGATAAAATGTTTTACATATATCGTATAATCATTTACCAAAAAAAATATTTTGATAATTTAGATTTCAGAGAAGATTAATCCTTTCAAAAAACTAAGACGACATTTTGCATCTTCTGTCATGACATTTTAGAAAAAAATATAAAAAACCAAAATTTAGTATGAAAACTATTTTCATCGATTTTTCTGAAGGTATTATCGTATTCTGTGGCTTTGTTATTATCATTTACTTATATCGAAAGTGCCAAACATTGTACCCTAACTTATTCATTTAATAAAAAACTAACCGTGATGGATGTACGAATACATTAATGATGATAATAAATTTGAAAACGATTTACTTATAAGTCATTCTTTTTCGTTTTCTTTGACAAGGGAATTATTTCAAATGTATTAATAAATTAAACCTGATTAGAAAAAAGTTTAATTTATTTTTTTGTAATAAAAAGCCTTTAAAATACCTCCTTCGACCTCTAAATCAGTAAGACCGTCCTTATTTGCGAGTTGAACTATTAAAAAACAATGAGTCAAATTGAAAACAAAGGCCTATTGTTTGAATGTTTACAGGTGCTATATTTAGGCGGTCAGCTCATTATAATTAGTTTACCAATGGATTTAAAAGAAAAACAAGGATGACAACATCCATAAAAGAGAAGCTATAAAGAGTATAAAAAAATGTAAATTGGTTGCAAATTGGATAAATACAGGACACAATTTAATGGCATACTTATATTCTAAGGCCTTGAATAATGAGATGCCTTGCTTATAAAATTGTACTTTGTTGTCCTAGAAATCAGTAATCCAAAAATCTTAAAAATAGGATAATTAACTACATATATCACATAAAAAGTCATTATAAAAAAATCAACATGTTTTTTTGGAAGTCCAGTCATTTTCTAACGATCACAGAAAAAATTTGCTTTTTACAAGAATGACAACATAAACACGCTGTAAAGAAAAAAAATCTAAACTAAAATTTCAAATGGCAAAATGATTTTAGTGGGGCAAAAAGTTTTTTTTTCAAGAATTCACCTCAGAAGCATCAGAACAACCAGAACCGGATACAGTTGTTTATTCGACAGATAATGTGAGTTTTTGATTAGCTTTGTTTTACAAAAATTAAACTATGGAATAGACAAAGTAAAAGTATAATACTAAAAACTAAACCTTGAAGTTAAAGAAAACAAAGATTCTTTTTTATATTAAGAAAAGAATAATTATTTATATCCCAAATTAAAGGTTATTTATTATAAAACTTGGAATATTAACAAAAAGGGGTAGTTAAAGGTTTACTTTTTAAAAATGAAACTTTTTAAAAGTCTGATTGTAAAATGTTTTATAACAAAAATATCTTAAATATCATCTGAAAAGATTTTAAACAAACTGAAAGAGTTGGCGGACGGGCACACCCGAGTCTAAAGTTGATACACTGAAAAACTCTTAATATAGAAAGAATGACTTTATGTGTGATGTATTTTGAAGCAAAAAAACTCAATGTGGTTAACTAGTTTTTTGATTGAGAGAAAGACAACCTTTCACCTAATAATAGCTAATAATATATTTAAAGATAGCCATACATAAACGAGATTTATAAAAGTTGTGCTTTTATTATTGGAAATTTTTTGAAAATTTAAGGTGGTTCCTTTGGTTTTAAGTAACATACATAACAGCTAATGTAGTATAAAAGTTTTTACTGTAAATTTAAAGTTATTTCACAAGGTATAGCTCCTTAAAAACCCATTTTAATCCCTTTTTAACCACGCCCTAATTTGTAGGCGGGGCCATAATCTCATCAAAGGTTTATCCTTGCGTTTAAATCTATGTTTATTTAGAGCTACAAAAAAAGTTTTTGAAATTCATTTTTTTTATGTTAAAAAGATAGGAAAATGTTCTTTTTAATGTCGACTTTAATTCAGAAAATAAACTTAGAGGCTTATTGATTTACATTTGTCTATTGGATTTTAGTTTAGAACTAAGGATTTAGTAATACTGGCAGAGGACTTAAAAGAAGCTTCCCTAAACAATCCCAGCTATTTGTATACATCACATAAAGAAATTTTTACATTTTCTTTAATCTAAATGTAATATTTATAATTAAATAATTATTTTTGACTGACGGAAGTGTTAATGACAATTCTTAGTTGAAATGAAGAAACAACCCGTAGCCTAATGTGATCTGATGGGTTGATGGATTGCTTTGGTATTTTAGCATTAAAACACGCGGCAAAATAGGTTTTTTAAAACATTATTTGGAGTGGAGCTAATCTACAATTCGTACGACTGTCTGACTGTCCGTCTCTGTAACTGAGTGACTGTTAATAATACTAACTGAGCATATTTCAAATATTATGTGTTATTAAAATCCATATAAATTAGTAAGATATTTGTCTGAAGGTAAGGATTTCGGAAAATGATGGTCTGAACTAGCTGTACATTTCAGTTAAGATTTATAAATAACTTGTGGGGGTTTTGAATTATTTTTCTGAACTCCACTGTTCTCTCCTAGAGGCTAAAGGCAATAAACTGTATATTACAAAGCATATTAAGCCATCTGTATTCAACTATAAACTAGATTTTACTGTTATTTTCTGTTAAATTATTGTTACTACGCTACTTATGGACCAAATTATCTTTGTTGAAGATAAATTTTTAATGGGAATAAAAATAGAATTTTGAAGACAATTTCTTGTAAGAAAATGATAATTATAGATCCAATTACTTATTCTTTGAAGATTATTAAAAAGCATATATATCTTTTTTATAAGCAGATTAAAGATATTATTTTTATTTAAAAAGAGAGCATCAAACAATTTTATAGATTAGAATCATTACAGGAAAAGTTTGGACACTATTGCCTATTACTGACAATAAAGTTCTTACGTAATGGTGAAAAACAAAATTACCCCATCTGTAGGTTAAAATTATTGATTGAAAATTTAGGAAAATTACAAAAGTTTTTCAACCAACTAATAAGAAAAGTGGTTATAAAACTTTAGGTACCAGTGTATATTATATTCCTATTCTTCCCCGAATTTACCCCATAAATTTATCAAGCGAAGAAAAGGTATAAGGAGATTATAAACTTAGAGGGGTAAGTCAAAACTCAAGCGCCCCCCCCCCTCTCTAAGACATACCTACAGATGTTAAGAATTGAAGTACATACTTCCCAATGTTGAATGTAGGGTTGCTATGCCTCACTCAATATATTTTTGACAATATTAGATATATTATTACCAGTGGACATAAAATTAATGGATGTATGACTATGAACATATTACGATGCTTTTACTTCCACGTTAAAGTCTCCTTAAAAAAAATATTTGTTTTATCATCAATGTAATTTCAAATTGATAGGAACCTTATTACACAATATATCTGTCAATGACCTATCCCTCTATCCAAAATTATTAACCAATTGAAGATTAAAATTATATCTTATTATTTGCATAAGATAAAATCATTTTTAAAGTTTAGTTTCTACATTCTTACAAAAATAAATAAATGATTTTTTTAGCCAACTTTGTAATTCAAAACCTGGTGAGAAACTCAGTAAATAAATTATGACAAAAAAAGATTATTTATTCTATAGTTTAAATTAGTGGTGAAAAACTTTGGACATTATTACATTGGAACCAACCAATCAATATTTATAAAAAATCTCCAATTATCTTAATGCAGCCAATGAGAAAACATGTTGTAAAACTTTGAGTACTATTGTTTTTTTTTCAGTCAATTGTCCCCTCTATCCCTTGAAGTGGTATACATATAATTAGTAGTTTTGCTTGGACACTTAATATTTTTAAGATGGTAAACGTAGGATAATCTACAGATTATATGTTTATCAGCAAAGCTACTCTATTATTTTTTCATGAATTTTTGTATGAGTCTGTTTTTAGACAATTCTTATGTCTATACTTTTTTTTACTTAACACTTTGTATTTCTAAAGTTATAACTAGAAATCGATTAGGAAAGGCAATTGTATAGTTTTTGTAGTTGACTGACACACGAATATAGTGACTTATAGAGTAACTATGATTCTAAATTAGAAATAACAGTAACGGTAATCTTAATAAAATTTACAATATTTAGATCATCTCTGCCGCATTTTTATACGGCGACTTATTTCTCCTATGCTTAAAAATCCACCAAATCACAAATTTATTAATATGGACAAAATCATCCTTGTTTTTAAATTGATCAAAGTAGGATATCTAAATTAATGATTAAAGGCCAAGTTCTAAAGTCATTAAATGATAAAATGTAACAATAAAATTTCTGATTAATTTCTGATTAAAAGCGAAAGAGAGACAGCAACTACATACAATACACTATCTATAGATTAGCTATGCCTTTATGATGTTCCCCATATATCTTTGAGTTACAGCCGGATACACCCTAATTATAGTGAAGCTGCGCTACTTATAAAAATGACCATGAAAACCGCACCAAATTGCTAAAAGGCCTCTGGTCAAGAACCCTTCAATTTTTATTCCATTTTTTCGGCTACTTTGTTGTTTTTCTAATGTTACCAATAGTATCTCTAAAACAGCTAGGCTTTCCTAATAGTCTTTTTTCATATAACCTTAATTCAATATACTAAAGGCAGTGTAAAGGCATGTAAAATAATCTAAATTTTATACTAATACTAAGAGATTAATTAAGAGACTAATACTAAGAGATTACTAAGAGGTTATTCTATATTTTTCCTAAGAAATAATTTTAACTTTGTCAAATGAGGTGATGATTATCTAATATTCCATAAACAACTCTACTTTTGTTTTTCTACAAAATGTAAAAATCTTTAGGGGGATAGATTAATTTCCATGCTATTCATCACTCCCTGTTGTCCTGTTGGTCTGATAATGTAATTTAGATGAACAGTGATGATAACACTATAATGACGAAAATAGGGGGAATTGGTGTTTATACGATTAGGCTGATTTTTTTAATGGGTCAGGTTGCATGTAAAATGTTTGTTAGTTACGGTCTCACTTATAACGTATGTCGAATAATTTATTAAAATTTCCTATTTATGATAATATTTATGGATTTATTACTACACCAGAGCTGGATCTTTAAATCTTTTCAATGGTGCGCCAAATCGGGGTGCGCAGAATTTCAGCCAATCACAGCGCGGCATTTCGTAAAATGCTGTGCTCTCATTGGTGGAAAGTTGGCTCACCCCGATTTGGCGCACCATTGAAATGATTTAAAGATCCAGCTCAGATATTTATGTACTCTAATAAGGAGAAAATTGAAGCTGGATAAAATAACGATCTCTTCCCCCTCCATAATATTCCCTCCCAACCAATAAATGATGGGGGAAATGCCAATCTAAATTGACGACAATCCCCCCCCCCCTCTGTCATACTATCCACGTATATTATTCATACATTCTAATAATGTTATTAGCAAAACAATTAGTCGATAGTATGTCAGCCTTGATCACTTTTATTAAACACTTCAAAGTCGACATAAACCATTATAATTTTAGATAGAAGCAATCCATCCAATTTCAAAACCACAATTTTAGACAAATGTACTGCAATAAAGGAGCTGGTTGCTTGCAACTAATGGTATGAATTTGACTGAAGAATCAAATGGTCAAATGGTCAAATGGTCAAAGAGATATAATAGATCAGAACGATAAACCAGGATCAGGGACTTGTTTACACTAAGAAACCTATATCTACATTTATATACTGTAAAAATAATATGTTTCTAAGAGATCGCATACACCTTCCACATATTATGGTTCTGAATCTGATAATGATATTGTGGCTATTTTTGTGCTTTCCCTAAGGCCTAATTTCTTGAACCGACACAAATGAAAAAAAGCTTATTTATATCTCTTTCGGAGATTGTAACCATGTGAGGCTCTTATAACCTTACATTAACTTAACCTAAAGTAAGCGTAAAAAATACGTAATTTAGATGCAATATGAAGAAAAAATGAATTATTATATAAATTATTTGAACATCATTCATTGAAGATCTAAAGATTTGACTTTTTCCTTTCACATAAACATAACTATTTTCTTGGCCCCTATCTTCTAGGAATGACAGGTGAGGTAAGGAATAGTTATTTCTCGCATCGTATTATAAACGGCTTTCCGCGGATATAGAAAGTACAATTATGAGATTAAAACTAGTTTTTTTAGCCCCGAAGTGCCGAAGGCGCCGACTAAAGGCGCATCGTATTATAAATAGGTTTCTACGAAACTTCGGCATCCCGGGGCTAAAAAAATGGTTTTAATCTTATGATTGTACATTTCTATATTCGTAGAAAGCTGGATAAAATACGATGCTAGACATAGTTTTTTCGTATGGATGAGAACCGGTTCCTATCCACCGGATTCGAATGAATACGAGAAAATAGTTTAAAACTGTCCAAAAATAATTATAAATCCCAACTGCAAAGTACAGCAAATTGGGACCAGCAATTGCCAAGATTTTTAGCTTCAGACAAAAAAAAATACTTTTTTTTTATATAATACTTTTTCCTCTCAATGAAGTTAGATGTCCTTTTTTTCTTTGTGTGTTTTTACGCTACTTTATAGCAGGACGGAAAAAAGACTGTACGGAAAATAAAGGTTCATGACAAAAATGCGAATAGTCATTTTTTCAAGAAAAACTACAAAAAAGTCTAAATTTATGTGTGTTTCAATATCTTAAAAAATTGTCTGATAAAGACCCTAATTTTGCCTGAAGGGCTTTTTTCGCATTTCAGACATGATATAATAGAATAGCTAATGAAATAACTAGGATCTGTGGTCTGTCCGTATGTTTGATATAGTATATTACGTAAATTGACTTTCCTTCTTAACCCATTTTAGAAAAGCATTCTTATAAAAATTGCATCAATTCTAATATGCTAGGAAAATGAAAGCGACTTAATGTTTACATCACATTAAACCTGGAAATTTAAATCTATTCCTGCACGACATTTACGTGAACTTTATTCTACTCGACATTGTTAGCTTATTACTTTGAATTCTCTTTAGAGTTAACATATCTTTCCCTAAAAAACTGATGTTTGATTAAGCTTCCATGATTAACTCAGCCTAAAATGTTTAGCTGTTTTGAGATCTTAAATAGCACAAAGATAGACAATAGATTAGCTCAGACGAAAAATTTCAGTTGTTTTGAGATCTAGAACAGCATAGACAATATTTTGATATTTGATTATGCTCAAAAATAAGATGAAATAAGAACAAAACAAATGAAAATCTTAATGATTTAATTTTCATTGTTTGTCTTCTTGTAAATCATAATTATGTCACAAAGACTTGACAGGAATAAGTGTATAGGATAATGAATGTACCAAAATTCTATTATTATATAAATCAATTCTAATTGGGTTGGAAAAAGTAACAGTGTTTAAACTTTTCCACCAATAATTTATAAAGAAAGGCATTTATTTTGGTCGTTTTGTAAGGAAAAAAAGTATAACCGTATCAAATCAAATAAACAGTTACATACATTAGAATACCCCATAACTTCTTATTTCAACATTTATATGCGCGTACAACTTTATTATAATATTTGAATGGAAACAAATCAATATTAATAAGAGTTTAAAAACAGCACTATAAAATAATACCATCTAAAGGTACAAGACAATGGCCGATAAATTTATGTACATCTCCAATAAATTACCCTTTCTGTAGATTACAATTAGCAAATATATATTTCATTTTCTTCTTCTTCATTTTATTCTTAAACCATCACCTCCATCCTACTGAAGGAAAGTACTGACCTATAAATAAGGACTAAAGTAGCCCCTAAGTTGACGACAAAATTTCAACGTGTATTATATAAATTACTATAACTAAAAAGTATACCCCCCCCCCCCTCCCTCCTAGATTAGAGGGTAATGCTTGGAGCACGAAACATGATCCTGACTATAACATTGTCCCATTAGTTATAATGATTTACTGATAATTATAATTATAATATAAAACTTTATTACCTATAATAGTTGTCATTAAAAACAAATACTTTTACAGCTGTTAGTACATAGTAGCAGAGCAATAAGAAATAAATACATTTTAACAAAAAAACAGGTAAGTAATTGGAACTAATTCAAAGAAAGATGAACAGATGGCAAAACATTCTAGCTATAGAGTAGCTGTGCTACTTTGCTACTTAAAGCAAGGACATCCAAGCTTTTTGGAAGTGGGCTTCAAAGATTTGAGGGGGGTTAACATGACTAAACACAAAGCGAAACGTTTAAAAACATATTATTTCAACCCCGTATTTCTGCAACTATATTAGCTTCAATGCCATGCATCTGACATGGCAGAACATTTTTCTTATTTTTAACCAAACAACATATCCTAAAGAAAGCGGTAATTTCCCAGGGCTCGGCAGCCTCCTGTAAGCCTAAAAAAAATACGTTTACAATTTAAAAAATCAGAGCATCGTCGCGGCTTCCGAGCCCTGGTAATTTAGTTTTTATTACTATAGTATTTTACAGTTACCTTACTAAAATAAAGTTATTAACAGTAACTTTATTACTTGGAAAACAAGGAAGAAATCTTACATATTCATTCTTATGTAAAAGTACCAGGATGTCCGCTTGTATGTCTGTATCCAAAAATCTCGCTAACCGATATGGTTCTTCTAAAAGCTTCTAAAGCCAGGGAAAGTTTATATATAGTAGAAACATTTATCTTATTAAAACCTTCAAACAAGTAGTTCTAGACATAATATGCTATAGAGCAGCTGCGCTCCTAAATAAAAAGAGCGATAAATTAGTGCGGAAATTGTATTTTGATTCATAGCATCTTAAAAACACAGGGACATATATTCTGAAAACGAATACTAAAATCTTACAAATAAGCAGGAAAGGAGGGAACATGTGAGTGTAAATTATACTAGTACTCAAAGTTGTTTGGGTTAAAAAATTTTGGGTACTTGAATTATACCATGATTAATTGGTTCAAGCTGTTAATGTACAAAAATTTCAAACAAAAATTATACTCTATATCAGGGATTAATTTGTTTATCATCATTGTTAATGATTATCAATTTATTGTCAATTGTCTTATCCCTAAATATACTTGCAAGTCTAAAGTAACGACTATTAGACAAGATATCTGCAATTAAAGGGTCTTAAAGATGTTATATTTATATGGGGGACGGGTGTAAATGAAATTAAGGGTAGGACAATAGTCAAATTTAAATAACATTTAAAAAAAAAATTTATGGAGTACAAAATTGTTATAACTTTATGCATTTTAAACTCATCAAAACATTTATTAGGGGGTGTTTTTACTTAAGATGGTTTTCCCTAATATTAATCCCTATAAAAAGCGTCCCTACATGACAAAAAAAATTACTTAGAGTTTACGGAAATGGGGAGAGGAAGCGAAAAAAATTGCGTTCGCTATATAAGATACAATTATAACATTTTAACGATAGATTTCCTTAAATCTAAATATCTAGATGTCCATCTACCAAGAATGTTTTGAGGTAAACGCAGTCTTCCTGGTTGGTATTTGAGATAGACGTCTGAATTTCTGTTAGCTGATTTCCTTTTCCAGTAGGTTTAAACTTAAAATTACTTTTTGAATAAATCCTCTAAATAGCTTTCTTACAAAAAATCATTATAAAGACAAAACTCATCTTTAAATTGTGTACATTGCATTAGCTGTGACTTTGTCAATTATTATTTATAAAAATCTTATAGGAGGAAAATTAAAGTAAAATAATAAAGGGGGCGTGATCTAAATGTAACTTTGCCCACAGGACGGGGACCCTGTCCTGATTTTGTTTTGGTTCTTTGCAATCAGCTAATAGCGTCGGAAAAATAAACACAGCAGAGTACCTGCAAAAGAACAGAAAGCAAAATACTACAGACGAAAGGGTCTCCACCACGTGGGCCAGGCATTTGTCTAAATTTTACATCTATACTATATATTAATAGGATTAAACTAATAATGTAATATTTCTTTTGAGGAAATCAAGTGAATTGTAAACTTGACGATGATTAGTTTAAGATGTTGTCACTTGACTAAGCTTTACACACATCTTAGCAACATTTTAACAATAACAATTGCGTACATAAGAAGCTAGCGAACCAAAAACAATCTAACAGTATTTATTTTCTTAAAAACTGGGTTTATCTGTTGGTTGTTAATTTTTGGGAAGAAATATAGAGACAAGCAAAGAGGTCAACACGTACAGCCTAACGAACGAAAATATCCAAGTTATAGAGCAGCCCTGCTTCCAACACCATCTTCACCGCACCAACTTCCTACCAACAGCTGTTGCTGTCATCAAATTAAAAAAGCAAAGCTTTATATTAATTTGGGCGTTTTGTTCCGCTTTACAGATTAGACATTTAAGTTTTGTAGCTATTTAAAATTTTCATTTAAAAATATCTTAAAATGGTTCCCCTTCATCATATACAACATGTATACATATTTAGAAATTCAAATAATGTATCTAAAGGGTTAGAACAAAAACGACAAATTGATGCCCATACCTAATCATGATAAACAAAATTACCCCTTCTGTAGAATAAAATCATTGGTTGAAAGGTTTGGACACTGATAATCAACATTTGATAAAAGTACCCCAAAATGTATGCAAACGAGTCAAAGGGTGTGTTAACAAAACTTTGGGTACCATAGTAATTTAAAGCCCAATGTTCCATCCTTTGTACGGTGGGGGAAATTGTGCCCCCCCGCCCCCCCCCCCCACATATCAATGAACGTCTACAATAATTGTTACACAGGCGGATATGCTATTAAAAAGCTTCGCCATTAAGACTCCTTTTTATGAGTTCACACGACTAATAATTTGCCTAAAATTGGCCATAAAATAAGGAATAAATCATTAAACTAGGATATATCTTTTACATCTAGGTCTAAAATATACATTATCTTATATTAAATGCAAGGCTACTCTGAAATTTAATCTTTTTGTTTATGTTTCTCTTAAATTTTACATTATTTCTTTTCTTCTAAAGATTTAAAACAAATTCGAAATTCATTTTATTCATACATTAAGACCTAAAAAGTAATCTTAATCAAATAAATGTTAAAATTAACAAGGATGACAACATTATAAAAGCGAAGCTTTACAAATTGAAAAAATTGACAAATGATAATTAACAAATACAAGAAGTTTGAAATTGATAGAACGATTGTGATATGCCTAAATTATTTATAATATCCATCCGTTACGGACAGACGAAAAATATTATAAAAGCTTTGTCTTTAGAAGAAGTACTAAGCCAAAGGGGCTAATTTGCCCACTCTTGAAACTTTATATTGCCTGTATTTGAAAACTTTAGAAATTGCTCTACCTATGGACATAAAAGTTCTTGTATGAATATAATAATACTATAGTTATATTCAGGGAGGGTGGCGTCAATGAAATATTTAGGAATCAGGACCCATTCAATATTTATATTGTTTTCATACCCAAAAATTCAAAATAAAAAACAATTTTCTAAACATATCCATGTTTCTCTGGGTTGACTAAAACTGGGGGATTTAGTTATGGCAATTATGTTTAAGCCTTTTTAAGATTCAGGAAAAAGGGAAAAATTTATTGGCTGATAAATGTATGCATGACTCAAAAGAAATATTTCCAAAACATCTTTGGTCTTTTCTTTAGGAATTATCTTAAAAATTGCCATTTAAGGAAAACTTTTAGATTTCTAAAACGAAGAAATAACGAGAAAAATGTTTTTAGATAATACTTTAAAAACCCAAAGTTATTTATATTATATTTCTATTTTTTAAACTATTTATTTATCCCGTTAAAATATGTTATTTTATTATGTATGATTATGATGTTCAAAAGAGCAAAAACTAAACTAAAACCAAGGTCAAATTTTGAATAATGGATATAGGGAATTATACTTCAGTACACAGTAATCTATCATACAAAGATATTTTTTTGTTTGTCTGTGTGTTTTTTAATGATGCTTAAGATCTCGGTAACCACTGGACCAAGCAGGCTCTGCTCTTTGAGAATACTTTTAAAATAGTCATACCATAATAGAATAGTATCGTATCTATACTAAAATTCTAAATTAGTTTGTTTGTATGTCTAAAATACTTTTTGATTGGCTGCTAATTGTTAGATGTAAAGAATTTTGTGTAAACCTTTGAGCAACTATTTTAAATTTTTCCTCAAGTCGGATCGGCTAATTCATGATTCTCCTCGCCAAAAGAAAAAATTACACTAATCCTAAGAATTAAAGAGTTGCTTTGATCTCTAAGAAAATATTAAACAAAATTTTTCTATTTACTAAAAAGTTGTGAGTTATAGAGTTTCTATGCTATTATATGAAACTAAAATAGTCGTGTGTTATAGTTATCTATCGCATCATGTTATAGACTGCTATCCGCGGATATTAAGATAAAGGAATATAAAATTAATTCCAGTTGAATAAGCCCATGCTATACATGATCGGTTTCGAAGCCAAATTGAAATAAAAGTCATATAATTATGATAAAAAGAAATAGTTTATTATAGAGTTGCTACGCTCTTTAAGAAACTAAAATAGTCGCGTGTAGTCAAAAGAGTAGACAAAATTATCCATGGCTGTCAGGGAGGGAGGGGACAATTGTAGTTTTATTGTTCTATATCTACCAGGTATTTAAGGCAGAATTTCACAAATAAAAAGTGGGGGAAAGATACAAAAATAGCATTTCTGTCTGTCTGTCCAAGAATCAGAAACGGTTTGTTTTTCTGGAAAATATTTTTTTTGATTATTTTAATATAAATTTGTAAAGAAGGTGTATCAACTTTTTTGCTTTTTATTTAAGATAGCTAGCCGGTTCTTTCAGTAAGTAGTAGATGTAAAATTTTTCATAGAATTCAGATATGCAATCGTTTTTTTTTGTAGACCTCTTATTTTTTAAGTAATTTAGGTTTTTAAAAAAAATAATTAATTCGGTTTTAAGGTACTAAAACGCAACAAAATAAAAGAAGAAAATGGCCAGTATGAACAAAAATAGTAAGATCTTTAATTTGACACCTTACTTTTAAAATTCTGTTGAGTAATTATTGAAAAAATCTATTTTTTTAACCTCGGTTTAATAAAAACTTTAGACCTAAATATTTTCTCAAACAGACATAAAAAACATGGGTTCATATATACCTTTAGAATCAGAAAAATATTACGAATCCATTCTAAGCGAAATTGAAAAAGTTTTAAAAAATTGTAATAAAAAATAAAAAAAATGAAAAGTTTATTTTAAGAATTGTAACTACTAAACTAGCCAATCACAAATCACGAAAATTGACGAATCGCAAAGCTTAACCTATAAAGTTAACCAATAGAATTGCCAAAAAAAAGGAGAACGTTCATACAATATATACAATATATACTACAATAAATATAGTGATATTACAGAACATGTAAAGAATGAAAAATTATGAACAAATATGCATCAGTCTGTTTATAAACTTCAAAACAATGCAGTTAAAAATACATTATTGTTTCTTGTGTTTAAAAAATATCTGCTACATTGCATTGTCTTTTGTTTAGGTTTTGTTCAGGTTTTATTCAAGCTAACCCTTTAAAGCCGAAAATTATGATTCTTAAAATAAACTTATATTTTTTATTTTAGTTTTATAAAACTTTTTCAATTTTGCTTAGAATTAATTCGTATTATTTTTCTCATTCTAAAAGTATATATGAACACATACTTTTTATGCCTGTGAGAGGATATTTTTAATTTCAAAGTTTTGATTAATCCGAGGTTAACAAAATAGATTTTTTCAATAATTACTTAACAGAATTTTAAAAGTAAGGTGTCAAATTAAAGATCTTACTATTTTTGTTCATACTGGCCATTTTCTTCTTTTATTTTGTTGCGTTTTAGTACCTTAAAACCGACTTAATTATTTTTTTAAAAAACTTAAATTACTTTAAAAATAAGAGGTCTACAAAAAAAACCGATTGCATATCTGAATTCTATGAAAAATTTTACATCTACTACTTACTGAAAGAACCGGCTAGCTATCTTAAATAAAAAGCAAAAAAGTTGATACGCCTTCTTTAAAAATCGTTAGTCATCGTTTTTTGTTCACTAAAAAAAATTCTTAGATATTTTTCCGGTAAAACCTAGTATCACCTTTTTTTATTGATAAACACACACAGAATTTATTTATTTGTCTATCTTTCTTTCTATATAACCATACATTTACTGAGGGATCTTAAGGGATAAGACAATAGCAGATAAATTGGTAAAAGTCCCGAATGATGACAGACAAATGACCTTTCTGTAGATTGAATTATTGGTTGAAAAGTTGGAGCACCAGTTGTTTGGAACGAACCAATCAACATTCAATAAGAATTCCCAAAGTTTGTGAACCAACAAAAAAGATAACGTTGTGATAAAACTTTGGGTTTCAATGTAAATTAGTCCTCTTACTTTTAAGTGAATTCATTAACTTTATACCTGTATAAAAAATCTACTTCATAACTAAAGTTAATGCAATTCTTTTGGACTTATTTAAACTTGTTTGATCTAATAATATTATATTTTTAAAATCTCTTGGTCTGTGTGCTTGATATGTAATGCTACACAAGTATAAATTTCTTAAGAGGATATATATCAAAGTTCGTGTGTGACCATTTTTCCATAATAATCCGTCTACGATTATCTTTTGACCAGCGTTTAATAATCATTTATACGGAGATATATAGACATAGATAGAAAGATAGTCAGTTGGGTAGATGGATAGATAGGTAGTGTTTAAATACATAATAGTGATAGATATTTAGATAGAAAATCAGATAACATTAAAAAGAAATTGATAGATAGATGATTAGATAGATAGACAGATATTGCAACCTTACAGACAATTAAAATCATTACATATTTTTAGTTTTGTCATATAATACAAGAAAAATGTAATATAAACCTTTATGTAAAAGTAACATAATGTCTTTCTGTGTGTACGGAAGGATCTTGCCAACCGCTGAACCGACATGGTTCTCCCATAGACCTTCTCATAGATCCAGGGAAGGTTGAAAACTTTTTTTTTGGAAATGTGCAACCATATTTCCAAGATAATTCACCAATAGAAAAAAATTAATGCGCCAAAAAGTGTAGAAAGTAAAATTGAAATTAAAGAGCACTATGCCTCTAGGGGCGTAGTCGTTCTTAATACATACAAAAAAATATAAAAAATACAAAAAAATATAGACAGACAGACAGATAGATAGATATTTAATGTGATGAGAAGCGTAAAATAATAATTTATCTGTGGCTATCTCGCGCCAAAAATAATTTCAATAATTTATTTTATCCTTAACCTTCTCCCCCTTTTTCCCGTCACCTTTTTACCTTTACACTTTTTCTAACATTCAAACAGACAAGAGCGATGCATTGTATAGCTATACAGCTGAGGGGGATAGAATGATTTTTATTTGTCAGTTATGATCTCGTTTAACACTCAATAGTTTGAGTTATCTATTTCAGAAAAGCTTTATATACGACCTAAGATAGTTTTAGGCTACTTTTCTGAACCCCCCCCCCCCCCCCCCTCCATCATGGGTTTAGAAATTACAAGAAAATTATTAGGTTAAAGAATATTTTTTTCCCAGTATAGCTTCGAAACAGATCCTCTGGATTAGAACTGGGTCTCGGCCATACTGAAAAAATATGTATAGCATCGTATTACAGCAATTTTCCACAAATATAAAAATAAAAATTATAAGATTAATACCAGTTTTTAATATTCGTGGAAAGCTGTCCATACGGTGCAATAAATAACTAATATAATTTTTCAGTAATTGATAATTCAAAGCAATATGAAACTTATAGAGATGTTACGCTTGTACACAAAGCATCATCAAATGCTCAAACACTCTAGGAAAAATATTATGTTTCTACTTTATGCATAAATTTTTTTTAACAAATATTCAAGTTTTAACTTAATAAAAGGAAATATAAAAGGATATTAAGTGCAAGCTTTTTAGTGACTGGTTTGATATTTAAACTAAAATCTCCTTGACAATCTGCATTTAATTTGACGACCTTTGACTGAATCTGTAATATAGTTAGTTAGTCCCATTTAAATTCCAAGGAAAACACCCTACTTTTTCTGACATTGCCACGCGCCTAACATAGTAGAAGAATGCTATATTATAATTACTAGTGGCTTCGCCCCTAGCCTCTAGGGGCTTCGCCCCTTGAGGTAATGGAAAGTCAACCCTCCAAAATAATTTTATAGTTATATTTTCAAAAAAGTTATTCTTTGCCGAATTACTCTTTGGTAAAATTAAACCCAGGTCGTCGTTAGCACAAAAATTTCAATTCGTAAAAATTAAACCCATGTTGTTCACCGTATACACAAAATTTAAAAACTCTCCTCTGTAAATCTTATTTAATACCTATAATTGCGACAACTTTTTAAAGATGTAAATTTTTAAAAGTTACAAAAAGCCCAAAAATTTTTTTGGGTGAAATTTTTTTGAAATTTTTTTTTTTTTTTTTGGGGGGGGGTTCAGGGGGGCTTCGCCCCATGGTGCAGTGGGGTTCCCCTAACCCAATTACTGGTTTTTGTTAAAAAAAAATAAGAAAAATTTGGAAATTGGGATTTTTTATTTTATGGGTGGTTGGGTGTCTCACCCTCCTAGAAAATAGCCTAAAACCACCGGAGGACCAGTAGGTATATTCCCAGAAGTGTAGAGTCCAATATGTTTAGCAGTTACTGAGATTTTACCAAAAATGTAAAAAAAAAAATTTTGGAGGGGTGGTTTTTTTAGTTTTTGGGGGGGTTGGGGGTGTCCCACGCCCCAGGAAAATAGCTTAAAACCATCACAGGACCAGTAGGTATAATCCCTGAAGAGTAGAGCCCAATCGGTTCAGCGGTTACTGAGATCTTAAGCTTCAGACGGACAGACGGACAGACGGACAGACAGACGGACAGACATCAAGCTACTTTGTATTATAGATTAAGTCAGACAAACTCTGCAGTTTTGAACGAAAACCCAATATTTTTTTTATCTCTTGACCGGAACTTTTAATTTCCATAATTTAAACATAAGTACAAATTAGCAGGGACGAAGGGACGGAGGGAGGGACAATCTTAAAATAATTAATTGGATATTGCACGAGACTTTCACCTTCTCTGATAAAATGGTATTTCCAGCTGGCTAATATAACTATATGTTACATCTACCCCCTTTACCCCATACCATCCCCTTCTACTGGATGAAAGAACTGACCATGGAATGAGGTTCATATTAGCAACCTAAATTAAAGACAAATTTTTCCCCTTTCAATTTATTCACATAAATTATATCAATTAGTGTTAATCTGTAGAAGTTAGTAGTAATATCTACTAACTAGCGGCTTCGCCCCTAGCCTCTAGGGGCTTTGCCCCAAGAGGTAATTAATGAAGAAAAAAAATTAAGTACCTGGTGAGAAGCCCCCAACTCCACCACTAATCCTTATACTAAAGTAACAGGATGTCTGTGTGTCTGTGTGTATGTCTGTACCGAAGGATCTTGCTAACCGCTGAACCGATCGGGTTCTCCTTAACAGGGTAGCTTCTCATAAGTCCCGGGAAGGTTTTTAACTATTTTGGGGGAGGGTACCACCACCCTTCCAAGAGAAATGACAAAAAAATCAAAAAAATTTCAAATTTAGAGGAGACTTCAACGTCAAATAAGGTGGTATCGTACATAAAAAATTAACTTTAACAAACAACAACATTTAAAGTGCCACTAGAGGCCTCAAGGGGCGTAGCCGCTAGTTTTAAATAACAGAAGGAAAAAAAATTGGGGGGGGGATTTTTTCATTTTAAGGGGGGGTTAGGGGTTTCCCATCCCCCCAAAAAATGGCTTAAAACCACCACAGTACCAATGGGTATATACCCTGAAGAGTAGAATCCGATCGGTTCAGTGGTTACCGAGATCTTAAGGGACAGACGGACAGACAGACAGACATCGTTCTACTTTGTATTATAGATAATTTTAGGGAAGAACATTTATAGTCAATCATTCTATCCCTAAACCCTGACAATATAGACAGATAGTTCCCAAAGTTTTATAACCACGTTATCTTATTCGTTGGCCCAAAAACTTTGGGTACTTTAAATAGATTTTTATTGGTTGGTCCGAAACTATCAGTGTTTAAGCTTTTGTACCAATATTTTTAATCTATAGAAGTGGTAATTTTATTTATCATTATTGGTTATCTAAATATATAAATTTATCTTCCTTTGTCTTATCTCCTAAGATCTCTGTATAAGACGCATCGCGCGCGATATTAGCCTTTGTAGGTCTAGCTTAAGTGCGTCACACTAGAGACGTTAAAATTAATTACATGATAAGGAAAAATGCCTTTTCTTGTTAAGAGGCGAACTTATTTGCTTGCACAATTACATAACTTACAGACAACAGCCATGCAGTCAAAAAGTTGGTTGTCTTGCAGGTATTAGATTGTCAAATAATTCCCCTGGATAAAATATTTCGATCATGGAAAGAAAACGAGAGTTTCCTCCTATTTTCACAGTAGCTTTTCTCCTATTTCTAGCCCCTGCGGGGGGAGGGGAGCTCTAACCCTGCGAGGCCAATTTTCAAAATATTCGGGGCAATTATTTACAATTACCTAACCTAACCTTACCGAAATAATCAAAATACGACGAAACCCACTTCTTTGTTTTCTTTCCGTGATCAAACTATTTATATATACTTTAAACAGTATACAAATAGATTTTTTTAACAAACAGATGCAAAAACTTAATAAATGTCTTTAAGATACATTATTGAATTTTATATTATGTTTTTAAATTAGTTAATAAGCAGCTTTGCTCTATACTTTTTCTTAGCCTTATAATATCTTACTCACTATATATTACGACAAGAACAAACATATGTATTGGAGCGGATTTAGCTTTTCAATTAAATCATCTATTTATACTTTTTATTATAAATGTTGATATAACTAGAATCAAAAGCCTTTTTTGCCATTTCATACAAGATACTTAATGGTTAGCTCTTATCGTTAATTTAATGTTATAATTGTACTATTGATTTCAAACTTTGCATGAGTTTTCAGTTAGGTATAATTTAAAAACCAAAGTGCTACCAGAGAGTGTTTACACCCATTAAAGAAGTTCTGACACATTACTAGTGTTTATGTTCGTTTTTCAAACCGTATAATTTTCGAGCTTCGCTTTATGCATGTTGTTATTCTGATTTTTCTAATGTCCAATCCAATATTATATTAGAAGTATCTAACTTTTTAGTTGCGCTTCTTAGTAGTCCTATTTGTTCAGTGTCTGACTTAGCAGCAGAAGGAAGCATCTACTTTTCTTACTTACTTTAGACCAGGACTCAAACAAATCTACCCCACCCCTATAATTAGCAGACCACTCATTTAGTTGTATAAAGCGGATATACCAACAGATTCTTATTGTAGAGTAGACTCGCTTGTTATAAAAAGATATTTAAGTCTTGAATATGTCTATAGATACATCACTTTCAACCCCCTATTTTATATTAATTGAGTAATAACAATCAGAAAATCCTATAAAGTTTTAAGGCGTGTCTTTTCAAATGTAGGATTATATCCAGTTATACAGCCATGACGTAAAATTAGCCATGTTAGAATCGTCCTATTGGTTTCAAACTCTGAATAATAATGATGCTAGAAACAATAAAGTATATTCTACGATGTGAAGTATAGAGCTAATATATTTTTAATGTGGCTACGCCCCTAGAGGCCTCAAGGGGTACTTGAGTTAAGAGGGAAGGATGGAAAATGCTGATCCTCAACTTTCCATTTTAGTTTTAAAAAGAATTTTAATTTTTTGGGGTATAGTATTTTTTCAGGGTCCAGTGGTTATTGAGATCCTTATTCAAACAAAGACACACAAGACAGAAAGACATCATATTAATTTTAATAGGAATCTTCTTGTTCGATTTTAAATAGATAGGCTTAAAAGGCTCTACACTTTTTAACTCTAATATATCTAGTGTCTAGTCTTTATAGTATAATTTAAAATTCTCGTCTCGAGTATGAAAATTGACCCCTTACAGAAATGAAAATCATGCCCCTAATACTCTGTAATTTTATGCTTAAGAATATATCTTCATTCAAAAAATGCGCCAAGGGAAAGATAGATAGATAGATGGTATATACACATTAAGGATAGACGGTTGGAATAAGTATAATAGATAGTTAAGTATATAAAGAATGGATCTAACACTATGTTTTAATGTTCTTTAATGAAATGTACCTTGTAGCGGGCTTAATTCCACTTCTCCCCTCCAACTGGATGAACAAACTGATCAATAAACGAGTTCCATATTATCAAGCTAAATTGACGACAATTTTTTCCACTGTCATATTATCCACGTATATTCTACAATCAATTGTGCGTACAATTATTAAACTTCTCGTTTAGATGCTAATTTGCCTGATACTTAAGTCAACTGTCAGTCCAACTTTTTGTTTTCATGGAGCATACAATACAAAGCTAGTCTTTTGTATACACTCCTAGAGGTTCGCTACAAGAAATAAGGGAAGTAGGGTACAATGGGCTGTTTATTACACTAGTCCACAAAGTTTTAAAATAATGTTTTCTTATTCGTTGACTTAACAACCTTGGGGACTTCTTGAATGTCAATTGTTTAAGTGTCCAACCGTTTCAATTCTAATTGTAATCTACAGAAGAGGTAATTTTGTGTATGATCATTGGGGATGTACATTAATTTATCGGCCATTGTCTTATCCATTTAGATCCCCGAAATATCCTGGCAGGTTGAAGACAAGATAAGATATTGATTACACTATAGGAGTTCAAATCAGGGATTTATATGGATATGACAATGGCCGATAGATTGATGAAAATTCCCAATAATGATACACAAATTATCCCCTCCTGTAAATTACAAGTAGTGGTTGAAACGTTTGGACACTTAAGTTATTGATGCAAATAATTAAAATTTAATTCAAAGTCCCCAAATGTATTAAGCTAACGAAAATGCAAACCTTGTTATAAAACTTTGGGGACTTCTAAAAATAAACAACCCAATGTCCCCTCCTCCCCGAGTTCAAATATACAAAATCGATACTTAAAATTTCTGAAAATTATTATTTGGTCAATCTAAAACTATGTTTATCGTTAACTATTATATTTATGCCTATATAAAAGTAACAGGATGTCTACTGTCTCTGTGTGCGTACCGCTGGACTAATATGGTTCTCCTTTACAATGAAGCTTCTTATAGGTCCACTAAGGTCTATAACTATTCTTAGGGAAGGCACAATCTTTAAAAATTGCCCATGGAAGAAAATATTTTTCTGCTTTTTCTATACAAAATTAAAGAGAAAAGTGAAGGGTCAATTATTCTCCCCCCCCCCCTTTCACTCTTTGCACTTTAGAAAAGAGTAAGCCTGTAATATGTTGTTAATATTTTTTGCCTATATTTCTTTTCTGTGTCCGAAATGGTAAAAACTGTCCTTAATTACCTGCATTTCAGAGGCAGCATTAAAAAAACATAATCATTTCATCTTCATTTTCATTGAAATTTTTTTAGAGAAAAGGTCAAATTTACCCACTTTCCTAGAACATTTATTTTGTGTCGAATTAAAATACAACACCCCCGTTCCCAATAAGAATTTTGTTATCGTGAAAAGAAAAATATGGGAAGTGGGGTGGCTTAGTTTTTAAAGTTATATAATTTGTAAATATCAAATGGGTCCAAATCAAAATATTTTGATACTGTCAAATTATAATATTGGCGCGATAGGGTTTTAAAGTATTTCCTTCAGGATACCTCATAATATTTATAATTAAAGCTACTATATAAGTTTTTATATTTCACCTTAAAGAGTAAAAAAAGGGCTAATAGCTACCCCCGGGCCCTGCCCCTCATCTCTTTTTTGTTTTTAGAAATTTAGACTATAAGTCTTTGAAGAGTCTTAAATTTAGTAATGCTAATTCAAGCAAGTGATATTTAACAAGGATGACAACATCCATAAAAGCGAAGCACTGAAACGGTAGGACAAACGGACATTAACACTTGCATAGTATCTGAACTGAAAAATCGGAACATAAATGTATAAATGTCGAATCAAAATTGTAGGTAAATTTGTCGAAAAACTGCTTAAAAACAGGATAATGTTTATGGACATACTTACATTTTTGGACTTGATTATAGAGTTGCTTCGCTTATAATATTGTTCTTTGTTGTCCCAGGAATCAATATACCAAAAATCAGATCAAACGGATAATTAAAACACTTGAAAATTTGTTGTTAAAAAAGTAGAAAAATCAACATGTTTAAAATGGACGTACGGACATTCTGGTAATGATTATAGAGTTGCTACGCTTTCTAAACCGTACCCAACTACTACAGGAATCTTCATGCAAAGTTTGAAATCGATAGGACAATTCTAACATGCCTAAATTAACAAATAAAAGCTATCTATCTCGGACGGACGTACGGACGGACGTACGGACGGACGTACGGACGGACGGACCGACCCTAATTATAGAAAAGCTTCGCTTTTAAAAATTCCCCTGGTTGGTTGGAAACAACTTAGTAAACCTAGTTTGACGGTCATAGACATTTTAAAGAGTAGCTTTGCTACTTACAAAGAATGATGATTAATTGATCATTATTATCCATTTCTATGATAGTACCATCCACATTTTGACGGAGATTGCTGTGTTATAGAGTAGCTGCGCTACATATAAAGAATGTTGAGTTAAGATAGGTTCATAGACGGTCTGCCGAACGTTGCTAGGTTATAGAAAAACTTTGCTACTTATAAAGATTATTGATTAATTGATGGTATTACTAGATGGTATTAACCATTTCTATGATAGTACCAGCAACGGTTTGACGAACATAGCCAATTTAAAGAGATGCTTCACTATTCAAAGAATGTTGAGTTGAGACAGGTCCATAGATGGATGGGGGACATATCCAAGTTAAAGAGAAGCTTCGCTACTTATAAAGAATGTTGATTATTGATAGGTAGTTGCTAGATTGCTATTTCCTCTCTGTTAAGACAGCTTAATTTCATGTCTAAGACAAGTATTTCGAAAAAAATGCATGATACAAACATTTGAGAATAGTTCTAGATATAGTTTGGAATGAAAGTTTTGATAGTAGCGAACCTACTCAAATATTTGAAATGTCCGTTCGTCTGCAGTCTGTCTCAAAGAAACGGTAAGGGGGGGGGGGGGGGGTATGAATTTTGTAGTTCATTATTAATATAATTAAAATTAAAACTATATTTGTTTTACGCTCCGTTTGGCAACAGATTTTGATTTTGCAATTTGTACCTATACCTAAACATTATAAAAATTAATTTATATTTCAACTTTTTGTTTATCATGATAATTGCCCTATGACGATACATCTGGGTTGTCGATAAAGTATGCAAAATTGTATAATAACTATCAAAAAGTTGCATATGTATAATTATATACGTAAACGCATAATATCTAAGAACATAACTTAATGTTTTCCTATTAAGCCATACTGATGAGCCCTAAAAGTGCGAAGTGTCTATGGATATTATATAAAGTAGTAAGCCTTTTTTGTCGGTAGCGAAGGATCTTACTAACCGCTGAACCTATATGGTCTCCCTTTACAGTGAAGCTACTTATAAGTCCAGGTTTAGAAGTTTATAAATATTTGGAAGGAGGGTATCTCCACACAAAACTTATTTATTATTATGAGCTTTTAGATATTTTGTTTTTAATTAAAAATTATTTTTCGTAGGTTTGAAATGACACCCAAATATGCAGGAAGGGAGAGCTAAAATTATATTAAGGAATTTAGCCTTTTAATCTGGGCCCTCATTTAGGTTGGGCAGTGAAGTGTATTTTTATTTTAGGAACTGGGTAGGATTTATTATAATGAAGATTTTTAGTTGTTATACCTATTAAAATTGTTTTTATTATTTAAACATAAGTAACTATCTATATTTTCATTAGAAAATCTACATTTCAATAAAATATCAGCCATATTTACTTATATTTAATCCAAAATAGTTAAATTTGTCTCTCAATTATGACACAGCCAAAATTGTGTTAAAATTGTGTCAAAAATGATCCATGTGACGTAATAAAAATGTGGAAATTGTCCATCTCTTTTTTAGGGGTTTTCTTTCCGACTTCTCCTCTCATCTCCCTCATTTTATTACGTCACATGGATTAATTTTGTTTCAATTTTAACACAGTTTGGGCTTTGCCTTAAATTATCAGCCGCGAACACAATTTTTTGATAAAAAAACATAGTGGACATGAACAATTAAAATTTCATATTGAGATAATGTCAACATTTTTGACAAAAAATTCACTTTCGTGACGAAAAATAGCTTTTATAATAAATAAAATATTGAACATATTCTTCCAAGTTAAACCTGGGTTTAATAAAGTAAATTGTTTTATCAAAGAAAAATGTAATCATCCACTGAACTGCATTAAGCAATTATATTCACATGATAATTAGGCAATAAAGCCTATTAAAATTAGGGACAATATACATCAATTTTACTCCACAGACAATAAAAATCAAATTTTAATAGCGACAAGCGAAGTTTTACCACATTTTTAATCCGTCCTTCCGTAAATAGCAATTGGCTATCATCGTTAATTTAGAAATGTCCTATTAATTATATCAACAAAGCATAATGATTCCTTATGGCAGTTAGATACGACTTATTTAACAACAATTCATTGTATGATATGACTATCTTATACATTTTTGAAATAATGATTCTTAGGACAACAGAGTATAATATTATAAAGAAACCATCTACATTAATAATTAAGTCCTAAAAAAGCCAGTATGTCCTTAAACATTTGAAAAAAATAAATTCTTATATTCTGCCTAATTAGTTTGGACACTCTGCGATAGTTTTGTCCTACCGTTTTATATTGGAGCTTCTCTTTTATAAAGGTTGTCGTCCTTGTTTTTTTTTGTATTAAACATCACCTTATATATATCGTTATCGAATATAATTGTAAATTTTTCGTGTATCAACTTTATGTAATTTTATAATATATCATTAAATACATATTACATATATGTTAAAGCTATTATTTTAGCTTTATTCTAAAGTGTTAGATAGGTCAAAAATAATTGGATTTTAAGTGTCTTAAACTTTTTTGGACAATTTAATATAAATTTAGGATTTTTAAAGGCTATGATTATGACACTTGGACAAAAAAAGGCATTTTCTTAAAGTCATCTACAAGTCGATCATTAATTTATGGTGGACAACATCTGTAAGAACGTAAAATATATATTGTAAAGTAAATCAATGTCTATCCGTCCGTCATTTCGTTTTTTGTCTGAAGCTTAAGATGTGGTGCCATTTTTTTGTATTTCTCTTCTTATAGGGAGAAAACACTTATAAACAAAAAAATGTTTATTTATAGAATATTTCACTTAGATAATACCACACAAAAATTTTAATTATACAAATTTTCCTAATAAAATTCAATTTCTTCCAAACTGTAATTTATGTACAAACAGTCATTCGGGAATTTTTTTTATTAAGTAGATGCTTAATGAACACTGAACAGTAGAGTTTAATTTATAATACACTTAAAAGCCCAATAAATTCCTCTTTACTAATTGAAATCATATTTCTAGTATATTGTATGGATAGATAGACGAACAAAATTGATTTTTAGAGTAGATGCTTATTAATTAGGAGAATTTTCACAAAAGAATAGTGTGCTATTATAAATAGCAGCTGAGAAAAGTTAATTTTTCAAAAGGACAAGGATGGTAACAAAGTTTTATAAAGTATCTTCGCTACAAAAAAATCAAATAGAAAGCTCATCAAAAATCTATGAAAATAAAACTGTTCATGATTTTGATGAAAAACATTCATATGTATAATAACAAAAAGAGACATTTTTTCTTTTTATGTTTGCTTTGTTTAAAGCAAAGCTTTTCCAAAGTTATGTTGTTTTTGTATTATCGTTCACATCTGACTTTTTATATACGATAATGGAGAGGGGGGGGGGGGGTGGGGTGACCTAACCCAGCCTTATACATGCCTGGGACCTTAGCTCACTTGAAAAATTCAAACTTTCTTGTAAAGAAAAGATAAAACTGTCTAGTGCCTATATAATTTATCAAACAAAAATGCAGACTTACAACTAACTACTTTTTTCATAACATTTAAATTAGGTATTTGAATAAGGAAAATAATATCATAAGTGTTCATTTGTTTATATTTAAATGTAAGTATTTATTTTCGTATTTATAAAAATAGAAATCCATATAAAAACCAAATTCCGTGATTTACTGTGTGTGAATTTTTAGTCAGGATTATGAGATTGTTAATCATAATGAAAATTTTCTATCTTGGAAAAAAACTAAGTAGTGGGTTTCGTCGTATCTTCAGAGTAGATTTTCTCCTATTAATAGCCCTTGTGGGGGCATCTAACCTTGCGTGGCAATCTTTAACATTTACCTAACCAATTAAAGCTACTGTGAAAATACGACGAAACCTACTATTTCTTTTTCTTTCCATGATTCGAACTTTTAAATCTAAAACGTATCTTTAGTTTTAAGCGGCCATGCCACTATCAGCTAGGAGCTCTAAAATTAAACGGGTAAGGTAGACAATAGCCTAAAACCATAACCTATGTGAAGCTCAATAGATTCAGTATATTTTAAGCTTTCCATTTGGACCAGCAATTTTCGAGATCTTTATGTTTTGACAAAAAAAAACTTTACTTTTTTGTATGTTTGGTTATCCGTAGTTCTATAACAAGCGTATCTTAGGAACATAATCGGTAATTACTTTAACGAGCAGGTTGGTTGATTGCTAATTTTCTTTTCTTTGTGATTTAATTCCTCCATTTTATCTTTTCTTAACAATCCATTTATCCCTTAGTTTTTTAAAATCTGTGGTTTGAGAGAGTGGGAAATTTTTTCATCAGTCAAGCAGTAATTAATAGAAACTTTTTAAAAATCATCCAGGGACTGAGACAAATATCATTTTTAAATGACAATTAAATATACAAGTAAAGCAGCAAGAGAATGATTTTTAGCCCAAAAGAAACAATCTTATGATACAGGGGCGTCCAAGCTTTTTTATTTTGGTGGGGGGTAAAAATTTTTTAGGGGGGGGGTAATTTGTTTTTTGGGGGGGTAAAATGGCGCGCGAAGCGCGCCGCAAATTTTTTTTACCCCCTTCCCAAAATTTTTACCCCGGGGGTAAAATTTGCTTGGGGGGGGTAATCACCCCCCCTGAAATCTGTTGGCAGGGGTAAATTTAGTTCACCCTCCCTCAAAATTTACCCCCGGGGTAAAATTTTTGGGGGGGGTAATTTAAATTTTATTAAATATATAGAATTAAAAATGCGCGCGAAGCGCGCAAAAATTTTTTTTATTAAAGATTTTTTATTTTGGGGGGGGGGGTATTTACCCCCCCAAAATTGTTTAGGGGGGGTAAATACCCCCTCCTAAATGGTTGGGGGTGCCTACGGCACCCCCAGGGTAGGGGTAAATTTTAAATGGGGGGGGGGGGTAAAATGAAAAAAAAATTTGGGGGGGGTAATCGCCCCATTACCCCCCCCCCTGGACGCCTATGTTATGATATTTGAGAAAGTAAAGTTTGAATGTTTTAAGCTTAACTTTCTGTTATTCTGTATCTCAAGTTTTCTTGGAAAGGTTTTTCGTTTGTTAACTTTGTTATGGTTTTTATTATTACTCTATATAAATAACTTGACACTCCCATCAAGTATATTTTTCCAGTATGGCCTCGAAACCGATTATTGTATAAGTACCGGGTGTAAGCCATACTATCATGTATCGTATTATAGACAATTTTCCAACAATAATCATATATTTAATACGAGTTTTGTTGTCCCTCAAAAGATAACAAAACTGCAAATGCGATAAATAACTAATCATTTTAAATCTATATATATTGTCCCAAACGCTGAGATCATCCACAAATAAAAAGTTCCAGGATATGAAAACAAATAAATGACAAAAAATATATGTCAAAATAAAAAAAAATGCTCCCCCCTCCCCGCCCAAACGCACATAACGCTTGTCCTTAAGATGAATTTACACAGAACCCCTTACAAACATTTTAAACTCTTTCTAAGAGTTTCTAAGTTATGTTCTTCAGTATGAAAAACCCCCTCCCCTGTTAATAGCCTAAATCCCACCCTCCTGGGCTAATATCCAGCCACTGTTCGGTCCAACAGTGTACAAGATCTTAATAGGAAAAAATCCTTAACTTGATCAATGACTTCAACGTACCATAGAACGATATCGTAATAATTTTTCTTAGAGCATTATCAGCAGTATGGATCGAGGATATTAGACAATGGAAAAAAATTGATTTAATTTAGATTTATATGAATAAATAGGATTCAGTTACTGCTACTTTATATTTTTTCAAAATCTGTAATTAATTTATAACAACATTTTGACAACATACTATCAACTAATTTAGTATAAAGTAATTATACAACAAAAGAATGAATAACTCATCTTTAAAATTATTTTATGTTTTTGATAAAACTAAGGTATTGATGGACAGACGTGCCCGAATAATGACAGTGCTACTATGCGACTACGAACACTAATTATCCGTAGGCAATTAAAAGGCACTCTGAAATCAGATAGAAAGATGGTATGGCCTTAATTTCAAAGCAATAATTTTTTTAAAAGTTAGTTCAAACTCAAAAATAAGTATTTATCAAAAATTGAAAAACGAATAGTTTAATTTGATGATTAAAAAAAGTATACTACATATTTCAATTCAGAAATTCAGCCTTTAGCGGCTGCAGATTATTACAAGTAGCAATGTATTTTTACATTTTAGCGGCTGTTTGTTATGTTATATGGCTGGCACTAGAGTCTGCGAACACACACCGCACCCTGTACCATTTTTCCTCCTTCGGCAAACTCAAATAAAATGTCAATGCACACCAAGGGATTGGGGGGGGGGGGGGATAGCACACCAACAAAACATTTAATTTGCCTCCAATATTACAGATTTCATTAACTTTTGTTACTACAATAACAAATTACTAGCGGCTGTGCCTCTAGAGGCTCTGAATTATAAGGGGTAGGGAAAATTAAAATAGCCTCAACCATCCCAATAATGAAATATAAAAAAAATAACCCCGGGACCTTAATAAAGCTTCCTTTAAAGGTACAACTTAATCATTTCAGTAGTTTTAGAAATATTAAGCTAAAGACAAAATACCTTACTATTGACTACATGATAAAATATTCTTATTTTTAGGCAAAATAGTTTTTCATGCATCTATAATTCTTGAGAAAGATTGTTGTATATTATTATTGTATGTATTCTTTTCTTGAAATAAAAAAGCCTAAAACCATCTCAGGACCTATGTGAAGCATCCCTAAAAAGGGGGAAACTCAATCGTTTCTGTATTAATCGAAAAGTTAAGCAACAGACGAAAAATCATTACTACGTTATATAATAGGAAATACTTAATATTCTGAGGCAATATAGTTTTTTTTTTCATGCATCCCTTATTCTTGAGAATGACTGTTGTATATTATTATTGTATGTGTTCTGTTCCTTACTATAGCTTAGAATAATTATTCTTAAAATAAAAAGAATAATAAAATTGAATCAAAATCAACTATTTTCTTGAGCAGCAGGGAAAAATTATAAGATCGATTTCAGTTTTGTTGTCTCCGAGGGGCCGAAGGCACGGGGAAATAAAAATTGCAAAACTGGTATTGATTTTATGTTTTTTTTTTGATTTCAGTAATTATTCAAAGTGTCTTTTTTCAGTATGACTTAGAGCCGATTCTTATTCAGAAGATGTTAATCAGTTTCGAAGCCATACTGAAAATTGCTTTTATTGGTACTTATTTTAGTTATTTATTTTTTAATTTAATTTTTAGACAGCCATTACTTTATTTTATTCACTCTTCCAAAAATACTGCAGCATTTTTAAGAAGTTGTTGATCAATTCCATTTCATTTAAGTACTATCTATATTTTAGAATAAAATTTCCTGTCCTCATGCAGTGTTGTTCCTACTAAAATTTGCCGCTAGCGAAATTACAATTTCTGCAGGATAATTCACACGACACAAGGCCAGGCGGGTGAGAGGAATACATATCATGGAAACAATAACGATTACGTCCATTTATTACAAAGTTTAGGCCAAACTATACGAGGCGGTAGAGAGATAGTTATTATTAGAACAAGGATGACAACATCGATAAAAGTGAATCTCTAAAATTAAATGGCAGAACAAACAACCAATAACACATTTAGAGTGTCAGAACCTAATATACTGTATAAGGATAAACTTATAGCTGATTTTACAGAGCTTATATGATACCTTGTTGTTCTAGGAATGTTGAAAATGAACGTACTTTTTTGTAATAACGATTATAGAGTGGATTTCTAAATTGTACCCATCAAGAAACCTCTTGCAATGTTTAAAATCAATAGAACAATGCTAACAAGATAATTGTAAAAAAAGAGAAAAGAGTAAGTCTTTACCCCTCGCGTCTCACCCACCTCCACAAATTGCTGAGAACGCGCTTATTTAACTTTTTTTTTATTTATTTTGTTATCTGATTATTTATCTATATCCTACTGAATTGAGGGAATTGTGTTGGTGTATAATTGAATCTGTATTCTGTAATTCATTTTCTATGTTTTTTTTCTCCTAGATGTGCAGATTTTAAACAACTAAACAGAATATTTTTTCCGTCAGCCAATATCATATACTAGCGGTTACGCCCCTAGGGCTTCTATCGAAACTTAAAGTTTTTTTACGTTTAGATAAGCTGTTTACAATTATATTTTCTTGGGCGCTAGATTGTAGTAGTTATGTTTTTTGGCGATTTCTTTTGGGAGGGTGGTGGTACTATTCACATAATATGTTATAAACTTTCCCAGAACTTATGAGAAGCTACCCTCTAAAGGAGAACCATATCGGTGCAGCGGTTAGGGAGATAGTTCGGTACAGACAGAAAGACATACATCCTGTTACTTTATTATATGGTTCATAATGAAAACTTGCTCTATATGTTTTTATGATATTTTGAATAAGATTATTAAAAATAACAATCTTTAGTTTGAACTCACGGACATTTTGTTGAAAACGTTCAGTAATAGGATATACTTAAAGGCAGGGCTCAGAAGCCGCGAGTCAGCCTCAAATTTAAACCCGTTTGGGTGCTTTACAATTTATTGAAAGGAGAAATCACTGGAATATGTTTAGACTTCCAGTTTTTTTTAATATAAAGGTTGATTTTCTGAGGCTTGTAGGCGGCTGACGTGTGGCTGCCGAGACCTGCTTAAATGTATAATTAAGTGAGTTATTTTAGAGTAGCTTTGCAACATAAAAGTGGGAAATTGATAGGAAAAGAAGGGGTAAGTGAAAAAAAGACATACCAAGGTATCTAAATACGGGTTGGATTATAAGAAAATATTTTTAAAATAAGTTAATGCTATTCTTATAATGAAATTACTTTTAATAAGTTGTAATATCACAGTTATCAACCTGACTTGACTTCAACCTAATCTGTGAGACCTCCATAATAAAGACCTACATCCTTCAAATGTATGATATTTTGGTATTATCAAAAAATGATCATAGCTGTCTTAGAATTATTACTTTTTAGGAAGCAATACCCTGATATTAACATCGACAATATGTACATACAATATCAAGAACTAGCAGTTACGCACTATTCTCAACTCTAATTCAAAAAAAAATAATAGGGTGGGGGGGGGCCCGGAGGGTAGATATACCACACTTTTCTGGGATCTTGCCAGATCAAGTATCAACTGTGGGGAATACCAAAGGATGACTCCATGCAAAATTTGAGCCGGATCCGGCCAAAACCGGCCGGGATTTTTATAAAAAAAACCCGGTTTTTTCCGGTTTTTAGGGGGTATCTGTAAATCAAGCCCTCTCCTGGGTACGCCCCAATGATGATTTTTGCTTTAAGGTATGATCTGAATTCCTCAACACTGGATATGACCCCTAGAGTTGAAAAAATGGTTAAAATCCGGTCTTTTGACCAGTTTCCGGCCATTTCCGGCCCCCAAAAAAGTTTTAAAAATCAAAATTTCATCTAAAATTAAAAAAAAATATGCTTTAAATTCCATTTTTCATTAATAATTTTTCAAAAAACAAAAACCTTAGGTAATGAAGATAATTTTAGCAACTTAAAATGTGAAAAAAGGTTGAAAATTGACAAACTTATGTCAATTTGAAAAATGTTGGTAAATCCTAAAAATTTGACGGATTTTTATACATACATTTCAGAATTTAGGTTGACTATGGTCTTTAAGACACGCCATATCCAACAAAATTGCAATGAGAGGGTCTAAATGTTTTTCTTAACCAAAATTCTACATACCCTGGTGGTTCCAGGGATATATCATTAAGGCTTGTAGGCGGAGGGGGGTGGTGATAATAATTTTCTTTTGGGGGCAATTTCTCTTGCAAGTGTGATAGTACCCGCCCTCAAAATAGTGATAAACCTTCCCAGTAATTATGAGTAGCTCCACTGTAAAGGATAAGCGAGATCATTCGGTACAAACAGATATCAATATAAAAAATCTACTTAAAAAACGCTATACTAATAATTGACCTACCTTCTAGATACTCCTTGGTCAACAACACATGCACGTGCATTTTTTTTTGTGTGTGTGTGTGTGTTTACTAATGAAAGTCAAGGTCAGATTAAGCATTGAAAGGGTAATCCCTTCCAAATATACAAAAATCAAATTCAGGATTATTTGTAATTATTTTGTCAGTCCAAAAAATAGTTTCTTCATTAAATTGGTTTCTTTGTTTATAGTAATTATAGCATGCCATAGTCAAAGAGGTAAAATAAATTGCTATTCTAATATGTTTATATCACCCAAATAATTTTAAATATCATATTATACAACATTTCAGGATTGGGGTGAAGTTTTTTTTTGTATAGAGTAATGGAAATTTAAACAAACTTCTCCCAAATTATCATATGTTAAGATTTTCCATTTTTTAGCTTGTAAATATTGGATTAAGAAATAGTTGAAGATTAAGCTCTCAACAATCAACTCCTTACCAACTTGCATTGCCTTACTGTGGTATTTTTGTTCAAGTTTTTATTTTTATGAAAATTATTCCATATCAGCGAATTAAAAACAAATATTTCATTACAATAAGATTTTTCCTAGTATACAGGTATAGGACAATGGAAATTATTTTAATTTCCCTCTAAATTCTAATTATGCTTCCAAATGAAAATCATAGTTTAAGCAGGTGGTATCAATAAAATACCCTGCAAACGACAATTATATCTATAGTTTTAATCTATACAGAAGACTTCTTTAAAAAGGCTGTTAATTTTTTTTTTTTAAAGGGAGATAGTAACAAATCTATTATTGATGTATCACTGTATTCCTGATCAAATTGAGATTTGTGAAGAATCTGCTAATTACTTTACTATGGTTTTTATCCTTCCCCTAATTAAAAGGAAACTACAGAAGATAGATCTATTTTATACTACCAGGGAGGAAGGTGACAATGGTCTGTTTATTACACTAGTACCCAACGTTTTTTTATTTGGGTATATGGGTACTTTTATTGAATTTTTTTTTGAAAGGTTAGTTCCACAAGTTGAGTATTTAAACTTTTTAGCCAATAATCTACAGAAGAGGTAATTTTCTATATAATCATTTGGGGATGTACATCAATTTAATGTCCATTGTCTTATCCCTATAGATACCTAATTACTACCCATATTCTAATCTCTAAGTTTCATGAAGATGGGAGGTAGCTAATACTGCTTTATGCGCCAAAAGCCAATGCCTAACAATATCACTTACTTTTCTACCAGTTAAAAAATCATCAATGAGATAAATACATAATAGTTATTTATCGCATTGTATGTTAAAATCAAAAATCCTATTATTAATACCAGTCTTTTTCAGCCCTGAGGGGCAGATGGCTTAGGCTGGTATTAATTGGTATTAATTCTATTATATATTACAATGCTTTACATGATTTTTCAGTCTGGCTGAAAACCGGTTATAATACAGCTAGTATCACGAGGTTCCGAAGCCATACATGGATGTTTATACTGCACATGAGTTGACAATGGCATGCTGTTATTAAAATCAAGAAAGAAAATCTTGATAAATTTCAATGGTGAAAAAGTTGAAGATTTGAAGTCTCCCTTTTGATTACCTTCCCTTTCTAAATAATCCCCTTTCCCTTCTCTATTTTTAAAAGCGAAGCTTTTCTATAATTAGGGTCGGTCCGTCCGTCCGTACGTCCGTACGTCCGTCCGTACGTCCGTAACGGATAGCTTTTTTCGTTAATTTAGACATGTTAGAATTGTCCTATCGATTTCAAATTTTGCATGGTGATTCCTTTAGTAGTTAGGTACGATTTAGAAAGCGTAGCAACTCTATAATCATTACTAAAATGTCCGTACGTCCATTTTAAACATGTTGATTTTTTAACTTTTTTAAATAGCTTTTTTCGTTAATTTAGGCATGTTATAATTGTCCTATCGATTTCAAATTTTGCATGGTGATTCCTGTAATAGTTAGGTACGAGTTAGAAAGCGTAGCAACTCTATAATCATTACCAGAATGTCCGTACGTCTATTTTAAACATGTTGATTTTTATACATTTTTAACAACAAATTTGTATGTGACCTAATTATCTGATTGGTCTGATTTTTGGTATACTGATTCCTAGGACAACAAAGTACAATATTAAAAGCGAAGCAACTCTATAATCAAGTCCTAAAAATGTAAGTATGTCCATAATCATTATCCTGTATCAAGCAGTTTTTCAACAAAGTTACTTACAATTTTGCTTTGACTCTTATACATTCGCATTCTGATTATTCAGTTCTGACATTATACAAGTCTTAATGTCCGTTTGTCCTTCCATTTCAGAGCTTCGCTTTTATGGATGTTGTCATCCTTGTTAATTATTGAAAACTAAAGAAAACAAGGTCTATCATGACCAACAGTAGCGCATCAAAAACAAGTTGGCAATTGTTTTGATGAATATATGATAGTACGTCAAAAATCAATTGTAAAAGGACTTATAATAAACCAAATTTTTAGGGATAATTGTTGAAAAAAGACAAAATTTACTTTTATTTTGAAGTATTTTAAACGTTGGAAAGTTAATCATGCTTTGAATTGAATGCTTTCAGTTTAAATCCTTTCAATATATGTAGAAGGAAGCTATTTTCAACTACCATGGCACATAGACGTACCCAAAAATCCTAATTATACAGAAACTGCGCTTCTTTCATATGGGAGGATCGAGGGGGTGGGATTAGAGAAGTCATAAAATTGATCAAAATTAGTCTTTTATTGGAAAGATATATAGGTTATTTTATCCCTCCCCGTTTTTAGGAATTTTTAATAGAGTTAGCATATAAAGAAATATCCTTTAGGGACTCTGGACTCGAAGCAGGCGAAAGCAAAAATAATCGGTTGAGTGGTGAGCGAGATGTTAATTGACAAAAAAAAGACAACATTAAGACTGTAATTTAATCCCCATCAATTCGAAAACTAAGTGCTAATCTAATGCTCGTTTTTAAGGTTTTCAACAAAGATAAAAATACTTGATTTTGAAAACTTTTTAAAAACTGATTAAAATCGCTATTAGGCCCAGACTGAAATATCTGGTATTAATATTATGATTTTTATTTATGATTTATGTCTGCATTAAAATACGATACATGATTTTTAGAATGGCTAAGAAGCAATTATTTAGCGGATATTAATCGGTTTGGAAGCCATACTCGACAAATAAAAATGACTCCTCTAAAACTCTAAAGTTAACTCTATTTTATGTATTCAGCGATTGAGGAAATTTGTATTTTTAAAGCCATAAACAGTTTGTCCATATAATTACTATATTATACTGTAGCTGTAAATATTTTTTTTAGTAGCAAAGCTACTCTGTAAATAAGGAATACATGTACGTAAGTCCATCTATACGGAACAATAGACTTGTATTCTATTGTTATAATCGTTCTATCGGTTTCAAACTTTTATAAGAGTTCCTGTAAAAATACGAGTTGCTGCCCTATTTTGTTTCTTGTAGCGAAGCTACGATTGAATTTTACAAATACTCTTTAAATCTACTTGTATATATTTACATTCACGATTTTTTGGTGCTTTGCTACTTATAGATGTTGTCATCTTTGTTTTATTGCCTATTTTTATATTCCTTAAAAAAAAGGGATAATAAAATTATAAATCTGCCATAGACCATATGTATGGGAAACATTCAAACTTTTATTGAGTATCTATAGCAGCGTAGCTACGCTAGACTTATAGTTTGTCCTTTTAAATGTTAGGAAGAAAATCTTTTAACAGAATTGAATACATAATTGCCTAATTAAGTGTCCATCTAACATATAAAATCGTCTTCATATTCTTATTGAATTTTTCATAGTAAAGCTTTTTTATAAAATAGTAATAATTATTCCATTATGGCTTCGAAACCGATTAATATCCATTGGATTAGAACCGTATTACAGACAATTTTCCACGAACATTAAAATGAAAAATCAATATTAATTTTTTTTCATTTTAATATCTGCTAAAAGCTGTCTAAAATACAATGGGATAAATAACAATTCTTAGTTTGATATTGCTACACTGCTTATGGATATAGTTATCCTTGTTTTATTATGAAAAATTAGTCATAAAATTAGTAATAAATAATCAATGGATGTATTATTGTTATTGCTACACTGCATATAAACATAATTTTCCTTGTTAAAAGAGAAGCTTTTCTATAAAAAAAGGTCTGTATGTAAGCGAAGCATCTCTCTGATCAAGTCCTAAATATATAAGTATGTCATTCATTTTGCATTTATGCAATTTTGCAAGCAGTTCATATATAATTTTGTTTGCATTCTAAAATTAATATTCTGCTTATTGAGTTTTGACTCTCTACAATAGTTATTGTTCGTTTGTCCTTCCTTCTGTATTTAGTGCTTCGCTTATATGAATGTTGTCATCCTTGTTTTATGATGAATAATTAGTCATAAAATGAGTAATAAATAATCAATGGATGGATTAGGAAGTAATTTTTAAAATCTGAAGGATTTATCTAGATTTTAATAGCGAAGCTGCTCTATAATTGTAATGTCCGCCCGTCTGTCTGTTTGTCTGTTAACTCTGTTAACGGAATTCGTGATTAACTCAGCTACTAATAAAGATAAATGTTTGAAATTTCTCGAGATAAGCTTCGACTCTACAACCATTTTTTTTTTGGGGGGGGGTAGTTGTCGATTCTCCCCCCCCCCCGCAAAGAACCTGTGCACGCCACTGATCAAACTACTTTGGAAAATAAATCAATAAAAATCATACAAATAATAAATAATATATTGAAAAATAGCTTGTTTTTAAAACTCGATTAATCAAAGAGAGATTGCGAAACCTTATTCTTGGAAAGCCAAAATTAAATAAAATTGCTTGAGTAAGCAAAAAAAGGTGTTTCCTCATATGAGCAAAATGTTTTTAAACAGAGGAAATATTAGTTTAAGAATTAAGGGATTTTTAGTTCCAATGGATATAAGACCTATGTGGATATATTGACAGGAGAAAATTTGTCATCAATTTAGCTTGCTAGTATGGATCTGATTAATTGGTCAGTTCTCATCCAGAAGGAGGGGACAGGAATGCGTAAAGAGGGTTATTTTGAAACCTTCTGTAAGTATCAATTTAAAAAATAGTTCAATCAAATATTAGTATTCTTAATTTCATTACACTGACTAAAAAGCATTCATAGTCAAAGTTTTAAAGTTTCTTTTAGCGTAAATGTCTGAACACCGTGAAAAAGGCAGCGGTAGCCTTGAAATAATTGATATATCAATAAATCAACAATCCTTCCGCAAAACAGCTAAAATCTTGCGCATTTTTTTAATGTGCTAGCTATAGCTTTCAGAAAATCAAACCTAAACTTTCATCATCAAGTAAATGTAGTAATTGGATTGATTATTACTTGAATCTTACACCAGATTATTATGTACCCTTCTACTGGATAAACGAGCTGACAAATTAATGGATTCCATGTTAGCAACCTATATTAACGATATCATTATCCATGTATATATAATATCTGTTATTTTCAAGAAGTGGTCTTGGCTTACATATCTTACTTTTTAGAATTAAAAAAATTACCATACGATTAAAACCTAAATGTGTGTTTGGATATAATTCTATTTGAAATGAATTGTATGTACATTAAATAAATAATTTTCAAGGATTACAAATTATTCAGGCATATAATAATAACAATGGTGTGCATCCGTTTCCGCAGATTTCAATTACATTATCTAATTATTAGCTGTTACGCCCCCTAGATGTTTCTAGGGGTACTTGAGGTGAGTTGAAGGGGGTGTTTGCACCCTTCTCCAAAATAGTTATAAAACCTCCCAGGACCTAAGAGACAGATAGAAAGAAAGACATCCTGTTACTTTTATTTAATGGTATTATTCGCAAACTATAAAAACAGCACCAAAAGATCCTCATCTATCGCTATATTACAAACACTAGTGGCTGCGCCACTAGCATCTTTAAGCTCTGCATAAAAGAAGTTGGTGAGAAATAACTCAAAATTAACCAAAAATTTTATTTCAAAAAAAATATTCTGGAAACTATGTAAAGCTTCCATAAAATACTTTATATAATAGGATTAATCACCACATCTAATATTATTGATATTTTTTCGAAAATAAAACACAATCCGGAAGTAAATGTACACCTATGATAAAACAAGAATAAGAACATTTCCAAGCACCTAGCGAAGCTTAAATTTAACCCTTACAGATCGGGAGGGGGGTCATATTGACCCCCCCCCCTCTATTTTTTCAATGTCATTTTTTTTGTAGGTAAGATAGAGAGTTGTGACTTCATGACTTTTTAAGTTTAGTAATTATACGTCGGCAAGAGTTGATTTTATTAGGATATCTGGTCTGTGTCGGTCGTGGTGTCCGGTCAAAGTCGGTTGGGTAGCACCAAAATTTAAAAAAATTCTAAATAAATCCTAATTTCTACATTATGACTTTGTATATAAGGTAGAAACCTAAAATTTTTTTGGTGAATACTGAAATATCAATGACCTTATGAGAAAAGTGGTGTTATGGCCGTTTGACCGCACCCTGACCGACTTTATGACCGATTTTTGTCCGGCTTTTACTACAGACATATATCATGAATATCCTGGCTTCTATTACAGCTAGAGACCTATAAATTTTTTTGGTAAATCCTTGAGCAATAATAAACAGATAATATATTAATTGGCGCCGCCAACCGCCGTTTTACCGCCGTAACCGCCGAAAATGGCGGTTTCCGTTATTTGCCGTTTTTTGGCGATGATCAGAAAAAGTAATTTCTTTAATATGAAAAATAAAAGTTCGTCCTAAAATTTGGTCATCCTAGCTGCAAAATTGGCCGCTCTACAGCTGTTTTAAAATTTAGCGGCTGGCCGCTAAAAAGCGGCTAAGGAGCGGCCTGGCCGCTATGACTAGAAAAAGTAATTTTCTCTAAAAATACACATGAACCACCAGATAAAAATTTTACGTCTTTATCTGTAACAGAAGCCGAGATAGAGGGTGGGGGTCAATATGACCCCCCCCCCCCCCCCCGATCTATTAAGGTGGGAATAGGGGCCCGATCTGTAAGGGTTAACAAGGATAATTAAGCAACAATATTAGCGAATATCAATATGCAATAATAATTTTTTGTCCAGGCTGTGTCTGTGTGTATGTATGTTTGTCTAATAAAATCTTATTCATAGACCATAGCAGGTTTTAGGCTATTTCTCCACGCCTTTCCATTATGTCAAGCTTGCATGCCATATGTATAAACGTGTATTTGAAATAAGTATATAATAGGGTAGCTTGGATAATAGATTTTTTGGACAACAGACGTACAGACTAAGTAATTAGAAGCGTGGCTATGCTATTCATTCATTCATTGTGCACTATAATAATAAAGTTACGCGGCAATTGTACATGCTTCGCTGTGTATCAAGTCCACCTGCTATACGTACGTCAAAGACGATTAAACAATATCATTATAGTTTCCTATTAGTTAAAGAAATAGCAACAAACTTATTATCTAAATAACTAAATCTGAATGTATTGGCGTGTGGCAAGGGGTTCTCAACAAATTCTTGAAAATAGGATGGCCCATTTTTTAACCCCTAATCAAAATTTGGCTTGTAAAATTTTCTCGGTTTTTTCAACTGATAGATGCAAGTTAAACATTTTAGCTTTTTAAAAAAATATTATTGACTGAAACATATTACTCTATAGTTGTTCAAATGAATTGGTTATAGTTGTACAGGTTGACAAGTAAAAACGCAAACAATTTAGACCTTAGCATTATTAGGATTTAATCAATAAGGCTTGTTTACGGAATAATATACATTTTTCAAGAATCAAACCTTTTTTCTAATAAAAGTCAGGGAGGAGGGGACATTAAACTATTAAATACAATACTACCCAAAGTATTAGATTTAGAATGCTTTAATTTATTAATTTTTGATTGGTTGGTTCAATAAGTTCATTCCTCAGAAGCGGATATATTAGTTATCAAAATTGGGTATTTACATCAATTTATCGATCATTGTCTTATCCCTTAAGATCTGTGACAAAAAATAAACTAAAATCCCTTGTCCGTGTTTAAGAGAAAATGCATTAAAAAATTGGGGAGTGTTCTTTACTAAATTAACCTTTAAGGATTCTAAATAACTATGACATTGCAGCCAGGGGCGTCAACATGGGGTGGAGATATTATATAATACTAGCAACTATGCCCCCTGGAGGTCTCTAGGGGCACTTGATGTGAGGAGAGGGGAATAGAAGTCGATCCCTCCCCCATTCTAAAGTTCAGTTATTAAAAGAAAAAGTCAAAAAATACTGGGGAGGATAATGTTTTTCTAGGGGTGATATCTCTTGAGAGGGTGGTGGTAACCTCTCCCAAATATTTATAAACATTCCTAGGACCCTATGAAAACCTACATTGTACAGTAAAACCATGTCCATATCGGTTCATCGGTTCTACGCCCCTACAGGCCTCTAGTGGTACTTTAAATGTTTTTTTTTTAATTCAAATATCTAATTTGAGAAATTATTGTCTAAGTTGCCTTCAAGTCACTACTCAAAAAAAGTTTTTAGATTTTTTTGTGATTTCTCTTGGGAGGGTGGTGGTATCCTCCCCTAAAATAGTTATAAAACTTCCCGGGACGTATGAGAAGCTACCCTGTTAAGGAGAACCCGATCGGTTCAGTGGTTATCTAGATCCTTCGGTACAAACATACATCCTGTTACTTTATATATTAGGATTATCTAGTAAGGAAAATGTCGATATTATTTAGGGGTTCTAAGTAACCATGACTTTGCAGTCAGGGGCGTTTAAAAGGGGCGGAACCATTTGATATTATTCTAAGGATTTCAAATAATGATGACATTGTAGCTAGGGCCGTTGACAGGGGGTGGAGACCTTAACTAATATCATTTAATCATCTAACACCTAATCCATTATCATAATATAAAATAACAGGATGTCTATGTGTTTGTCTTTATATAAGTAGATAGTTAGATAGATACTATTTTAGTAGATAGATAGGATATAAGTAAATAGATTGATAGGATATCAGTAGATAGATAGATATATAGGATATAAGTAATTAGATAGATAATATAAAAGTAGATATATAGAGAGGATACAAGTAGATAGACTGTTAGGATTTAAGTAGACTGATAGGATATACTTAGATAGATATATAGGATATAAGTAGATAGACAGATAGTATAGTAGATAGAAATATGGGATATAAGAATAGATATATAGGATATAAATAGATAGATTGAAAGGATACAAGTAGATAGTTAGGATATATGTAGATAGATAGGATACGGGTGTGCAAAACATAAATTTGCAATAAACAAGTCAAGTGCAAATTTTATTGCTCTGAGTGTGTGTTTGTACGTATGTGTATATGTTTATTTGTGTGAGTGTGTATGAATTGTTTGAAGCAAGGTTTATCTACAATTAGGATCAGTAACAATGTCTACGTTTTGGATGATAGAATCAATCTTCTCATTTTGTTAAAACTAATTATATACATACATACAAAAAAGCTTTATCACAATACAAAAATTAAAAGTGAAGGGGTTAAAATAATTTAAAGAGTAAAGGGGGGGGGGGGCGCTCAATAGTAGGGTTAAAGGGTCAGACAGACAAAATGTTGATGTACCGTTCCGTCCTCACACACTATATTATCCCTGTCTATCTCTCTCTCTCTCTCTCTCTCTCTCTCTCTCTCTCCTCTTTTCTTTCATGTACTACTATATTACTACTACTACTATCTTACTATAAAACCATCTATTATTAAGGCTGATTTACTAAAAAGAGGGTGGGGCATATAAAAGGAATAAAAAGGGAATGGGGGTTGGTGTGTGTGTATCTTTATCTGTCCCTGTGAAGGTCTAGGGGATTAGTTCGCGCCCTTTTTCGTCCCCCATCTATATACCCCGCCCCCTAGGTTATATAGATAAGTGGTTTCTCAAGACTCCAAATAAAGGTATAGTTAAGCATTGGTTACCGGTAAAGACTTTGTGATTTAGTATAAATTATGTCTTTAGGATCGCCAAAAAAAGACAGAGCTATAGAATCGTCGCTCGCAATTGTCCGTCGCTCCGTCTGTCCGTCCGTCCGCCTCACTTCTCTCATCAGTTTAACCATGGTGTTCAAAGGAACAAGAGCGCTGGAGGAGTGGAGTCGGCGCGTTTGCTCCGGCTATCCGGGCGTTAATATAAACAATGTGACAACCGCCTTCAGAGACGGCCTCGCCTTTTGCGCCATTATCCACAGATTTCGGCCGGAGCTGATTGATTTTGCCAGCCTAGAGGCAGTGAATGTTAAGCAAAATTGTGAACTTGCCTTCAGTTTGGCGGATAAATATCTGGGCATCCCGCCCCTGCTAGACCCGGAGGACATGGCTGAGTGTTCGACGCCCGACCGCAAGTCAATCCTGCTGTACCTGTCGCAGATCTACCAAGTGCTGGGCAACCAGTCGCCAGAACCCTCGCCCAGACCATCAAAACTGGAGTTAATCACGAACAGCTCTGAAAATGTGAACAACACAGCTTCCGCAGCATCCAAGATTAAGTTTAGAAAAAATTCCACCGACTCTGGCATTGATACTAATCTGTCCATTTCTGTGGATTCTGTATCATCAAGTTCTGGCGTCAGCTCAGAGTCAGATTTGTCCCCACAGCTGAGATCAGAGCCGCTGAAAAAGCAGCTAAAAACAGACACTGCTAAAATTGTTAAAAGTGAGGACTTATCATCCGCTAATAATAATAATAGTGACGTTTCCGCGGCCAAACTTGATGTAATCCCGCCGAAGCCAGTGCGGACGTTTGCGCATGGCAAAGTGAAATACAACAATATTGCTGGAAGCAATGAAAATTCTACATTAACAACCAACAGCCACTCCTTAGATAAAACAAACACTCTTCAAGTTGAGGAAGGAGGAAACAGTAAGGAGGAGGCGAAGACAGATAGTTGTAAGGACAATGACAGCATTAAAAGTGAGTCTAGTTCCACCAGCCAACAATTTGAGTCAACAACAAGAGTACTTTACTTGCAACAACATAATACAGCAACAACAGCAAGTAATAATAATAACAACAACAATGGCCGTGTTGACAAAATTGACCAAAACAATGGTAATTCTCACGGTAATGTCTCAAAAATTACAAACTCCGGCACTAAACACATAATTGCCAAGACAAATGGATTAGATACAGCCAAGGACGGTCATAGTGGTAACAAGAATGAAGCTATTACCACCGGAGGCATAGCAAACAAGAATGATTTTGTGCAGAAATCTACAACAAATGGCCTGCAGGGGATACTCAAAAAGGCCGGACAGCCGCCCAAATCTGGTGTTAGTATTCTGCGGGAAGCCAGTACACGACTGAAACCAGGAGAAATTCAAATTACAAGTATCAAGAAGGAGGGAGTCGGGGGAGGGGACAAATCATCACCATCCTTTCACAGTGCCCTCAATGTTTTTACCAACCTAGAAAAGGGAAATATTGTGGCTACGCCCCATTCCCAATATAGTGATAAATCAGTAAAATCCGCCAAAAAACCGCTGGACACTGACAATGATTGTGAAACAAGTGATAAAGAATCTGTTACAGCTGCTGTTAATGATGAAAAATGTGCTGCTCCTGTTCTGGTGACGTCATCAGCTGCCACTCAGACAGATTTTCCGCCAATCTTAAAACAACAATCTCACAAAAATTTGCAATCTGGTGAAAATAACAAGCAAAGTTCTGGAGGTTTTGAGAAAACCAGAAAGAAAATTCATAATCGGGAGAGAACAAAGACAATCAGTGACATGCGGGCGAATAGCATTATTGTACGAGCTGTTCAAGCCGAAGAGGCTAGAGCCAAGGATCCCCTGGTCAAAACAAGATCACAAGGCAGCCTGGAGGTTGTGGAGGTCAAGCAGAATCAGCCAAAAACACGACCTGGAGCTGATTTAAAGGTTAGGTCAACAGAGGTGTTGGATTGGGTGCACTCTAGGCAGCCCTTGCAACCTGCCCTGGACCATTTACATGGCTATGGGACCCTGGATTCCCGCAGGGATATCTACCAACAACATGAGCTTGTCCGTCCAAGTGGCACCTACAAAAATTACTACAACCACTTGGCATCAAATAGCCTGATTGGGGAGATGGCAACCTCGCCTCCGCCAAATGGACCAATTCTACCTGGACCTCCAAGTAATCTATCAGTTTCTGCGCCCTTTGTTCGTCCTGTTAGCCATACAGAAAGCATGTATGCCAGCTATTCTAGCCTGTTTAGCAACACCAGACTATTGGCCAACCAAGAAGCCAGCCGCCATAATGGTTCAATCCCTCCCGGACACACTGCTTTCCAGTCACCAGGTGCCCTAGTTCAGCCGCCAACTATGTCATTAACGGCAGCCAGTCAAGCTAAGCGGCCAGGAAATCCATCAAAACCAGAGACTTGTAATGTTACAGATTTTGTGCGCACTTTTGACACGCGCTTATATGTGAAAGCTCTGCCTAATCATGTAGCTTCATCTATTGGCATGCAAATTTCATCTGGTGGAAATTCAAATCAATATCACCTGCCAGCGGCTGCGCCAGCGAGCATAGTCACCACTCCCACGTCAAACAACTATGCGCTGGCCAGCAAATGTCCGCCGACAATCCATCCCGCCGCCCAAGTCAGCGCCTACAGGTCACCTGTGGCGGGAAAACTTATGTGGAAAACTCCGCCCCCCGCCTCTACAACCCCGCTACCGCCGTCTACGCCACAGCTGATAGAGAGAAATATGAGTGCCTCGCCGATTGGCATGAAAAGTGTCCATTTTAACAGCGGCGGCAGAAGCTTGTCTCATGATTATGAACATTCTACTCTGGTCTAGTCAACACTTTTATTGTACAACATTTGTCAATTGAAATTTACATAAAAAATATTTTAAGGAGAGGGAATGATATTCTTAAAATATGATAACTTTTCATTTGAATCTCTACTCTTGTTTATTTTTTGAAATTCTACATTAAATTTATTATTTTTTCATTTGGGCATTTAGTAGAATATTTTTGTTAATTCAAATTGAATTAAAAACTCATTATTTTGTTATAATTATTATTAATATTTTGTCTTATTTAATCAAAATATACGTTTGTTAAAATTGATTTTTTTGTATTTTTTTTGTTTGTTAGCAAAGCTACTCTATAACTTATAATATTTGTCCGTACTGTTATCTATGCTGTGGTAAATAGGTTTTAATTGTAATTAGGTTTTTATTGAAGGTGGACAGTTTTAGCCAATTAAAATTCCCCTGATCAATGGGCATCTAAGATCCGTTTGTTTGTATAATCATCGAAGTACTTAAGATTTTTGTGGTAGATAAGCATCTGAAATTTGTTGTGAAGATTTTTCTGATTTAAAAAAATCTTCTCAATTACTCTCTTTGTCTGTATGATGATGGCGTTGTAAGATAATTTTTGTTTTTTTTCTAGGATAATAGGACTTGACATGTAATTCATTTTGACCAATGAGCACATACTCTTAAGACTCCTTTTGTCTGATTGATCGAAATGATTTATGAAGATATAAGTTGGGTTAATTTTATAAAAATACTATCCTACTTTTACGTTCTTGTTTTATTTATATTATTTGTGTTAAGCTTAACATAGGTCCCGTGAGGATTTGAAAATCAAGTCTTGGGTTAGTTTTAAGCTATTTTTCTGGCAGCTCTTTTGAATGCAGAGCCTCTAGATGCTATGAGTGCAGCCGATTGTTTACTAAAAATCACAACTACTATACAATATTCTTTATTAGTGCAGCAATTGTAGTATTTACACATAAAATACAGTAATAGCAAAACCCTTTTTAACTTACAGCGTCAACACAATTCTAAGTCTATAAAATGCAGGAGTTTTAATGACCATTGTATATCAACATGCCAAAGAACCAAAGTTTAAACTTATAATTATTGAAGTAGCATTTTGAAAAAAGGTATTCTTGTTATGTTGTGGCTTTAGATAAAATTTATTATTACTTTTCAACTTTGAAATTACTGTGAAAATTGCTATTTAAAATATCAAAGGTTGCGTGATTTTAAAAGAAATATATTTTTAAAAAGTTTAGCTTATTGTCATATCATATTTTTCCCCTTCAATTAAACTTAAGTATGAATCGCTGGATTAGAACCGGTTCTCAGCCGTACTGAAAACCTGTATAGCCTCGTATTACATACAATAACACTAGTTTTGTTACCACGGGTCTTTAGTCACTCGGGGCTAACAAGAAGGTTTTAATTCTATAGATTTTCATTTTAATATCAGCAGAAAACTGTCTATAATACGTTGCCATAAATAATTATTATTGAAATGCAAGAGCAAAACTTTTTTTGATAAAATATTTCAAAACTTGATAAAAGATACATTTTTTGATATTTAATTTAAATATTCAATTACATGGTATTCAAATATATTCAATATACTTAATGCTTGCAAGGACAATTATTTTTCAAGAAGCGTTGCAACAAACTTAATTTATTTTGGTAAAAAAGAACATTATACTGTAATACACTATGCACAGTGATGATAGGTGTAGAAATCAGTTTCTTGCATCTACAGACAATCCATATAAATACTAAGCCCCTCGAGTTTAGGGGCAAACCAACTTATCCTATTATAGAAAAATATTACGTTTTTTTTTGTCTGAAACCTAAAATTCCGAAAACTACTTAACTGATTTAAAGCTTTAATTTAGGGGATCTTCACATTGGTCTGAGGATGGTTTTAGGCTTTTTCTATTTTTTAGATCAAAGTCCTAGGATATTTTATGCTATTTTTCTGTTCTTTTCTACACAGAGCCTTTAAATGCTAGGGGCGCAGCCGCTAGAATAATAAGACGATTAGTAGTAAGGTTTTTGTTTAGAAAAAACTCTATTAAAAATCTAAAATCGTATTTTACTGTTAAAGTTATATACAAATTATACATACCAAGGTTTTATCAATACCAGTCTCGCGTCTGACTTAGCAGCAGCAGTTACATATTTTTCGCTAGCGTTAGATAATCTAGTTGAAGAGTAGCTTTGCTACTACTGCAAAGTATTAAATGGATAAAATATCACTTGTAAAGCTTCCAATGCAAATTTATCTTTTAACAACAAATATTAAGGAAACAAGGATGACAACATCCATAAATGCGAAACTCTCAAACGGTAGGACAAACGAACATTAACACTTGTAGTGTATTAGAACTGAATAAGCAGAATATAAATGTTTAAACAAAATTGTAGGTAAATTTGTTGCAAAACTTCTTGTATACAGGATACCGTTTAAGGACATACTTACATTTTTAGAACTAGATTATGGAGACGATTCGCTTGTATTATTGTATCTTATCGTTCTTGGAATCAATATTTCATAGATAAATAGTTGAAATCAGCATGGAAATGGTCATACGGACTTTTTGGTGACAATTATAGAGTTGCTACGCTATCTAAATAGTACCTAATTATTGCACGAATCACCATGCAAAGTTTAAAATCAATAGAACAATGCTAACATGCTTAAATCAACGAAAAAAAGGTATCCGTACCTGACGTACGTACGGAAGGACCAACCCCAAATATCAAGAACACGTGCTATACTCGAGGCTTAAGGCGAAGCTTCTATCATATTTACTACAATAAAACACAAAAATTTAAGTATTTCTTAAAACCTTGTGTTAACATACATCGAATATGACGTGCGTGCACAGGAATATGCCAGAATGGTGCAGTGCGCAAAGTGCACATAATACTTTTCATTATAAAATTGTGGTGGTGTCATGGTTTTGAAATAAAAGATTCTTTCAAGGAAGGGGGGTTTCATTTCATATTAAAGTAATACAATATTAAATGGGGTCCTATATAACAGTTCTTGAATTTTAACTAGGAGGGTGAGTACACGAGACTTTATTTTTAAAAGGGGCGCCTGTGTCCCTTTACCCCCCTCCCGCACGCTCCTATTTGATATGATATAAGTGCAATGGGAAAGAGAAAAAATGTATGGATGTTTTACAAAATGAAGTAAAAATGTTGTTTGCTTAACAATGTTATTAAATGAAAAACCTATCTAGTTATGTAGGTCAACCTATGTTTCTGAATGTTTCTGGTTTGAAGTCAGAGACGTGCATAAACTGTGTAAACTTGAGGGTTCGGATACCCAACTTCTTTTTCACCCTTATGAACTCCACTAATTGTAGTTCACTTTGATTTTAAAACTACATTAATGTTTTTTTGTTATTCTGCCAATCATTAGCGTGCAGTAGGAGGGGATGTCAACACTCCCCTTAAAAATTTAAATTTAGAAGGAAGGCCTGTCTCTATTTTTAACCCCTTAAATGATTTACTCCCCCCACCCCTGGTGAATATCTGTGCACGCAATAATTGCTAGTAAACATAATTGTCCTTGTTATCCTTGTTTGTAAGAACACTGTTGAGAAGGATTCAAGTTCTTCCTAATTTATGCGCATTTTTAGTAGCAAAGCTACTATATAACTTATCACATGGATGTCCGTCCGTCAGTTTTTGTTATTTTGCCTGATTGAATATGATTTACAGTAATCCTTATATAAAAGTCGTTCAGCCTTTACCTAAAAATCTTGCTAACCGTTAACTGAAATAGTTCTCCTTTACAATGTAGTTTTTTGTTGGAAGGTTCTTAGCTAAAAAAATAATCGCACATAAAAAAATGACACATTAAAAAATTTTTTTGTTCTTTTCTTTTTAAAACTAAAAGTGAAAATGAGGGTGGGACTTAGATAAGCCTAGAGTCCTCTAGAGGCACTTGTACTAGTTCTAAAGATTATCTATATAATATTTCTATGAATATTATTATTCTTGTAAATATAAAGAACTATTGTATTATACACTAGTTCTCAAGATTATCTATATAATATTTCATATAATCTGTAATATTTTTATTTCATTACACTCTTTAATGACAAAGCTACTCTACAACGTGAATTTAGAAACTATATTACAAAACGTCAACTACTTGACAAAAAATAAAATTCATAGTTATTTATCGCATCATATTATTGACACTTTTCTGCGGATCGTAAAATCAAAATAACAAATATTTATTTCGGTTTTATTGGCCTCGAAGGGCTGAATGCCTGGTCAAAATAGGAATTGGAAAAATTTTATTTTTTATAAATATTTTTCATTGCGAAACAAGGACACTTATGTCCAGAAGACAAGCTGCTAGTAATAGTCAACTATTGTCGACTCTTTATGTAGAGTAGCTCCGTAAAAGCAAAGAAGAGAAGACTGTTATACTTTGATAATAAGATGATCTAAGGGATTTGTATTTAAAGGATTAAGAAAGAAGGGTGCAGAAAAATGGCCTAAAACAATTCCAAGGATTTAAAAAATATAATTAATTAAAATAATTTAGAAAAAAAAATTCTTGGACCTATTTAAAGACAACTTTATAAAAAGGATGTATTTAGCAAATGAAATATTGATACCAACTATACAAAAGTAAACTTAATGTGACAAAAACATACCCAATTATTGTCTAAACACAGTAGCTAGATATATTTTTGCTTGTTGTAGAAATATCGGCCCCCCTCTCAACTTGCTGTTTTATCTTCAATTTAAAACTCCCTGTATCCTTAGCCAAAACCAAACCCCAAAAAGGGCAATAAACCGTCTAAAAATATCAAATTAACATCAAAGTGTAAAACATTTTATTTCCTACATTTTTAAGTTGTAAAACTTACAATTCTAAAATTCAGTGCCAGGTTTTTTTTTCAAAATGCAAAGCATTTCTTTAGTTATAAACGAGGTTCGTCCGTCCTTTTGTTAGTATCTAATAGTTCCCAATCAAGAATTAAACAAAACGATATAAAATTAAAAACAACTTAGTCTTAGTGTTTGATATAAAATCATTCACTATTGTAGACAGCTTTTTTTTTAAAGTTAAGTAAGTTTTTCTAATATTGTACTACTATGCTCTGATTTTGTAAATACAGTGTGTTCAAGTAAATATGTAAGAGTTGGTTAAAATAATTTCTCCTTACCCTACTATAGTAAGTTTTTTTTGTCTGTAGCTTAAATTCTTGCTAACCACTAAACCGATGGGCCAATAAATCAGCTTAAAATCAAAATTTCACCAGTTCAGCCCAGGGAGTAAGGGAGGGGACAATGGGCAATTAATTCAATATAAGAGTTATCAAAGAAAGGGCATGAAATCCAGTTTAATCCAATAAATTTGTAGGAATTATAAAGGGATTGTTAATTGAATAATAAATTTCCATAGCGTCATGTAAAGTGAAATCACAACTTGTTTTTGATGAAATATTTTGAGGTTTTTTGGTGTGATTTTTATATTAAAAGATTATTAGACCCGGCCAGCTCCTAGCAAGAATATGACTGCCCCTTTTTATTCTGTTTATTTCCCTTGCCCCTTTCCCCTACCTCCCTTCTCCCCGTCTGCTACATTCCAAACTAACACAACGAGTGTTTATTTCTCTTCCCCCCACTTCCCTTATCCCGTCTGCAATATTTAAAACATACATAACGAGTAGCGGCATTCTATGCGCAAGTCCCCAAACTCAGTCAGAAACTGCTAAATTGTTGCACATTCCCTTTAAGCCAGTCCCCAAAGTCTGAGACTCCTAATAATTGAATATTCGATCCATTGTCCCCTCCCTTACTCCCTTAGTTCAGCCCCTTTAATACAGGAATCATGTCTATTGCTTTCGACAAAAAAACTTAGTATTCTAGTTGTAAACTAGCGTCTACGCTACTAGCATCCAGGCTCTGACTTTAAAGGGGTGAGAATGGGACAGAAAATTAGCCAAAAACCCTCCCGGAACCTATGGGAAGCTTCACTAAAAAGTAGATGCAAAGCGGTTGTGTAGTTTCATGTTGTTAAATAAAAGAAAGCAACCCTGCTTCAATGGATATGGAATATACATGGATATTATGACAAGGTAAAAGTTGTCGTCAATTTCGGTTGATAACATGGATATCACTTATTGTTAAGTTTGTTCATCCAGCAAGAGGGCAGAGGATGGGGTTAAGTTGATTGATGGGGTGTTGGGGGATTCGTTATTTTAGCCAGTTACAAGTTTCATTTTATTAGATTACATGATAATTCTGGTGTAAGATCAAAGTAATAATAAATCCAATTCTGCTTAGGTTTATACATTGATACAATTACTTCCTTACACACAGAAATATGAGATATCAAATCTTTTAGAAATTTGATATACAGTGCAATGCATTTCTAGTGGCAAAGTTTCTCTATACTTTCCAATAAAAGTCTTTATGTCAGTCAAAAATATTTTTGAGAATATGTCCTTTCTGTGCTGATAATAATGATAGACATCTGAAATTTCTGGTGAAAATTCCTATGGCAATTAATTTATTAAACACTTAGTCTATATTTTACTTTTATGTCTGGGCATCTATACATAGAAAATAAAAAAAAACAGTTTAAGAAATAATTAGCCGAATTAATAATTGATCTATGAAAGATATTGTAAACATTTCCATAATCATGATCACCTACAGTGATTGCCATCAAATTGCCTTGTTGAGCACAAAGACCTCCTTCAGCCTTTTATTTTGGAAATAATCTTAAAAAAATAAATTGTAGAGTGTTCAGTACTATAGTCAAAGCCCTGTAAAAATTATAAAGAAGGTGTATTAACTTTTTTGCTTTTTATTTAAGATAGCTAGCCGGTGCTTTTAGTAAGTAGTAGATGTAAAATTTTTCATAGAATTCAGATATGCAATCGTTTTTTTTTGTAGACCTCTTATTTTTTAAGTAATTTAAGTTTTTTAAAAAAATAATTAAGTCGGTTTTAAGGTACTAAAACACAACAAAATAAAAAAAGAAAATGGCCAGTATGAACAAAAATAGTAAGATCTTTAATTTGACACCTTACTTTTAAAATTCTGTTGAGTAATTATTGAAAAAATCTATTTTTTTAACCTCGGTTTAATAAAAACTTTAAACCTTAATATTTTCTCAAACAGACATAAAAACATGGGTTCATATATACCTTTAGAATCAGAAAAATATTACGAATCCATTCTAAGCAAAATTGAAAAAAAGTAAAAACTTAAAAAAAATAAAGATGGCCTAAAATATTATATTTTTACAGGTGACACTTAATTGTAACTATTAAACTAGCCAATCAAAAATCTCTAAAATTGACGAATCAAGAAGCTTCTTCTCAAAACTTAACCAATACAATTGACAAAAAAAAGGATAATGTTCAAACAATATATAATTATACAATAGATACTACAATAAAAATAGTGATACTTACATAACATGTAAAGAATGAAAAATTATGAACAAGTATGCTTCAGTCTGTTTATAAACTTCAAAAAAATGCAGTTAAAAATGCATTATTGTTTCTTGTGTTTAAAAAATATCTGTTACAGTGTATGTACATTTGTTTAGTTTTTGTTCAGGTTTTGTTCAAGTGAACCCTTTAAAGCCAAAAATTATGATTCTTAAAATAAACTTATTTTTTTTATTATAGTTTTTTAAAACTTTTTCAATTTTGCTTAGAATAGATTCGTAATATTTTTCTGATTCTAAAGGTATATATGAACCCATATTTTTTATGTCTGTTTGAGAAAATATTTAGGTTTAAAATTTTTATTAAACCGAGGTTAAAAAAATAGATTTTTTCAATAATTACTCAACAGAATTTTAAAAGTAAGGTGTCAAATTAAAGATCTTACTATTTTTGTTCATACTGGCCATTTTCTTCTTTTATTTTGTTGCGTTTTAGTACCTTAAAACCGACTTAATTATTTTAAAAAAAAACTTAAATTACTTAAAAAATAAGAGGTCTACAAAAAAACCGATTACATATCTGAATTCTATGAAAAATTTTACATCTACTACTTACTAAAAGCACCGGCTAGCTATCTTAAATAAAAAGCAAAAAAGTTAATACACCTTCTTTACGTAATTTGTAATGACTAAATAAAATAATCTTCAGTTTCGATTTGTATAAGTTTTATTGAACAATTAAAAAAAAATAGCAAAAAAAGTTAGCTTTAAAAATAAAATCAAAATGTACCTTTTATAACACAAAATTCTAAAAATGTTTGATGACTTTTTTTGGAACACCCTGTAATTACATACAAATCTAACGTTCATAATATATAAATGATTAAAAGTATTGGAATTCTCAATCTTGATACATTTTCTGATAATAACTGAAATAATTATCTTTAATTGCGATACGAACTTTAGCTTCAGGAATTAAGTAAAAGGTAGTTGGACTCTAGTATACAGGTATAGTTATTTTCCGCGGATAGCAAAATAAAAAAAACCTTGGTTAACGAAACCTGCATTAATTTTATGATTTTCATTTTAATATTAGTAGATTGTAAATTGTCCATAATATAATACGCTACATGGCTATTAATTTTATGCTTTACGTGATTTTTTAGTATGGATGAGAACCGGTATTAATCCAGCAGATATTAATCAGTTTCACAGCTATACTGGAAAAAATAAATGAATAAACCATATTAATAGTTTTATGTGTGATTTTAATGAATTTACCTATCCTATGTACCCCTGAGTTTGAGCGAATATAAAAATGATAAATAGTTTGATTCACTGTATTTAATTGTCGACAGAGAAACGGACATATTTCCCTGTTAATCTTTGTAGTTGCCACACAGAAACGAACATATTTCCCTGTTAAACTTATAGTTGCTATTATATCAAGTATTGTCGACACAGAAACGGACATATTTCCCTGTTAATCTGTGTAGTTGCTATTATATCAAGTATTGTCCACCATAGACGTCCAAGGGGGGGGGGTAATGGGGCGATTACCCCCCCCTCCCCCAAACAATTTTGGGGGTGCCGTAGGCACCCCCAAAATTTTTTTCATTTTACCCCCCCATTTAAAATTTACCCCTACCCTGGGGGTGCCGTAGGCACCCCCAACCATTAAGGAGGGGGTATTTACCCCCCCCAAACAATTTTGGGGGGGTAAATACCCCCCGTAAATAGAAAATCTTTAACAAAAAAAATTTTAGCGCATTTTTAGTACTAAGATTTTTGCTTCGCGCGCCATTTTACCCCCCCCAAAGCCGAATTACCCCCCCTTTACAAAAATTTTACCCCCCCCCCAAAATAAAAAGCTTGGACGCCCCTGTTGTCCACACAGAAACGGACATGTTTCCCAGTTAATCTTTGTAGTTCCTATTATATCAAGTATTGTCGACACAGAAACGGACATGCATCACTGTTAATCTTTGGAGCTGCTATTATATCAAGTGTTGTCGACACAAAAACGGCTAGCATTACTGTTAATCTTTGGAGCTGCTATTATATCAAGTATTGTCGACAGAGAAACGGACATGTTTCCCTGTTAATCTCTGTAGTTGCTATTATATTAAGTATTGTCAACAGATAAACGGACATGCTTCCCTGTTAATCTTTGGAGCTGCTATTATATCAAGTATTGTCGACACAGAAACGGACATGTTTCCCTGTTAATCGTTGGAGCTGCTATATATCAAGTATTGTCGACACAAAAACGGACATGTTTCCCTGTTAACCTTTAGAGCTGCTATTATATCAAGTATTGTCGACACAAAAACGGACATGCTTCCCCATTAATCTTTGGAGCTGCTATTATATAATAGCTATAATATAAATGGCCATAATTTTGCATATAAGTAGGAAGTAACACAAGTATTACATTCAAAATAAAACAAAAAATAGATAAAATAAAAATATTAATTTTGCCAAGTTCTCTTTTACCACATTTTCTGAAGGTTAAATCGAAGTTTTACTGCTTCTTCAAGGATTATTTCATTATATTTCAAAAGCCTTACATACTCAGCGTGGAAAATAGACATATCTGTCAGTTATGCTCAAAAATTAAAAATACTAAAACACATTAAGAAGCATGTGAAAGTTTTCGTGATTTTTATCAAATAAATTGGTTCTTTAATTATGTCTTTTTAACATCTCATAGTATTGTCCGTATTTCCATTTACATTTTTTTTGGCATCGCTACTTATAGATGTTGTCATCCTTGTTTGTCTGTCTCTCCGCCTTTAATGATTTGGGTGGAATAAATCATAATAAAAGATTAGCTCCATCAAAAGATTGTCTCATAGTCCTTCGGTACTAGTAAAGTCACAGTAGCAGAATATTTTTAACAGCGATGCTTTGCTATAATTAGGGTCGGTTCGTCCGTACGTCACAGATATTTAGCTCTTTGCGTTAATTTACCGTTATTTAAGCAGTTTTTCAACAACTTTACTTATAATTTAGTTTTGACTTTTATCCATTTATATTCTGATTATTTAGTTCTGACACTCTGCAAGTGTAAATGCTCGTATGTCCTTACGCTTTAATGGATGTTTTCATCCTTGTTTAGATAAAAAGGGCGATACTTAAAAAGAATTTATTGTATGTACGTTATTAAAATATCAATCATTCTCTGTAAAAATAAGTACTAATATATGGAAAATTAGCGGCTTCGCCCCTAGCCTCTAGGGGCATTGCCCCAAGAGGTTTAATCAAACCAATTTTTCGTATTTTAGATTTAAAAGAAAAAGAAAAAAAATATAAAAATTTCATTTTGGGGGGGTGGGTAGTCGACCCCACTATTTTAATTTTAGTTTTAAAAAGAAAAAAAAAATTGGGGGGGAGGGGGGGTATTTTTCATTTTTTGGGGGGGTTGGGGGTGTCCCACCCCCCAAAAAATAAAACCTTCCCTGGACCTATGAGAAGCTACCCTGTAAAGGAGAACCCGATCGGTTCAGCGGTTAGCGAGATCCTTCGCTACAAGCAGACAGACACACAGACATCGTTCTACTTTGTATTATAGATAATTGTATTTAGTATTTTATAGAAAATCTATCAGAGATCTAAAGGGAAAGGACAGGGAGAAGACAATGGCCAATAAATTAATTTACATCTCAAATTATGATAAAAAAATTGCCCCTTCTTTAAATTACAAATAGTGGTTGAAACGTTTGGACGATCAACCTATAGAACCAACCAATCAAATTTTAATTCCCCAAAGTTGTTGACCCAACGGATAAGAAAAAACTTTAAAGACTGGTGTAATAAACATCCAAATAATGTACCCACCCTTCCTTATAATATACACGTCTTTGACATTTACTTTTTTTTTAGCATATAACCAACCAATCAAATTTTAAGTCCCCAAAGTTGTTGACCCAACGGATAAGAAAAAACTTTAAAGACTGGTGTAATAAACATCCAAATAATGTACCCACCCTTCCTTATAATATACACGTCTTTGACATTTACTTTTTTTTAGCATATATATCCCAAACAGGGGTGAAAAATGTAATTTGTGCATATTCTATTAAGGTATGCTCTACAAATTTTCTGTGAAAATTCCCCTGACCAATTTGTCAATCAATCTTTATTATACTTTAAAAATAATATCTATTAGTATAACACTTTAATTTCCAACTTTGATGTTATTTAAAATTTTTGAAAGACTAGAGAAACCGCCCAATGGAATTGAAATATTATTGCTATTTAGCAATAAAGGGTTATAACTCAGGGAGGGGTGGGACATTGGGCTGTTTACTACACTAGTCCCCAAAGTTTTATAAAATCTTATCTCTTTCGTTTGTTTAATAATTTTGGGGACTTCAATTTTTTTTATTAGGTGGTTCATTAAGTTGAGTGTCCAAACGTTTTACTTATTGTAATTTGTATTTCATCTTTGAGTCAAATAAATATATCTAATCAGCAAAAAAAGCAAGGATCTAAAGGGAAAAGACAATGGCCGATAAATTGATGTAGTCCCCAAAGGTTATACACTATCTTAACCCTTTTGTAAATTACAATTAGTGGTTGAAACGTAAGAACACTCAACTTAATAAATCAAAATTCAATCAAGTTCTCAATATTGTTAAGACAACGAATAAGAAAACGTAATTCCATTGTCCCCTCTCTCTCTCTGAAAAAAAGTATATCCGCAAGTCTTATTATTCGAAATTAGGGTTTCTTGAATATTTTTATTGTTATAATAACAGCAAAATAGAAGTGTTAATTGGACAAAAATAAAACTGATATACTGCTTAATAGTACATAAGTTTAAGACATTACCCATTATTAAAAACAGGATATTTCGACGTAGTAGGGATAGAAGCAAGAACGTGCGAAAGGGAATTGACAAGTAGTTAAGGTTTTTAGACTATGCCTTAAACAGACATTTATACTTTCAAAGTGAATCTTGATATAATAGGACATAAACAGTTTTAACTTTTTCATAAACTGTAAAAAAAATTCTCAAATGAATTTAGCTTTGGATATTTTTATTTTCTACTTTATATTTTTATCCATTTCTTTACTGTACTGTACACCATGCAAATAAAAGTTAAAAATCCGCAAATAAACAACGAACACATTATACAAAAACTTATGGTTTACATACAAAGTAAACGAGTATTGGAGACTAAGCGCTATAGAAAACTAGGTTGGTGTTAAAAAATTCAGTAATTTAATCAATCCTTTTTTGATAGCGAAGCTTTTCTATGACTAGGGTGTGCACGTCCGTATGTCACGGATGACTATTTTCGTTAATTTAGGCATGTTAACAGGCATAGAATTGTCCTATAGATTTCAAACTCTTTTTGATAATAATCTTTTTGTATAATTATCATATTTATCTGATTTTTGGAACAATGATTCCAGGACAGCAAAGCACAATTTTTTGAGCAAAGCATCTCTATAATCAAATTTTAAAAATGTAAGTATGTCCCTAGAACGATTCTATATTTATATATGTACAATTTAGTTTATACTTTAAAACTGATGTGCTGCTTATTTTGACACTCTACAAGTGTTTGATTTCAGAGCTTCGCTTTTTTAGGATGCTGTCATCCTTATTTATTGCTCTAATTCTGTACATTTCAAAGAGACCACCCTGTATGATGTACTTAATGTACATATGAAAAAAGTCCACTAATTTAATCAATCTTTTTTGTACTAATTTATTTTTATTAGGTTGAAAGGAGTTGTTGACAAGTGTTCCAGCAGGGGGCATTAAACCAAGTCTAGCAAAGATAATTATGTCATATGAAGTTTAGCAATCCAATTATATAAAGTAATAAGTTTTCTTTTGTCTTTAGCATCCCAATAAAAAAATGAAACCCCCCTAAAATGTTATTTACTTTTCTTTGTAAAACTTATATTGCTCCTCCCCTCCCCCATCTTAAATGCCCCTAGAGTCTTCTAGGGTGTAGCCCCTAGTAAAGATGAGAAGAGCATGATGTTTTTTAGCCTACAGAATGTTAGCAATGCATTCTTAACATTAAACATCAAAAGTATAAATGCCGTTCTAGATTTTTTAACCGTCCGTCCGTTAACGATTAGATCTTTCGTCAATATAGACATACATAATTGCCTTGTCGATTTCAAACTTTGCATATTAGTTCTTATAACAGTACTGCGTTATAAGCGAAGCATGTCTATTATCAAGACCTAAACATGTAAGTATTCTGTATTTAAGCAGTTTTGCAACAAATTTACTTTCAATTTTGTTTCGACTTATACATTTATAATTCTGCTTATTCAGTTATGACTCAACTGTTTGTTCATCCTACCGTTTCATAGTTTCGCTATCAGTTTCGTCATCCTTGTTTTTCTTAAATATAAAGACATATAAAACATTTGAAGTCACTCCATCTGTTTATTTAACTGTACGTCTGTAATAGACAGCTACAATCGTTGATTTAAACATGGCATAATCTTCCTATTAATTTCAAACTTTGCCTTTTTACAACTTTACTGTCAATGACAGAAAGTTTCGAAATTAGAAGTGCTGTTTGTTTAGGTCTGCCCAAATGTCTAAATAATAGAGCTTTGATTATATTGATGTTGTCATCCGTGTTAATTAAAATGAGGGGGAGTATTTACTACGTACTTATTTTAAAACATAAATTAGTAAATTTATACCCAAATAAACCAAATAAATAGCCAGGTATCTAAAAGGATAAAACAATGACCGATAAAATGATGTACGTCCGAAATGATAACACAAAATTGACCATTCTTTAGATTACAATTAATGGTTGAAACATTTGGACACTAAACTTAAAGAACCAACCAATCCAAATTTAATGAATGTCTCCAGAGTTGTGAAGCCAACGAATACATGTTTGGGGACATGTGTGGAATAAACATCTCAATAACCCCTACCTCTCTGACAAATATGCCTTTTGTCTAGGTCAAAATTTTAAATGTAGGTTTTGCTATCTTAAAAATGTTTTTGTTACCGTTAATGAGATCTTAGAGGACACACATAAATACATACATATTTAGTACACAAAGGATATGATTAAAGTATAAAGTATGTCCATGATTAGAAACTTAATTGGAGTCAAACAGAGACTAAGACAGGAATGCAGGGATATATAAATTATGTACATTCCCAATGATGATAAACTAAAGTACTCCCTAAGTGCATTGAAAATATTGGTTGCAAAGTTATAACCAACCAAAACATATTGAATAAGAGTATCCAAAGTTTATAGATCTATGAATGAGAAAACGGATTAGCCTTTTAATACTGTTTAATTCATTTATATAAGTAAGACTTTTTAAATAGCTTTGATGTCCTTGTTCAGGGATAAGACAATGGACGATAAATTGATGTACATCCCAAGGGTGATAAACAAAATTACTCCTTTGCTACATTTGAATTATTAGTTGTAAAATTTAAACAATGCAAGATTTAAGAAAAGTTTAATAAGTCTTAAAACCAACAAATGAGGGAATGTGTTTTTAAAGCTTTAGGTATCATTTTAATTCACAGCCTAATTCCCCCACCCTTTCTGCAGATATCATTCTAATTCACCCTCACATCACGGAGAGAGGGGATATTAAGCTGTTTAGTCCCCAAAGTTTCTTGTAACGTTTCTTATACGTCGTTGGCTTAACAACTTTTGAGTTATCAAACGTTTCAACTGATAATTGTAATTCACAGAAGGGTTAATTTTGTGTATAATCAATAAAGATGTACATCAATTTCGGCCAATGTCTTATCCCTTTAGATCCAATCCCTTACATACACACATACTTATGCATTGTAATCTAAAGAAGGGGTAATTTTGTGAGAATCATCAATGGGGGTATACATTAATTTTGGCCATTGTCTTATCCCTTTATATCCCTGCCCACACACACACACACATACATATGCACACGCAAATCTATATGCTGAATATCTCGCGCGAGCATGCAAATTTTTTTTTACAATTATGCAAATTTGACCTTTAGCCCGGGATATCCTACTGCGAGCTCCAACTCGGGGCACTAAGTTTCTGTAGACATTTCATTTGGAAACCTCATACCAGATAAAAAGAATTTATTAAATTATTAAAAATTTATTAAATAGCAGGTGGTAAAGTGTCTGTAATTTTAAAGAATAGCAGGTCTTGCATGATAATTTTTATTTTAAAAATCTGTTTCTTGGTTTCCTGTATTTCTTTTTACATTTACATAGATATTTAAATCTGCAGAAAGCATTTTTTTTATTGATATCAATTTAAAAAATATTTGTTTCCCCCCCAAAAAAAACAATAGTAAACCAATTTTTTTTATGAGGAGTGTTAGATAAAGGGTAAGGTTAAAATTTTCTTTAAATGATATTTTGCAGATCTAATGAAAAAGGAAAAATGTAAAAAAAATCTAAAAGTATTTGCCAATATTGTTCATAGGTGCAGTGTGATACTAAAGTGGATAAAGAGATAAATATATAGGATAGAAAAAAAGTTAGTTTATGAAATTCATAATTAAGTTCATAAAACCTTTCATTATGTATTAGTCACTGTGATTTAATCTTATTTTTTTTTGTAATTTTAACCCGTAAAATATAGATTTTTTATGTAATAGATTGATTACATCACGTGGGTGAGATATTTTTTTAGATAAATTATGGGTGAACTGAAAAAAGAAGGAATTGTTTACCCTTTCAAACACCTCATTTTACCCCACTCAATTTTTAAAAAACCCTCACTTTATCCTCCCCTCCTCAAATTAAAAAAAAGCTTGGACGTATATGAATGAAATCTATGTACCAATCTGTATATCCTTGAAAGTGATACTCTGAAGTTATAAAGGCGTACGCAGAAATATTAATGGCAGTTTATTCCCTGTTAAATCGAAGATCCTGTCTTTTGCTATTGAATTTTGTAAAAAGTAAGTCTACGTAAGGTACTAAAGTGTATTTTAATGATAAAACATATTGCAATATATCGTTCTTAATGATTTAAAACACTTAAAGAGTGTTCTTTATAGGTTAGGATCCATCACACTGTCTTCATGTCTGTCTGTCTTTAATGCGTTACATGTAATTGTAATGCTTCTGCAAATCCCTTTTCCTCTAGGAAGGTAACTTATAACTCTGACATCACAATTATATATTTTCTTTTTTATTTTAGATTCTTTACTAATTTAATCCATAGTATAGCTTAATTAATAAGAAACTTTGCCCCCCCCCCCCCGTGTACGAACTTGTAGGGTTCACTTTTATACAATAAAATACCTCATTTTTTATTATATGTTAAATTACAACAAATAAATGAGAATTTTTTTTTCAAAATTAATAAATATAAACAATCAGTTGGGATTTTTTGGTATATCGCTTTCGCCACAGGACACTTACACACTTCTCTGGTAAAATTCATAGAAAAAAATATTAGTTATTGGTCAAAGTATCTTTCTATAGATGTTCAGAGAAAACTATATCTTGGTATTAAAGCCAAGTTACAACATTTTTCTTCATAATTAGTTATAATCTATAATTACTGTATTACAGTTAATTGTTTATTCTTATTACAAACGATTATTCCAATACAATGTACACAAATTATTCTTGTTTATAATTCGTGTAAATATGATATTTTCAAATGTTCTGTAATATGTTCCGAAAAAGGCGATCAAATAAATAAAAATTTTTAATAGTAATTTGGTTTTTGCAAGAGTTGCCAAAAATAAATTAAAAACTATTTATTTAGAAATCTTTCGAGCACTGGAACCTCCCATCCCTTTATTGTGAAAAATGAAAATAATTTTTTCTAATATACTTTTAATAAACAATGTTATTTTTGGGGGCATGTTTTCAAACAGTCAAAACTCACGGTTTAACTAAATTCTCAGTCAAATATTCTTTAAAAAGTATAAACCAAAATTATATTCAAATGTTTCAGAAAACTGATTAATTTACTTCAATTAAAATTCAAGTGCTACAATAGGCTGAATTTTATACACAAAATAATTTTGTATCTTTTCACAACTATGCAAGAGTATTTACACTTTGGGTTTTAATTCATTTTCAGTATGGCTTCGAAACCGATTAATATCCAATGGATTACAACCGGTTTTCAGCTATACTACAATTATATATCCTATAATATAAAGTAATAAGCTTTTTTTGTCTGTAGCTAATTATCTCGCTAACCGCTGAACCGATATGGTTCTTCTTTACAGTGAAGCCTCTTATAGGCTCTGAGAGGGTTTTAGGCTATTTAATTTGTTTTTTTGTCTGGGTATGGTTTTAGGCTATTTTTGTGCCCTCCGAATATAGAGCCCCTAGATGCGAGGGGCGCAGCCGCTAGTAGTATATATAGTATCGTTATACAGACAATTTTCCATGAATATTAAATTTAAAAAAAAAATTATAACAGTTTTGTAAGCCCATGTCTACGGCTTTCAGGGCTAACAAAACTGTTTTCAATCTAATATATTTTCGTTTAAATATCAACAGAAAGTTGTCTATAATACGGTGCGATAAATAAGTATAAAAGTTGTTAACCGTGTTCATATTTATGCAGATGAAAATGCAAGTTGGCAAATAATTTGCAAGACAACGCCTCTAATTTTGGCCACAATTTTGGCCTGTAGAAAAACAAAGTAGGGATTATTCAGGGCTCGGCAGCTGTGCCTCAGCCGCGCATAAGCCTCAAATTTAAACCCACTTGTGTGTAAGAGATTTCATTCTTAAAAGATGGATTGTCTGTTTAGGAAAATGTTTAGACACCCATCTTAATTTCAAAAGTTATAATATTACGATTTAACTGAGGCTTACACGCGGCTGACGCGCAGCTACCGAGCTCTGATTATAGAAACAAGAAGTAAATTAAACTTAAAAAAGAACAGAAATATTATTGATTGACGGACAAACCTGTTGAATATCTCAAAATTTCAACTGTCTATCTTTAATAGAAGCTGAGAAAATCACGTTTAGCGTTACGGGCGGACTGACGGACAAAGAGACAAAAAGAATTATGGAGTAGCAGCACTGCTAAAAATTGGTAGAACTATAGCGTGGGATAAAAATGAGTTACTACTATTGCAATTATGTCTATAATCATATTCGCCCTATTAAATACGAGATCTAAAACCTTACTACTTTCTATAATATAGAGTGATCAACAGTTTAATTAAACATGTTATTTTTATTTGATAAGTCCAATACACAGTGTTTCATGTCAAGAACAATCTTCAAAGGATAATTATTGAATTAGAAACATGGTTTACAAAACCACGAAATAAATATAAGATTCACTATAAATGAAACAGAAGGTTTAATGCCATTATTCAAGATATAGTTTGTACCTCTGCGATCCTAAAGGTAATGCTTGTTTTTTTTATTTAAAACTAAAGTTAAAAGTGTCGGGTCAACATCCCACTACCCCTTTACACAATATATGTTGTTAAGGAAATACGCAATTTATGTTGTTGTAAAAAATATGATAAAATGAAAGCACAAATATGTAAGACAATCTAATTACCGAACCAATTAAGATTCAAATAGATAATAAATATATTGATTATGGGGTTTGTAAGGCAGAGAGAGGAAATTACGGTTAGATTTTGAGCTACCAATAAATTACATACATACATACTTAATGTAAAATAGCTTCGATTTAAAATAACATTTTGTTTAATAACAATCCATTGAATAGTTACAACCAGGGATATAAAGGGATAAGACAATAACTGATAAATTGATGTTCTTCAAACTTAAAGATGCAGGGATATGAAAACGCAAGATGAATTTTTTACCTCATTAGCATAACTTTTCATTAATAATATATATACAGAATTTTTGTCTGAAGCTTGAGATTTGTTTAACTACTGAAACGAATTATATCTCCATTTCAAGGAAGCTTCACATAGCCGCTAGTTAAAAGATAAAAGGGTATCAACCCTCCATAAAATCTATTTAATTTTATATTATCAGTGAAGAAATCAACACTTCATTGATAGATTAGATTAAAATATTTAAATCATTTACATTTTTATATCTAAAAGTATTCCTTTTATTATTTTGTAATATTAATTTTAAATGATATTCAAAATAAGTATGAGTGTATTTAGAATATAAAATTATTTTATTTTTTACCAACTAAATAGCTATGCATGTAAATCATAAGTTTTGAAAATTGGAAAGAGACTCCTAGGTTAATAATTTATACTACATAAATTAGAATTAGCCTAGTGTGGAGCAAAGTTTATGTGGATTTTATGATAAAATTTGGAAGATTTTCCAATTTATTTTTTAACGTAGACACGCAAGTTTTTAAATTTTGTGATGGTTTTATGCTATTTCTGCCATTCCCTACAATACAGAGCTTAAGATTTCAATATAACTACTACATCTTTCAAGTTCTCCTTTTTTGGGAAGCTTAACATATGTCTAGGTTATTTTATTTTTAATTTTTTGGAATGGTTTTAGGCTATTTTTGCCTTCCCCACTCTTTCGAATACAGAGCATCCATCTGCTAAAATTTTATTATAGTAGTAAGTTTTTTTTTGGGAAGCTTAAAATTTCAACTACTAATACAGGGATCTTAGATGCAACGAGCGCATCCGCTATAGTTATACCTCAAGTTATATCTGCTTTAACCCCTTCAATATACAATGCAAACATCCTAACACTTTTTACTATGTTTGGCTCTACCATTCATGGTTATTTTTGTTCTTGTTTGAAGCTTAAACACCTAGTTAAGTATTTAAATAATCCTATTCCATTAGTTTTGCTTTTTTAGTAAAAAACAAAATTATAAAAAAGAGAATGTTTATAAATGAAATTAATGTAAAATAAATGAATTATATTATATGTAGATTAATCTTATGCTTATAATCAACCAAAACATAAAGCTAACTTCGTAAAGTCAATCCAAGTAATTTGCTATTTGGCTGTAAGCGACTGAAACTAGGGAATATTGTACTGAAGAATCTTTATATTTTTCTTCAACTCTTCTATGGTTAAAAATAAAATTAGAGAGGCCTGGCTTCCACCTTTTTCATACCCTGAAGAAACACACCCCTATCGCAAAAACCGCTAGACGCCACTACAAATACTTAAATTTTGAATCATGACTATTAAACCGGCTGGGTATTAGGGTTTGCATATATAAACAGTTTTGCATAATGTAATCTTTTAAGTCTATGTCCAGTATAGATAGAAAAATATACAGGGTGTCTCGGATAGTTTTGCTTAATTGAATTCTTTTTTGTATTTTTCATGGTGTCTCAGATAGTTTTGCTTAATGTAATCTTTTAAGTCTATGTCCAGTATAGATAAAAAGTTTTAATAATATCATTAGATTTTTTTCTAGATGATCCTCTCAAATTATATAAAACTAGCGGCTACGCCCCTAGAGGCCTCTAGGAGCCCTTGAGAGGAGAGTGGAATTTTATAACCCTATTTATTATTTTAGATTTTAAAAGAAAAATTAAAATTTTTTTTTTTAAATTGTTGGAGGGGAGAATTTTTTTTTTTTTTGGGGGGGGGGGGTGACCCCACCCCCCCTATTTTTAATTTTAGTTACAAGAAATGAAAAAAAATGTCTGCAGGGGAGGATTTTTTTTCTAGGGGCGATTTCTCTTGGGAGGGTGGTGGTACCCTCCCCCAAAATAGTTACAAACCTTCCCAGGACCTATGAGAAGCTACCCTGTTAAGGAGAACCCGATCAGTTCAGCGGTTAGCGATATCCTTCGGTACAAACTCAGAGACAGCCTTTATTTTAAGTAGATAGATAATTTGCATAATGTAATCTTTTTTGTCCACTCAGAACTATCAGCAATTTGTAAAAATATATTTTTTTCTTCAAAAAAAATATTTTGTAAAATTCGACTACTAGAAGCCTCTAGGGGTACTTGAGGGAAAGGGGAGGGGGAAGTCGAAGATCTTTATTGAATTTTAGTCATAAGTTGATGTTTTTTCTTTAGAGGGGTGGGGCATTTTTTCTAGGGCGATTTCTCTTGGGAGGGTGCCGGCTCCTTTCCAGAAAATAGTTATAAACCTTCCCTGGACCTATAAGAAGGAACTAGAAGAACCAAATCGGGTGATTGCCAAGATCCTTCGGAACTTATAGTCAGACAGACAAACATCTTGTTACTTTTTTATTAGGATTAGTGGCTTCATATGCCCTTGAAACATTGTCAAAATAATTTTTATACTCATTTGTTTTTAGAAAAAGCGTTCCTTTCCTTGACTACAAGTTGCAAGTATCAATTTTATACCATCATAAAATTAATCACAAAACAACAACAAGCTAAATTGCAAGTAGCGTAGCTACTCATTAATTAATTTGCAGGATATCTGTTCAGTTGCCCTAGTACATTATAGCTAACAACATCTTCCAAGTCTACACAAATTTGTTCAATTTATGCATGTTATTTGACTTTTATAGAGATAGTAAATTATCTATTATCCTTTTCAGTTAACGAGCTATTTGATTGCTCAGTATTTTTTTGAAGTCCTAATTTGGCATTTCATTGAAGCCAAAGCATTCCTCAACCCATACATTTATCGTCTTGATTTACAGAGCAACAGCGTGACCATTTTAATATCTTCTGTTATGACACCGTTTAAAAAGGTGGGTTTACACCTTAACCTTAACCAGTTCAGTTATAATGACTGCCACTAAATTTTCTAAAAACCGAAACATTTCTTACTAGTAATTTATGCTCCCCCTTCAAATGAAGCTCTACAAAGTGTCTTGAAAAATACGCTGTGTGACGTCAATCGATCCATCTCTTTTTATGGGGATTCCTTTCCCACTTCTCCTCTCATAACTCATTTTTATGACATCACATGGGACATATTTTAGGACACTTTGTAAAGCTCCCATAATATTTCTTTTACATTTACTCTTTATGTAGTTACCCTTATTATGGAAAGTGTATTCCTTGTTTTGTAATCTTTTTATGTAAAAAGATATCAACAATGAATTTTGTATTTCTATTCCATAAAAGTTAAGCTGTATAATAAGGTAGTTTAATCATGGCTGGGATATTTCACCAGCAGAAAAATATATTTTTCAAATGATAAATGTATTAAGAATAGATGTATATTGTATAACCCAGACAACTACCTGGATCCAGTGTTGCGGACCTTTTTTTTTTCTAGCGACATGGCTGTGAAAATATTTGCGACGCTATTGGCTGATATTTAAAGACTCATCTGAAGGTCGTCAGATGGTCCAGTAAAAATCAGCATGTTTTAAATGGACGCAGGGACATTCTGGTAACGATTATAGAGTTGCTACGTTTTCTAAATCGTACCTAACTATTACAGAAATCACCATGCAAAGTTTGCAATCGATAGGACAATTCTAACATGCTTGAATAAACGAAAAAAGCTTTCCGGACGGACACACCCTAATTATAGAAAAGCTTCGCTTTTAAAAATCTCTTGGGAGGATGGTGGCAGCCTCCTCTAAAATAAACCTTCCCTTGCCTATTGGAAGAATCCTGTAAAAAAAAAAGACAAACAGAAAGAAATCCTGTTACTTTTAAAAAGAATATTAAGTACATCTAAAAGTCGTATATTATGTAGTTTTATATTTTCCCGATAGATCATGTCTATTTTTGTATATTTGCACATAAAAATCTTATACATTAAAGAAGGAAAAACAACAACAAAAATTTATTTAATTTTTGTAAAATCTTAATTTATTATGCATGTTTTTTTACTAAACAATTTAATATAATAATACTTAAATATTTTGCAGAATAGTTTAAAATTAAATTTAATCATATTTGTTCTCAACATTGCCAAAAACTTGTACCACCATCAGGTTCATACTTTTGTAAGCCTTAAAATTGGCTTTAATCTTAAAGGATTGATTAAATGAATAGATTATGAAAATTTATGATTGATTATCAATTAAAAACCTCTTGAATAGATAAATTTTTGGTTAGAAGTCGACGACTCCCTTTTTCAATTTTATTTTAAAAAAGAAAACTTAAAAATATTTTTTTTTAGGAGAGTGGGGTGGAGGGTGGTGCAACCCATCCCAAAAATAGTTTTAAACCTTCCCAGGACTGTGAGAATCTATATGATAAAGGAGCACCATTTCGGTTTAGCAGTTAGCGAGATCTTCAGTACAGACAAACATAAAAATCCTTTTATTTTTTTTATAATGAGTACAGTTTATTTGTAAGTCATATTAATAACATTATCATAGTCTTTAAAGCCCCCAGTAATTTCTTTGACTTATGGACGTGTTTTTATAATTATCTTTGTCTGTCTGAACAAAGGTTCATAACTTTATCAGATTTTCTTGGCTGCGATTTAAGATAGACAGTTGAAATATCGAGTCAATATTCGTATGACCTATTTTTCTTGCATAACCTATCTATTTTTAGTAACGAAGCTACTCTATAATTTACTTTGTCTGTTCGGCCGTAACGCTATGGGGAAAACGTGATTTTCTCGGCTCCTATTCCATACATATATGTAGTTGAATTTTTTAGTTAAGATTCCTATGACATATGCCCATCTAATCTGTACATTGTTTGTCCATCTGTCTGTTATTTGGGGTGCTAGATCAATTCCTAGACTTTCAAGTTTTCGTGATTTTCTCATGTCCTTTTCAAAAATTTTCAGGGATTAATTAATTTAACATTCTACTGCATATTTTTACCAGGTGTATTTGTCTATTAATTAGGGTGCTAGACATGTCAAAACTTTTATTAATTGTGTCTCATTTTTCTTCCTTTTGCCCTGACTGTGTGAGTACAAATAAATACATTAACACAGCATACAAATAGCTTTATAGGTGCCCTGTATGTGTTTGTACCCTAGGAGGGAGGGGACATTGGGCTTTTTATTAAAATAGTCCCCAAAGTTTTATTAAAACGTTTTTTTTATTAGTTGGCCAGGCTTAACATCTTTGGAAAATTATAACACATTTTGATTGGTTAGTTTATTAATTTGAGTATCCAAACGTGTCAACCACCAATTGTAGCGTACGGTAGGAAAATTTTGTCTGTATCATCATTTGGGTTGTGCATACATTTTACATTAACTTATCGACCATTGTCTTATCCCTTTAGATCCCTGAACATTATATGTGCCCTCTCTTTATGTATGAACTCAGGAATACAAAGGTGTTAGAGACGTACACTGCATTTATGTCCTTTACTGATGATGCATGAAGTGCTTAAATTTTGGCAAGATGAACACAAGATGACAAAAATAGCCATATTGTTTACCCATTTTTATCCCCCAATGAAGATGCACAAATTTAGATGCTGTGAGTATTGGTTTAAAAAATATGACGTAACAAAAAAAATTAGCCAATGAGAGTCCACTACGCATGCCGCCATTGGTCAATAACGGCCTCTCATTGGCTAATTTTTTTTGTTACGTCATATTTTTTAAACCAATACTCACAGCATCACAAATACAAATTTACCCCATCTGTAGAGGTTGAAACTTTTGAACAATCAACCCAATGAACCAACCAATCAAAATTCTATAAAATCCCCAAAGTTAAGACCCATATCGAATAAGAAAACATTTATAAAAAAAGACTTTGGGATCTATTGTAATAAACAGCCCAATATCCCCTCTCTCCCTGATTTAACAGGCCTCTGACTAAAAATCACATTATATCTCCACTTAATTGCACTTCAGAGATAAAAGAAGAACAGGAAACAGGAATAGGTAAATGCCAGAATAGTTATTTATCGCATCGAATCATACACAACTTTCCGCGGACATTAGAATAGAAAAATATAAGATTAACCGGTTCTAATCCAGCAGATATTAATCGGTTTCGATTCCATACTAGAAAAACTTTTATTTTCCTTCAATCTGAACGAATAAATAGAATGGAAATAATTGAGGATGTCTATCGTTAATTTAGACATGTTAAAATTATTCTACCAATTATTAACTTTGAATTATGATTCCTGTAACAATAATGTACAATTTAGAGAGCGTGACAACTCTATATTCTTTACCAGAAAGTACGTAAAACCCTTTAGAACATATTTTTGTATCTCATAATCATCATATTCATCTGATGTTTGGAGTAATGATTCCTAGGACAACAAGGTACTATAGGATAAGGGAGGAATCTCTCTAAAATCGAGTCTTAACAAGGATGACATCATCCATAAAAGCGAAGCACTGAAACGGTAGGACTAACGGACATTAACAGTTATATAGTGTCAGAACTGAATAATCAGAATATAAATGTATAAGAGTCGAAGCAAAATTGTAAGTAAATTTGTTGAAAAACTGCTTGATACAGTATAATGTTTATGGACATACTTCGCTTATAACATTATACGTTGTTGTCCCTGGAATCAACATACCAAAAATCAAATCAATCGGATGATTAGATCATATAAAAATATGTTGTTAAAAAAGTAAAAAAATCAACAGGTTGAAAATGGACGTACGGACATTCTTGTAAAGATTATAGAGTTGCAACGATTTCTAAATCGTACCTAACTAATAAAGGAATCACTATGCAAAGTTTGAAATCGATAGGACAATTCTAACATGTCTAAATTAACAAAAAAAGCTATCAATCTGTGACGGACGAACGTACGGACGGACCGACCTTAATTATAGAAAAGCTTCGCTTTTAAAAAGAAAGCATATATTATCACATTATCATTATCTATTTGATATAAATAACAATTTGTCTATGTTACTTTTCCATAAGATCTCTATAACCATAGGATCTATTAAAATCTTCTTTACAGTTAGGCTACTTAAAATTTTGAATTGTAAATACAGGAAGTTTTCTTTCTTTTGGACTTTTAATCAAAATCATAATAATTATTTATAATAGACAGATTTCCACGGATAACAAAACAAAAATTTATAAGAATATAACAACTTTTGTTAGCCCCAAGTAATCGGATATTGATCGGATCCAGAGCCATACTGAATAAAAACCTTAAAACCTAATGTGATTTTGGTTATTGATGTAAAGACTTTGGAATCCCTAGCTGTTTAACACTTTCACCCTTTTCACAGATATTGACAGCGAGTATTCAAACAAAACCGGAAAGAAAATATTAATATTACTTATTACTAATATTAATATAATATATTACTTTAATATTTCAGGTTTTATAAATAACTAGCGGCCACGCCCCTAGAAGCCTCTAAGGGCACTTGTGGAGGGGGGAGTCGAATTTGATAACCCAATTTGTTATTTTAGATTTTAAAAATAAAAGTAAAAAAATTTCTGAGGTGTGGAATTTTTTTTTTTTGGGGGGGGGGGGAGGGTGCCCCCCTCAATTTTAGTTTTAGTTAAAAAAAATAATTTGGTGGGGGAATTTTTATTTTTTGGGAGTGTTGGTATTGTCCCACCCCCCAAGAAAATAGTTATAAACCTTCCCGGGACCTATGAGAGTCTACCCTGTTAAGGAGAACCCGATCGGTTCAGCGGTTAGCGAGATCCTTCGGTACAAACACACAGACAAACAAATAGACATCCTGTTACTTTAGTATAAGAATGTATGAAATGGTCCTTAGAACGTACTAAACGAATGGTTGTAGAATATATGTACGTGGATATCATGACAAGGGAAAGTACTGTAGTAATTCTAAGTTGCTATTTTACCTGTAATTTATTGGTCAGTTTGTTCATCCAGTAGGAGGGGGTATGATGGGGTAAAAGGAGGGGGCTGGGAGGGTCGTTATTTTAGCCTGCTACAAGTTTTAATTTATTAAAGTAAATGATAATCTGGTGTTATCTGATAATATAATCATGTAAGAACCATTACTTGAAACTGGTATTAATTTTATTTTATGTTATTTTATTTATTTTGTATTATTCATATTTTATTTTAATATTTGTGGAAAATTGTCTGTAATATAATGCCATACATGATTTTTCAGAATGGCTGAGGACCGGATCCAATCCAGGGGATATCAATAGGTTTCGAAGCCATACTGAAATATCTCCTAATGGACCCAATAAATAAAAAAAATGTGTATTATTATAATGATTTTCATTTCTTGTTTTGCTAAAATACAACCTATAATTATTTTGCATGGACGTCCAAATTGACAAAATCACAGTGCATGAAAATTTAGCAAATATTGCTAAAACAGAAACACAGACATGAATTCTGAAAATAAAAGGCAGGCGTGAGATGTAACACTACCAGTCAAGGACAGCCAAGCTTTTTATTTTGAGAGGGTACAATGAGGGGTTTTAGGGTGATTACTGTAATTTGTAAGATTTTGATGGTAGAAAAATGAGTATTTTTAAAGTTTGAGGGGAGAAAACACCCCTTTACTGACACCCTTGGGCGTCTATGCTTTTGCTTACAGTGGCTTTAGAAGATTGTAAAGTTGAATTTGTGGCCTGTATGAGAAGCAAGGACAATTATTGCTATTGGTGGGGCATCAATCATTTTAGATGAATACGATTTTGACAGGTAATGTCGCTAAATCAGTTAATATGAGTTTTACTCTTTTTAGAAAATCTTTGTCCTATATTCTACATTTTTAAAAACTCAGGTTAGGTTATAATGGGTACAGATAATTCTCGTTGGGTTAGGTTGGGGGGGGGGGTATAGGTGCCCACCTAGCACTTTTTAGGGAAACCGAAACACCCACCATCAGTCTAAAATAGTTAGTTGATGAGATCTTATGTTGACAACAAAAATAATAGTCAGGCAAGGCATCACTTTTATTATTAGAATTTTGTGAGAATAATTTATTTATTTTTTTGAAATTTTTTCCTAGTCTTTGATTTTAAACTTTCTCATCTTTGACAAAGATGAGAGTTGATAATTTATTATAACATTTTTTCATCGATAATTTTCATTAAATTTTTTTAAAGACTAAATATTATAACGTTTTTTTTACCTTATTAAGAAATCTGTTGGGTTTAGATAATGATTAGAGTATCGACATAAAATTTTCTTAGAAGTCCTCAAAATGTTTAAAGTATAGAATGATAAAAATGGTTTACAACTTTGGGGACCAGTTTAAGTTTAAATTTTACAATATCTTGAAAGTTTTAATTACGCCTGGAATAACTAACTAAGCCAGCAAGATTATAAGAAGAAGGGGGGGGGGGGATTTTTTCTTTTGACTTATCCCCGAAGATGACTCTAATCATGCTTGGTCTATACCAGCGGCGGTTGACTAACCTTACGGGGCTACCTAGAATCCAATATAATCTAACCTTACCTAATATATCAAACAAATAAACGAAAAACTACCCCCTTCTTATTTTAAATCATTTAGGGAGGGGGGGGGGAGAGGTTTTTGTGTGGCTAAAAGTCATGTAGGTTTAGTAATCCTATAAGTTAATGAAAGACAACACCGTCTGAATACAACAGATTTAGATAAACTGTAGAGAAACTGCGCACCCCCAGCCACATTCAATTTATAAAGTAGAATCTTCCAAAAAAATATACATTCACATTATAATTTTGCATACAACTCAGTAGATGATCTGAAATTTAATTTCCGAATGTGTACACATTTTCCTACGTGTTTCCCCATCCTATCTCAATATTTGCTACTAGCTAAAAAACCTTCAAACTTAAAAAAAAATCAAAATTTGAATGTATTAACGATTTATACATTATACATTCAAAATTTTAATTTTTCAAATTTTGATTGTTTTTGGAAGTTTGAAGCTTTTTTAGCTAGTAGTAAATATAGAGATAGGATGTGGAAACACCGAGGATACTGTGTTCACATTCGGAAACTAAATTTCAGTTCATCAACTCAGTATGGAGGGTGTTTTTACCAACCCACGAATTTCGGACTACGCAATCTTTTATTTTTGAAAAACTTTTTAGAGATATTTATTGATATATACACAAACACACAACAATGTAATATTCACTTTGTTAACAAACATATGGGTTCCATATTTTAAATCAAATACAAATGAGTTCTCTTGTACAAACAAACAAACAAATCAAATACAAATCAAATTAGTGTTGAGAGACTTCTTGTCATTTTTGTAAGATTATTATTTTGTCGGTGTGTCATCCCTACCACATATTTTCATATCAAGGTAATTTCCTTGGGAAGGGATTATACGGTTATCTAACCCCTTCCTCCTCTAGTGTGTTACTCTAATTTCGCAATAATCAATACACACAAAAGCATCTTTATTGCAATGGTTTATGATACTCCAACGCCACCTATAGGATATTAGGTTACTTAACACCCAACATACAACCAAGACCTTTGTCTGAGAAGTCCTAACTGTACATGGTAATTAGTTCCACATGTTTGTAGGCCAAGGCATATCTCCTACTGTAAATATCTATGTCGAATATATGACATAGCAGCACTAGGAACCCTTTTAAAGACTTTATTTTTATATCTAGATAATTAGCATGCTTTTTGGGAGTGGTTTTCTTTGGATTTCAAATTATGATATTAAGATCCGAAAGGCATCTTTTGAATGCAAAGGTTTGCAATACTCTAACTATAGGATATTAGATTAAGTAACATCCAACAGACAACCAACCTATATATTGCACGACCTTTGTATGGAAGTTCTAACAGTGAATAGTAATGAGGTTCATTTGTTTATAGGCCATAGCATTCCTCTTACTTTGACTTTTTATGTTGGGCACCGAAATTTGAACCTGAAATTTTGTAAATTGTGTTAAATTAGCAATAGTTTTTCAGATGATGAAAATTCGCAAATTTTTGCATAACTGATGACACACCACTTTATCAGGATAGAAATCACACAGTTCTAAAAATGGCAAATTCTAATTTTCTTTTGCTCTTTTTGGTGCTACCTTTTTTGCATACCATTTTTTAACTACGTGTATTATGAAAGCATAACTTTTCTATAATGTGAAATTTCAGTCCGTATATCTTTACTTTAAAATATAAAAATTGTACTTATATTTTAAACATTATAAATAAACATTAGAAACCCAAGACTGTACTATGTAGCGTAATATGTAACGCATCCGTTTGTCCTTGGGTGGGTGATGGGTTTGAATCTATGCCAAAACCGCGACATAACTAAAGACATTAAAGTACCTACTGGTTCTATGTCAAATGAACATTGTTAATAGTAAGATTAGGGGAAATGTTTTGGTCCAAAACGGGTTCAATCCATTACAATACAAAGTTAGGACTTCTAGACAAAGAACCTTTCGTGCAATCAAAGTGTTGGTTGTTTACAATAGTTGGGATGTTAGTGTCTTAGGAATGGATATATCATTACTTGGACACCAGATTTTCATGTTCTGTAATAAAGTGAACTCTGTAGCGGGCTAAAATAGCGATCTCCCCCATCTTCCTCCGTAACCCCATCCCCTCCCCTCCTGGTGGATAAATGGCCCAACCAATATAAGCGAGGGGAAATATACTATAAAGTTCTTAATGTTAATCAGACATAAAATAGAACATTGAAATCCTACTTTAATTCTAATAATGCTCTTGGAAAGAGAGGGTCTCCAAAATTTTTTTATTGTAGCTACAATTTTTGGAATACTGATTCCTAAGACAACAATGTTCAATAAGCGGAGCATCTCTATAATCAAGTTCAAAATGTGTAAGCATGTCCTTGAACATTATCCTGTATTTAAGCAATTTTTCAACAAATTTACCTACAATTTTGTTAAAAATTTTCTATATATACATATGGTCTGGTTACTCAGTTCTGACACTCGTTTTATGGATGTTGTCATCCTTGTTTTTCTACATATATTTTGTATCCAAATTCGTCCCCACATTTTGCATTCATCTTGCAAGGACAAAATAACATTTTAAAATTAAACATACGGACTTTGTATTACAAGGGGTAGAGTAAAGCAGAGAAATAGCCTAAAACCATTAAAAGACATAAATATAAAAGTTATATTAGCTTACAACTTTCCCTGGACCTATATGAAGAAAAACCACACCTAGAAAAAAAACCGACCCTAGTCTATCTGAAAATAAAAGCTATATCTTGCATTTTTTTCAATTAGGTGTTTGATCCCGAATTGCATATGGTAAAAATATTTTTCTTATTAAATTGTTATCATAATAAGATAAAAGTTATGCTTGAAAATTGTTTTAATAGCTATTATTATACGTGCATTCAGTGGCGTGCGAAGCACTTTGTCTAGGGGGGGGGCATTTTGAAGATTTTGTAAAATTTTGCCCCCCCCCCTAAATCAATTATTTATATTTTGATTATATATACTAATTTTAAATAAGGGCGTTTTAAGGAGTGGGATTATTTGATTATGGGCCTTCTAGTTCTTATCCCTTCTTCCCCATCCCTTTTTCCCATTTATATCCCACATCTTCCCCCCCCCCATCTATTCTCCCCCATCCCTTCTCCCCACCCTGCAATGACCGAAGGGAAGGGAGCTAGAAAGCATCTTTGAAAAAAAAGTACAGAAGATAATTTAACCCCCCCCCCCCACAAAACATTTTTTATGGGTGGAAGGGGATGTTATAAAATCTCAGCAGGAAGGATGAATAATAATTTAAAAAAAATTTTTTGGGGGGGAGATAAAAACACTCATTTTGGAAATAATTTACAAAAATTAACCTAATATGTAATACTGATTTTAAATATTTATTTATTGTATGACAACAAGGATGACAACATCTTTAAGTAGCAAAGCACAAAAAATCATGTATAAGAATACAGACAAGTAAATTTAAAGAGCATCTGTTGAAATAAATACATATTTTAGGTAGAAAAAGTCACAAATCCTTTTTCCTGTATATTGTGTGATGACAGTCAAAGTAAATTAAATACTGGATGCTCCAATCAGCGAGAAATTTTTTTTTTAAAAATATTATAATCCACAAAAAATTACTTGTCCTTTCATCTACAGATATAAAAATCTCTTAGAAATATAGGGTATAGTCTCTTTTGTGGCAACGCCTCTTAAGGGGCATTTCGTCGTATTTTCATAGTAGCTTTTAAAAGGTTATTCTAGGTTAAGTTAGGTCAGGTGATTTCCCTGCAGGGTTAGGCAATTGGCCCCGCAGGAGCTATAAATAGGTGAAAAGCTACTGTGAAAATACGACGAAATGCACCTTAAGAGGCAATGTCACAAAAAGGACTATACCTGAAATTTAAAAGATACAAAAATAGCCAAAAACGTCCTGAAAAGCAGTCCAACCTCCATGAATTTTTAATAGTTAATTATACTCCATAATGATGGGAATGTTAACATTAAGTTTTAGCCTTCTATCTTTAATTGCAGTTGAAAAAATCACATTTCCCCCTTAGCATTACGTACTGACAGCCATAGTGAATTATAGAGAAGCTAAAAAGTTATATCAACATATCCTACCCTCTTTAAATGGCACTTTTAAACTCTGTTAATTTTTGATTAAGTGGTGTTTCCAAGGATTTATAAGGGCGGTGCGTGAAGCGCACCTAAAATATTTACTCCCCCTCAGAACTAAAATCAATTAAAGACAACAAGAGTGGCGTATTTGATCAGGTTAGGAATATAGAGTGTAGTTAGTTTTAATGGTTTTTAATGAAAATTGCCATAAAAAACATGTCTTTTTGTAAGGGTATGTACACAAAAAAAATGATAAACTTATCCTGAAAATAAAATGACATCATATATAGTTATTCATTTAGACAGACATACAGTGTTGATAAAAAAGGCTTAGATAAATATCAACGCTGTTTCTTTTTTATATAAAATAACTTTTTGATTAAATATTTGTTGTTTACACATGTTTTTTTAAAGAAATAAAAACACAATATACAATGCAATGTGATAAAAAGCAGAAACCGTTTGGAAGGGAGCGAAGTGCAAATTTTTTTCCTCAAATATGCAGGGAGGGAGGGGTTTTTGGGCTATTTATTACACTAGTCCCCAATATTTCATATAAAATTTTCTTATTGGTTGGCTCAACAACTTTGGGGACTTTAATGGAATTTTGATTGGTTGGTTAATTAAGTCGAGTTTCCATACATTTCATCCACTAATTGTAATCTAAATAAGGGTTTGTGATTTTGTGTATCATCATTGGGGATGTACAAAATTTCTTTGGTAAAAAGTTTATATTATACAAAATAAAATACTTTCTATTACCTGTTTTGTTATGTTCAGTGAAAAAAGATTATAACCTAATTTCTACACTAATTAAAAAATTTGGTAAGGTTAAATGAATAGTAACTGTCTGTTCGGCGCAAAGCGCCAAACATTTTTTTTTGGAGTATTTCTTGATCTTTTTTATTGAAACTGGGATAGTTTTGCTTTTTGTAGGGTAGGGGGCAAAAAGGGGCATTTTTATTGACCAGGGGGGGGCAAAATGGGGCATTTTTCAACATTTAGGGGGGGGGGGCGTTTTGGTCACTAGGGGGGGGGGGGGCGATTGCCCCAAATGCCCCCTTCGGTTCGCACGCCACTGGTTGCATTTAAAAAAAAAACGAAAATTGATCAGAAATTTGCATAAATTTTGTACTTATTTGCATAAATTCTATTTAAAGATTTTTTAGAGAATCGATCTCTTTTTTAAACTTAAACTGTTGGGTGGGTGGGGGGGGGGGGGGAATTGATTGCGACTCACCCCATACCCTTAAGTGACCCTCTAGGGGTGTATCCACTAGTATACTATATAGTAAAGATACAAAAGATATTTTCTTATAATTCTATTTTGGGGTTTCTTTGGATTCAGAATTTACTATACACTTATTTGAATATTAATAAATCAGGAACAAAAATTAGTGATATTTTGATATATAATAAATTCACAAGACAAAATAAATATTCAGAAAATAGTTGTTTAAAATTCTGGCTATCCCAAATAACGCTATAGTTAAACATCACTCATTAAGTATATTAAGATTTCTTTCATAAAAAAAACCTAACAATCAATCTTTACAGTACGAATATATATAAAAAAGCGTAAATTTTAAAAAGTAATAAGGGTAATTAAAGTAAAGTTTTGTCAGGATTAACTTGACTTGTAACATTTTTTTCAGATTAAATGTCCCTGTATTGGATAAATCTTGTAAATAATATTGTTAATTGTCAATATCCTTTAAAACATCGCGACAGAGAAGTAACCACCCATCTTTTATTAGTTTTCGGTGTGAAGCTACTCTTAAGTGCGTTATGATTATTCTTAATTATAATTGGATTGACTGATGACAGTAACCTGCTGGGGCTAGAAGAGGAAAATAGTTTTGAAATGTTAAAGAATGTTAAATGGGGGGGGGGGGGGTTGATGATCCACTTGCCAACAAATGGGATACCACCTTTCAATTTCTCATTGAAATTAATCATTCTTACAGCAAATATTGAAGGGAGAAAGTGTTTATTTTCAAGCGAAGGTTTTCCTTATTTAGTCTCTGTCTGTATGTTCGATCATAAGGTATAACGGCTGTCGTAAAGTTTGGTATAAATTTTTAACCTTGTATGAACTAAAGTAAGGATGACAACATCCATAATAGCGAAGCTCTAAAATTATATAACTTTTATAGTGTTAGAAGAATAAGAATTTAGAAACATAAGCAAAATTGGAAGTAATTATCTCTAAGATTACTAAATTATGAAAATCTTGAAATTTTTCTTCATTTTAGGCCAAAATATACTTACTTCAGACTTTTTTTGTGTGTTAATTTAAGGATAATCATTGCTCTATCACTGAATTTTTCCAAGAAATGTTTCTTGGAAAATAAAAATACATAAGCTGCAGCCGTTTAAAATATCTTAAGTAACATAGCTAGAGACAAGATTTGTACTTTAGTTCTAAAAAAAAAATTCTCACTTGAACGCTAAAAATATTCCAATTAAAAATATAATTAAGGGGTTTTAACCCTTTTTTTTACAAGTTTTTATTTTTTATGTAACTACTAAAAAGATATATTTAGGCAAGTATTTTAATTATTTTACCACCGTGAGTCGTGAAATTTAGACCAATACCTTTATGAAGATTTTTTTTTATTTTTGGAATGGTGGATTTTTTCTCTCTCAATATTTTGGATATGTGAAAAACACTAGAATCCTTATATAAAGGTAACAAGATGCTTTTCTCTTTATGTGTGTAGCGAAAGATCACACTAACCACTAACCGCTGATTTCCCTTATCAATGAAATTACTAATAGGTCCAGGGTAGGTTTATAACTATTTTAGGGGAGGGTACCTAGTTTCCCTTCTAAGAGAAACCAGCCCTAGAGAAAAAGACCAGGGCTAACCAGTTCTTGATACTTTATTTCAACAACCCTTTATCGAAAATATAGTTTCAGTTAAAAATATCCGATTTTTTTTCTTAAGTACATACAATTCATATATGTACATATGTTAAATAAAAGGTTATCTTACGATACTACAAACAAATCACCGCGTCATACCAAAGATTTGGAAATGCTATCTCTGCATTGAGAGACATCAAAACAATGAATAGTAGGAATGTATTAAAAAAAACTAACTAAATTCTTAGACAAAGTTTTACTAATTTGGATACTTTGTTATCTTTTTAGTAACACTTTTATGTATAAAAAGTAGGGCCTAAAAGTATACATATAACATACACTACTTTTTGCCAGGGGTGTATTTGTGCCCGTGTGGGCCAAGGTTGTACAATAAGGTTACCGAATTGTGTGTCAAAATGTTTTGCTATTTTCCTTATTCTACAGTTTGTTATATCAATACTTACTAACGGCTGCACTCATAGCATTTTAAGGCTTTTTATTCGATAGAGGTAAGGAAAGGCAAAAAATAGCCTAAAACCATCAAAACTACTTACATAAAAAAAACTTGTATTAGGCCAAGAAATGACTCCCTGCGTATGCTAAAAGTCTACTCTCATATAAAACCTTGTAGTAGGCCAAGAAATGAGCTCACGGGTGCAAAAACTTCGTGTAGGGGTAGAGCAGGGAAATAGAGATATGTTTATTAGATATAAAAAATGAGCCTTCAAATCAATTATTTATTTTGTTCTTTAGAAGCGAAGTTCTCTATCGCTGTTTTTGTAGAAGCAAAGCTTTTCTGTAATCAGTAACAGTCCGTAACTATCGGATAGCTCTTATAAATTTGGTATGTTAAAATTATCCTATCGATTCCAAACTTTGCCTGATACATAAAGAATAGAACGATAATAATAAAACAAATAATAACTCACATTATATTATGCGAACTTTTGTCTTTATAGTTGTCTTTTTAGTATTTATTGTAGGTCAATCCAGGGAGGGAGGGGACATTATGCTGTTTATTAACTAGTCCCCAAAGTTTCATAATAACGTTTTCGCATTCGTTGGCTCAGCCACTTTGGGTATTTTTTTTATAAAATGTTGATTGGTTGGTTCATTTAGTTGAGTGTCTTTACATTTCAATCACTAATTATGATCTAAACAAGGGTTAATTTTGTGCATCATCATTGGAGAAGTTTATCAGTTTATCGGCTATTGTCTTTATTCATACTTAACATCATGAATATTAAAATTTTTAACCACATTGACTTTTCCCTGATTGTCTGAGCGTGCAAAAAAGCCCCCTGTTCACTTACCATAAAAACTATCTTGTTCTACTAGTAACATGAACAATTATGTTAATAGTAGCGCAGCCATAACAATCTATAAAATTGTTATTTATGATCAAGATGGTTATAATTTGGTTATGAAATATGTGTATATTTACATTACCTAGAAAATGGACAAACTCTACTTAAAAAGTGTATGTACTCAATTCTTATATGAAAGTAACGGATGTCTACATTGTGTCGTTCTCTATTCATTAAACCGAAGTTGTTCTCCTATTCAGGGACGCTTCTTATAGGTCTTGGACAGGTTTTAGGGGAGGGGTTCCTTCATACAAAGAAAACCAACCAACTAAATTAAAAAAATATTCTTAAAACCAAAATATAAAGTGGAAGAGGCCTCTTGGGGCGAAGCCGCTATCAAAACATATAGGAGAATCTACGCTCCAAAAAACTTGCCTATAATAGAACTACTTTTGCCCGTAAGTGAAGAACTTTTTGCGATTTATATGTGTAAATACATATATATATATTCATAGATTTTTGTATTAAAGGTTGGAAACTATTCAGTTACACGTTTGTGCTAGAATTTTATCAATATTATATTATCCATCTTTCTGTCTGTAATGTTCAAAGTCTCCATCCCAAATCTTTTTCATTTTAATCTCTACTTTCTTTTCCCCAATTCTTTTCATTGTTGTTTATATTTCAATATAATTACTACTACAATTGATGTTTCTTTTTCTAACCTCATAAAAGAAATTTAAGGCATATGTGTATAGTATGATATCTAGTTTTGACATTTTAAGTTAGAATTATAAGGTACACACCCACGCATAACAGGCTGACGGACATGCGGACACACAGACAGTCAGACACACAGACAGACAGACAGTCAGACAAACAGACATTCTGACAGACAGACAGACATGCGGACACACAGACAGACAGACATGTGGATAAACAGACAGACAGCCATGTGGATATACAGATAGACAGACATGCGGATAGACAGACAGACATGCAAACACATAGACAGACAGACATGCAGACACACAGACATGCAGACAGACAGACATGTGGACACACAGACAGACAGAAATGCGGACACACAGACAGACAGACATGCAGACACGCAGACAAGACATGCGGACAAACACACAAACAGACAGACATGCAGACACACAGACAGAAAGACATGCAGACACACAGACAGAAAGACACACAGACAGATAGACATGCGGATATACAGATAGACAGACATGCGGACACACAGACCGACATACAGAATCAGACAATACGCAGAATTTTTAGTCAATAAAAAAAACTTTTATCCAAAATATATATGTTAACAATGGGTATCATTTTTATAAACGCAGATAATCTTTAATTTAGAAATGCCAGTACGTCTGATAATTTAACCTATTTTATAATGTTTTTTTCTTTTCCTAGTGGCTAGAGGCGAAGATATCTTAAAATACAGTTTTCCTATAGAATATGACATTCAACGTTTTTCTATAGTATATACTCAATAAAATAAACAAGTAAGAAAATTTTAGATTTTAAAAGAAAAAGCAGGAAAAAGATAATTTAGACGTAAGAAATAATTTCATGCCAAAAAATAATGGGACAATTTTATTCTTTTATTCACTAAAGATAACGAATAAAGTATTTTTCAATTTATTTGCTATTGTACCCTATTAAAACCGTCTATATATTAATTTTAATAGTTGCTGCGCCCCTAGCAATATAGCTATGTATTCGAAGGAGGAGAAAAAAAGCCTTAAACCATTAAATGATGTAAAGATTTAAATTTAAAACCAACAAAAGGCCTATGTGAAACTTCGGTAAAATGAAGAACTAAATGAAAAACAAAAACCTTACTACTTTTGAAGGAAGGGGTTAAAAAAATGTACAAAGTGAAAATAGTAGAAATGTGCCCAGAAATGGTCGTTATGATGAATGATGAACAGTTAACAATAACTTTATGTACATTTTTTGCGTGTTTGTTTTACAATTAATCTTACCTCATAACTGAAAACGATAAAAATGGTTCTTACCGCTACTATGTCAGATGTACTATATATTTGAGTAGGGAAAATGCCTTGTCTCAAAGTATGGACTTCCAGACAAAGGTCATGCAATTAAAGGGTTGGTTGTCTTATGGGCATTTGTCCATATAATCAAACATATCATTAAGCAAGGTTTGGTTCAAAGGTATACTAAAATAAGATGTCAGGGTGTATTCCCTACTCAAAGGCTATCCGAGGTTAATCTAAGAACTTCCTTGCTTACAAAGTACATTGATCTTTATACCTTTTTGCATACATGTATGGATTATTAAAACACACATAAACTACATAAAGATATAGATTCCAGTGGCTGTTCTTGACTTTTTGTTATTAAATTGGTCTTGTAATTGACCTGTGACATTTATTAAACCATAGATGAATACTTTATCATTAAGATTTTGAGAATTAGGTTGCAATGTTCGTTGTCTGTTAGAGAGTCATGGACATGCATTTACCAGGCATAAAAAAGTTGAACAAAAACTCAATGTTTACTGTTGGTCCCGTCTTGAGAAATAAAATGATATAAAAAGTAATTGCGTGAGTGTGAGAAATGTATTTGGATGATGGTAGCAGCTTTTTTATGGATTTATTTCACTTTTCCTACTCCTAAAAATATAGGAATAAAAGGACTGGGGCTTATTTAAAAATTGTATACATATATTTTGCATATCTTATAAAAATATTAAAATTTAAATTTAACTCTAGCCAATGTCTTATAGAAATATTTACTAAATTATGTTCATGTAATTAGGGTTTCTTTTCAGTTATAAAAACATTTTTTTTCCGTTGTGTTTCATTGTCCCTATCCCTATATCCATGTTTAGCAACCTATTTCAGCTTAATCCCCATACCATAGGTATAGGGTTGTGACTTGCTTTAGGAAATACAAAACAGACAAATCCATGAATGCAGATTCAAGCATTATTAATAGAGGTTTAGAAATAGGGGGAAGGAAAGTAATATAATCCCCCTTTTTTAAGGTAAATAATTTGACTATCTCAATTTCTGACACCCGCTGTTAAATTTTTATATTCAATTACACTAGAAAATCTGCACTGCTTAAAGGGATAAGCCAATAGACGGTAAATTTATATACACTTCCAAAAACAGTAAACATAATTCACCTCAAATTTGTACATTGCTGATTTGACCTAGAATTAAGCAGCTTTGAAATAAAGGTCGCTAAAACATTGCTTTATTTGTTATCTATAAAATATATTCCAATCCATAGGGTTGTACTACGGCCCTAAAATGCCTCTAATTAGTATATTTTTATTGGTCCGTAGAAATGTAAGCAGTTCTCATGACACATTTGCTTTTCGGGTGATTTTGCACAAGTAGCTGGTTGAGCACTTAACCCCCTCCATCCTTATTTTTAAAAAATATATTGAAAAATTGGAGTCTTTCCTATGCCTTACTGCTGCGGTGGGAACTAATCCTGCGGGGCCTGTACCTACATTGTCCTCACCTTGTGTAGATACCCAACATAACCTAACCTAACCTTACTGAAAGAAAAAAAAACTTACGATAAACAAAACTTACATCGCCTCCCACTATTTCAAAATAAGTAAGGGGGGTTATCGGTGGTCAGGAGGATTCTCTGCGTAATAGCACCCTTTTCATAGCTTAGCTGATCTATAAGTTGATTTATCTCCTAGAATTGCACACTATTGCAAAATATCCTTTACACATTAGTCGTATAATGATATGTTTGGATGTCGATTATGATTTAATCAGGTTACCTTTTATACTTTGTTGGATTTTGTCGACGTGCTATTATATTAAATATACTCCTTTAATTATCCTTTATTTGAACTAGCGGCCACGCCCCTAAGTTTTAGACCACAAAAATTAGATAGCCTACCCCAAAATAATTATAAACCTTCCCAGGAACTATGAGAAGCTACCCTGTAAAGGAGAACCCTATCGGTTCAGCAGTTAGCGAGATCCTTCGGTACAGACAAACATACATACAGACATTCTGTTACTTTATTATAAGGACTTTATATAATAGGATATATTGCATTAAAAAACAATGGTCCAAATTGACATATCAAATCGACATTGTAATGATACTAAGACGTGATACTTATGGTGAATATATAATTATTTTTTTTTGGGGGGGGGCAGGATCTGTTTTCTTTCAGGGGCGATTTATCTTAGGAGGGAGAATATACCTTCCCCTAAAAAAGTTATAAACTTTTCCTGGACCTACCGAATGTTAGGGAGAAACATATCGTACCAGCGAGATCCTTGTGTACAAACACACAGACAGACAACTTGTTACTTTCATATATGGTTAACAAATGAATTTCAATGAATTTTGATCCAATTTGTTCATAGAAAAAAAATTATTCACACATAAACGCCTGTAGCAATTAAATATTAAATTTTTAATGAATTCATGTTTTGTACGTGTATATAATATGATATGACAGCAAAAAACTTCAATTACCATGTTAATTTTATGACGTCGGACTTAATTTTAAAAGTTTAGTTATTTCTTTATAATAAAGTAACAGGATGGTTGTATGTTTTGTACTAAAGGATCTCGCTAACTGTTGAACCAATATGGTTCTCACTTCCGTTTGTTTGTTTATTACCTTAGACCAAGTTAGGTTAGATTTTTTGGGTAGTGGGTTATGACACTGAAAATATAGGCCCCGCAGGGTTATGGTGTAGTTCCTACTTCTACTGTATAGTATTACTAGCGGCTTCGCCCCTAGCCTCTAGGGGCTTTGCCCCAAGAGATGATAAAAAAAGTTAAGGTGAAATTCGTAAAAAAAAGAACCAAGTATAACTCCTACAAAAAAATGGGGGGATTTTTTTGTTTTTGGGGGGGATTGATTGGGGGTGTCCCACCCCCCAAGAAAATAGCCTAAAACCACCACAGGACCAGTAGGTATATTCCCTGAAGAGTAGAATCCGATCGGTTCTGTGGTTACCGAGATCTTAAGCTTCAGACGGACGGACAGGCATCAAGCTACTTTGTATTATATATTAACTGCCAAATTTACATGATCCATTTTTTTCTGATATAAAATTATAATTTAAAGTAAAGGATTATTAAGATAAACTTTACCAAGTTAAAAAAATTACTATTCAAACTTTGATATCGAAATAGTAGAAAATAGAAATATTTTGTTTTTAACTTTTGTTTTTAATTACCTACCCCTTCTGTAATTGAAAACATTTGTTGAGACTTTTTGGACAATGCTAAACTGCAAACCAAAAAAATAGGCAAATCCGAATTTTCAAAATGGCAGCTTCATTATTCATTTGGGACGAATTTACTGTAAATATAATATGTAGATGCATCTTTTTGTTACAAGTTTCCACCGTTGGTTTTTTATTAATCAGCACCAATGAAGCACAAGATCTCAAAAACAGCATTTTGGGTAAAAACTGGTGAATCAAAAAGATATGCAAATCCAAAACAAATCAACGGAAAACGATTTTTTTTGCACTTTTCTTCTGTTTTAAAGATTGATTCTGATAAAATAACAATTTTTAAAGGGATTTATGCATTAATTATTATGAAATGTAGTATAAGGTAGAAATTTATGATTTTTTAAAATAATAAATATTAGATAAAAAGAAATTCAACCCCTATCACTTTAGAGGTCAGCTGCTGACCTCCAGTTTAATGGATGTAGCCTAATACATGTTAAAGATAAAAATTACCCTGAGAAGTATACAAAAATGCTTTTTAATGTGTTAAAAAAAACATTTTAAAATCTTGGATTTTTAGGATGATGTCCTTTCAGATACTCCTATTGGTGATGATGGTGAGCCAAATGTTATCTAAGTACATGCCCATTACAACAACTTGTCTATCAACGTATGTACCATTTTTTGTAGTCATAGCAATGTCCAATGGAGCCACCTGACAAGAAATATAAACATCTTCTAAAAATGACAGTATTTACCTTATGCATTGGAGTATTTAAAATTGCAATTTTTTTCTTTTTTAATACTGCTTGGCTGGAGGCTGCTATGAATACAAAAATTGGACCATAGTTCAATATATAAGTTGTCATCATGGTGATGCACTTTGATAACATTTGGCTCACCATCACTACCCATAGGATTAAAGGCCATCATCCTCAAAATCAAGATTTTAAAATGGATTTTTTTAACACATTAAAAATTATTTTTGTATACTTTTGGGAGTAATTATTATTTTTAATATGTTTTTAGCTTCATCCATAAGACTGGAGGTCATCAACTGTCCTCTAAAGTGATAGGGGTCGAATTTCTTTTTTTCTAATATTTCTTATTTTAGAAAATCATTAATTTCTACCTTATACTACATTTCATAATAATTAATGCATAAATCCCTTAAAAAATTGTTAATTTATCAGAATCAATTTTTAAAACAGAAGAAAAGTGCAAAAAAAATCGTTTTTCCATTGATTTGTTTTTTATTTGCATATCTTTTTGGTTCACCAGTTTTTACCCAAAATGCTGTTTTTGAGATCTTGTGCTTCATTGGTTCTGATTAATAAAAAATTGACGATGGAAACTTGCAATCAAAAGATGCATCTACATTTTATATTTACAGTAAAATCATCCTAAATGAGTATCAAAGCTGCTTTTCTGCAAATTCAGATTTGCCTATTTTTTTGGTTCGCAGTTTAGTATTTACCCAAATTATCAAAATTCAATAAAAGTTTTTTGACGTAACGAACAAGATAATGCAGTTATAAAACATGGGTACCAGATTATTTTACAGTCAAATAACCCATCCCTCCCTGATGTATAAATCAACTTATGATCAATAATATTAACTTCCGTAGTTTTATTTCTAGCTAAATGTCACCCCCATTTGATATGCTGCTTCTGCAGATTGATGATGACAGGTGGCATGGTGACACTTCTGGCACAAGCCCTCTCTACGTCACCCTTGAACATACTCTGCATTTTGAATTGTAGTATAACGCGCTTAATTGCCTAGGGTAACCAACATCTTTCAGACAACCAACCCTTTGATTGCACGACATTTGTCTGAAAAGTCCTAACTGTGCATGGTAATGAGTTACGCCTGTTTTGGGCCAAGGTATTCACCCTACTCTATCTATTTATGTCACGCATCTGACATAGCAGCAGTATAAAATATTTTTACGTGTTTAGTCTTTACTTTGTTTTGGATCGAGATTGGCACCTATCATCTTCCGGGCGACGAGTGGGTGCGCTATGTGTTGAGCAACAGTCGCAGGTAGAATGTTTATTTACTAAGTATATTTGCGATAACTTTTATTTAATGAAATCTTTTAATTTTTAACCTGTACAAAACGGCCTGCCTAATTGCTTCAAGATCCATGTCAGATCTATATAGGAAATAAATGTCTATAAACGAGCTCAAGTTTTCCAAGGAATATTCGTTGGAAACTCATAGTGCTCCAATAATCCATAATAAAATCTCATTGCCCAGAACAATAAGACCCATTATTTTACTTTATTAAAAACAAATTCATTTTTTTCATTTCATGTTGCTATTTACATTATAATGAAGTATTTAATTTCTAATCATAAAAAGAAAATTTAAATTTATGATATAATAAATTTAAGAAAACTCTGTTTTAAAAGAATTCGATTGTGGCGACACTTTGTGTGTTCAAATATTGAACTAAAATTGTAATCATATAATAAACCCTTTGGTGATGGTAATGTAAAGAAAAAAATATAATTTAAAGGATCTTTTTAAGATCATTTAAATTATTAAATATTTACTTCCGTTTAAATAGTAATGCCGGGTGAGGAAAATAGATTTATTGAGAAATATATATGCATATAGAAAACTAGCCAATAGGGAGATAGTTATATCGAGCCAACTCTAGTATACTATAATTGCTTAGTATGTATTCTAAAATTTAGCGGGCGGCATGGTTAATGAAGCAAATGCGGTAAAATATAAAATAATAATCTTTTTTGTTCATTATTAACAATTTGGACATTTCAGTAAAATGCGTGTATGATAATAACTAGTGTTATTGTTTTGTGTGTAATATGAAACAGAAAAATGCTACATATACAATATACAATACATACATGTAATTTTGTGAGGTAAACTATCTTATTTTGTCAGTAGGACTAACGAGACACTTTTTAAGATCTTTAACTACTTTATAATTTGAAGGGAGTGAGGGGACATTGGACAGTAAATTATAAGGACAATCAAAAATTAATAGAACACATTTTTAAATTCGATTTAATAAACTTGCATTTTAAAAAATGTATCCTACAGAAGGGGTAATTTTGTTTATCATCATAAGGAATGGAAACCAATTCATCGTCTATTGTCTTTTCTTATCCCATAAAATCCTATCTATAATACAAAGTAGAACGATATCTGTCTGTCTGTCCGTCTGTCTGTCTGTCCGTCCGTCTGTCTGTCCGTCCGTCCGTCCGTCCGTCCGTCCTCGGTAACCACTGAACCGATCGGATTCTACTCTTTAGGGAATATACCTAATGGTCCTGTTGTGGTTTTAGGCTATTTTCTTAGTGGGTGGGACACCCCCAACCCTCCAAAAAACAAAATACCCCCCCCCCCCCATTTTTTAATTTTTTTTGTAGGGGATTTCCTTGGTCCTTTTACGTATTTTTCCCAAATTTTTTTTATCACCTCTTGGGGCAAAGCCCCTAGAGGCTAGGGGCGAAGCCGCTAGTGTATTGTTATATCAAAACAATCACTTTATCCTAATTAGAAAAAAATTAGTTTCTCATACCTATATATTTCAAAGATAAAGATGGTACACCTCGAAAATGTAAAGACTTTATATTTAACAAAAAAATAGGTAAAAATGAAAGATGATGAAAGTCCCTCAATGACGTCATAAAAATTAGGGATGAGGAAAGGAGAAGTGGAAAAGAAAACCCCTAAAAAAATGGATAATTTTCGTTTTTTTGACGTAACATGCTGATTTTTTTAGGGACTTTTTTCATCTTCATAAATACAAGTTTATCTGGAACAAATAGGATAGATATTAGACTTTTGGTACCAGTGTAATTTACAGTCCAATGTAATGGAAGAAACACTCAAAAGATTGATTTCCAAAGATTGATACTCCCTTATCCTCTTTAAATTGTTTTATGTGGGTCTAAGGGGGGGGGGGGGTTCTTCTTAACCGTTTGGATCCCCAATAAAAAATAAGAAACACAAATAGATAAAACTAAAGTTTTAATATACTAAAACAACTAATTACAAAAGATTAAAAATTACACACGTTTTTTTGCTGAAATTTGTTGAATTCTAATAATACAAATAAATGTATAGTTTATAGCAATAGATATGTAATTACTTGGACATTGCGCTACATTTTCATGTATTCTAATAAAGTGATAATTACAGCAGGCTAAAATAACGATACCAACCTCCACCTTCTTTACCCCATTCCCTCCTCTCCTACTGGAAGAACGAAATGACCAATAAATAAGATCCATATGAGCAACCTAAATTGTCAAATTTTCCCCTGTCAATATATCCACGTATTTTATGAACAATTGTCCAGCGGAAGTAAATTCTAAAATTGATGGACAGATATATTTAACATTTCATGAAAACGTCGGTCTTTAAAAAACTGTCAAGTGGTGAAACTACTTTACAAGTATCTTGTTTTCGTCTGTCTGTTTGTTTGCTATTTCACGCTATTCAGATGGTTGATTTTGTCCTTATAAAAGATATAATAGAAATGTTTTAGTCATGTTTCATAAAGATACACTCTGAAAATGATGATCAATAGAAAAAGTGAATATAAAAAATTATTTAAAAAACTGTTAACACTAACACCCTCCCATCCAATACTATTTTTGCGACAACGCCTTTTTGGTATCGCAGCTAATGTATAAATATGGTATGTCCATTTGACAATAAACTAGACAACCAACTCTTTGATTGTATGATCTTTGTCTGGAAGTCCTAACTGTTCATGCTTATTTTAGAGCATTCTCCCTGCTTTTTGCCGCGCACCTGGCATTTTTAACGTCTTTATTCACAAGACGTTGTTGGGCTGAGATTTAAATTCATCGCCTACCCGACAATTAGCGGAAGCACTATATGTCGCGCATAAACAAAATTACCCTTTCTGCATTTTTGGTTGAAAGTTTGGAAATTACTAGCCTAATTAAAATTTTATAAAAAAACAGCAAATAATTAACAGGGTTATTCAAATTTGGGTACTAGTTTAATTCATAGACCAATGTCCCCACCCTCTTGGCCTTTCCTGCTGAACTTATCAGGATAGAAAATTTATCTGCCACCCAACTATTTGCTGTCCTTCTATTTGTTATTAAACAGCATGGCTTTGCTATTTACAGATGAATAATCAGGAATAGAGGTATAAGTGAGTACTGTATAAGTCAGAGAGAGTGGGGACAATGGGGGGGGGGGGGGGTATTACAATAATCCCAAAAGCTACTTAATAATGTTTTCTTTTTCGGCGGCTAAAAAAGCTTTTGGGGACTTTCAATGAATTTTGATTGGATGGTTTATTATGTTGACATTTAAACCACTTATTGTAATCTTCAGAAGGGCTAATTTTGTGTCTTAACTTTGGGGATATGTACAACAATTTATCCGACATTCGTCTTATCCCTTTAGATCTTTGTGTATAAGTTCTATACTTGCGGTTGCGATCGTAGCATTTAGGGGCTTATAAATAGCCTAAAACCTTCCTAAGAGCCACGCATAAATAGTGTTTAACTATATATTAATGGAAATAAAATAAAAATAATGAAATCAATACCTTCTGCCCCTCTCAGGGCTTACAAAACTGGTTTTAATCATACGATTTGTCATTTAATATCCTCGGAAAGCTGTCCATAATACGATGCGATAAATAACTAATAATTCAAAAAGTTCCATTCTTTGATCCCTTAAAACACACCTTTATCATAATCACAAAGATTTGATGATAGATATTTTTAAAACCGAAGCTTTTCTATATCCAGGGTCCGTCTGTTCATCTGTACACCTGTCCATCTGTCCGTAACGGTTAGCTCTTTTCATTAACTTATACATGTCAGAGTTTTCCTATCAATTTTAAACTTTGCTTGATGATTCCTATAACAGTTACAATTAAGAAAGCGTAGCAACTCTATAATCATTTCCAGAAAGTCGGAAAGTCATATACAAATGAAACTTTTCTAAAACTGTAAGTATGTCTATAAACAGTACCCTGTATTTATTCAGTTTTGCAGTGTAGTGCAGTTTTAAGTATGACATTACTGCCGAGCCCTTATTTCATATAACACTTTTTTTGACCATAAAAAATGCAGTGACTTTTTATTTCCATATTATAAGTCACAGTGCCTTCGAAGGTGCTTTGACTTAAGTGTCAGAACCTAAATTGGGACATAGTGCATTTCATTACCCTAGGTTAGGTAACTTCATTTCACTTTTCAAAAAAATCTAAAATGCAGCGGTTTTTGAGAAAATTAGATTTAAAAATTTCTAGTTAAATTTTCACCCACTAGGAGTTACCGCATAATCATGACAAGAAAATCAAAGATTATTTATTTAATATTTTGAACAACTTTGCTTTTATAAAGTCAGTCATAAAACCTCCCTATATATGATTTATTTAAGGCTGAATTTATGTGACCTTAGCAAAGCAATTGATAAAAATAGCCATTAATTACATCACTTCAGGAGTGGTTTTATGAAGAAATTTATTAGAGCAAACTTGTTCAAAATTAAAAATAAATAATCTTTGCTTTTCTTGTTATGATTATACGGTAACTCCTAGCGGGTGAAAATTGAACTTGAAATTTTCAAATTTAATTTTCTCAAAAACCGCTGCATTTTAGATTTTATTGAAAAGTGAAATAAAGTTACCTAACCTATGTCCCAATTTAGGTTCTGACACTAAAGTCAAAGCACCTTAGAAGGCACTGTGATGTGATTGTGCAGGGGTTGCCATTAAATTTCTTTATTTGCCTATAATATGTTTTATCACATTTAATGTGAGAATGTTGCTATTATCATATTCAAAATAAATGCTGTAATAAGCTTTAAAATATTTAAACACTAGTCTCTCATTGGACACAAAATGACGTCCAATAAGAAAAAGGAATAAAAATATTGGAAAGAAAATTATTTTATTTCAAAATTAATTCTTGGCATTTTGGAATAAAAAATATAGGGGAAAGAAAATTATTTATTTCAAATTTATTTCTGGTCTTGAAATAATATTCATTATTTTATTTTAATTCGAGTGTCAACCAATAAGAAATAGGCATGCTGTTTTAAAAGTTTGGAATAAAAATTATTATTTTTTGTCAATTCCTTTTTTCAGAGTATAAAATGAGAATAAATTTTCCAACATCATTATTGATTTCTAATTTAACATTTCATACAGTGGGTAATATTTATTTCAACATTTTTTGTCATTCAAAATCAAGTGTCACAAAAATAATAATATTTAACATAAAAAAAAATTTTTTTAAATAATTTTGTTTTCTTTATTTGTTGAAGATTTAAGCCCAAGCTTTTTCTGAGGGGGGAGACCCCCCTCAACCCCCCCTCTCCTGAGGGGGGAAACCCCCCTCGACCCCCCCCCTGACGCTCTCTTCTTTAAATCTTTCATTATTTCTGTAATTTATTCTAACTATCTTATAAATTTCAAAACATGAGATAAAAAGGAAATAATTTGCTGTACATTATTAAAAAATTTAAAAATTGTAAAAAAAATTCCAACATGATTTTTAATTTTAAATACAAGAATATTTTTTCCTATATGATATGTTAAATTTAAATACAGGAATAATTTTGTACTGTGGAATTGAAGAAATAAATGCTGTACATTAGAGTGGCTTGATTTTCAATGATTTTCTAATTTTAAATGTGCTACATACACTTTCTGTCTGAACATCATATAAGAGACCAAACAATGAAAAGAAAATATTTTGAATAATGGGGAGGCTCACCTATGCATGTAAACTTTTAGAAAGACACTTGTGGGGAGAATTTTTTTTTTTTTTTTTGGGGGGGGGCAATTATTTTTCTTTCAAAGTATAGCTTTATGCACCTTCCCAATTTTGTCTTGAAGAGTAGAATAAGAATAAAAAATCAGTTTTTAAAACTATTGATCCTAGCAAGAAAAATCCATAAATAAATTTAAAAACCAAGAGATTTTACATTTAATTTAAGATTTTTCATGCTTGGATGAATATTTTTTAAAACCAATTTGATATTCTTATATTTATCAACAAGACAAATTCAAAAAGATGCATAAAGCAATACTTTGAAAGAAAAAAAGTTGCACCTCCAGAATAAACTTCTAAAATTTTTAATGCATGGAAACACCTTCCCCCCATTTCCCCTCAAGGACAAAATAAATTTTTTATATTTAGGTTTCTTATATGACGTTTAAACTGTAGATGTTGATTACAAATTCAATGTCCAAAATTGATCCACTCTACTGTACATTGTTATAATTTAATATTTGATGTGGGTATAAACATTAGACATAGATGGTCAATCTGACCCCATTTTTTTCTTAAAAAGAAACCTTTGTTCACTTTTTGTTGTATATGAAATACAGCCCTATAGGCAACATTATTTGCAACTAAATTTTGCAATGATATAATTTTTAGAAAGATAACTTTATTATAAGAAATTAAATTATTTATAACTAACTTATTATATGTTGTGTCATACGCTTCACATTATATGATGGAAGAAATATTTTCTTCAAATATTTCACCCAAGGAAAGCTTTAACCTAAGATATTCAACAATTTATAGCTGATACATAATGTAAACAAAATTCCCTTGTGCTGTCTCTAGGTTATCTCTATTGTATAAATGAACGTACAAAAGAGGAGGAGAGAGAGAAGGAAATAGACAGAAAAGTGAGGGAGGGGGGAGGGGGAAGAAATATAGAGAAAAATAGACAGAGATATTTATTGTTCACCCTTAGATGATGTAAATTTTTTGATAGACTTTATTGAATTTAAGAAAAAGATAGAGAATGAGACAAAACCAAGTATCATATTTTATTAATATTGCTTATACAAGAAAGGTCATTCAAAATTATTTCACCAATATTAACCCTTTACAGTCGGGCCCCTAGCCGCACCTTAATCGGTCGGGGGGGGGGCGTTCAACGCCCCCCCTTATTATCTCAGTTCCTATTAGAGCTAGAGGGCTAAATTTTTTTGTGCAAGTCCCTTGTTTGATAATGAATTTCCGACCTTTTATAAGTCTAAGTCAATTTTCGCTTCCTTCACCCTTTTATTTAACAACCTTTGTTTTTAGGTCTTTTTTTACCTAAAAATTTCAAACGGCTGTAATTTTCTTATTTTTGAAGCTAGAAGAAAATTTTTTTTCCAGAAAATGTTTAACTTTATGTAAATTTTACATTTGAAATATCAAAATATAAATTTCAGCGGCCGCAGCTGTACTTGGCAGCTGCCAGCCGCCGCAGTCGGCGGTCGGCGGGAAAACGGCGGCGGATCTTCATGAAATTCTAATACGTTATGTAGACATGTCAGAAAAGCTTAAGTTTAAAATTTGAAGTCTCTAAGTCAAAAATTGCGGCCACAGGAGCCTTTTAAAGATTTCTGGAGACCTGGAGGATCAGGACCTGCAGGATTATACCTGGAACCTGAAAGTGACTTGAACACCTGTATTTCATATTAGGATGTACTACTAGAGGATTTTTTAGTATTTTGGTATGATAAAATGCTTTGTTTTAGTCAAAAAAATATTTTTGCTCTTTACCTGGATGACCCTGCCAGGTTTGCTGGCATCCTGTGCCCGCCAGGATGGAGATATTCAAAAAATTCCAACTCTCAGTTATGTGTCATACCCATACTTAAAAAGTCAAGCAGTTTGGGCTCTTTATCTTTCACACACAGAAAATGAGATAGAAAAAACCGGATGGGGGGGCGTTCAACGCCCCCCCCCCCGACCGTTAAGGGTTAAGGTCAAGTGACAAAAATTTAAATTTCCACCTACTTCGCCCCCAGAGGGGGCAATAGTAGAAGGAAAATTCAAATTTTGATCACATGACCAAAATTGTTGAAATAATTTTAATATCCTTTCTAGCATTCACAATATTACGAAAATATGATAAATAACTATTATATTTTTAACCAGTATTATAAGGAATATGAAAAAATCTATTTTGTCAATTCTTATAATAAGGTATCAGGATGTTTGTCTGTCTGTCTGTTCTAAAGGATCTCGCTAACTTCTGTTCTCTATTACAGGGTAGCTTTTCATAGGTTCTGGGAAGGTTTTTATTTATTTTTGGGGAGGGTAACACTATCCTCCTGTGAGATAGAAAAAAAGTATCCCCCCCCTTCCAAAAAAAATAATTATTTTTAAAACTAAAATTTTAAATGGGGGTAGGCAACCCTCCTCTCCATAAATTCTTTCTTCTTTTTCTTTTTATATCTAAATAAACATTCAGTCCAAATGTTTATTTATATATAAATATTCTAGCAGTTACGTCCCTAGAGGCCTCTTGGGGCGCTTGATGGAATAGGAAAGGGGGTAATTCGACACTCCACTTTAAATTTAATTTTAAAAAAGAATTATAAACCCTCCCTGGACCTATTAAAATAAGGATAAGGAGAACCATATTGGTTCAGCGGTTAGCGAGGTACTTCGCTGTACACTATATCCCTTACCTAAACCTATATCTATATTCCTGATATTTAATATCAAATGAATCGAGAGTAGTAAAAGACAACTTATCATATAAACATATCTTTTGTATGCATTAGAAAACAAGGATGACAACATCCATAAGTAGCAAAGCACAAAAAATATGGAATGGAAAAACAGACAAAGTGACTTATAGAACACATGTTCAGTTCTCATGACAATGAAAAAAGAGAGAATACACAAAACTCCAAGAAAATCACTAAACCTTAAAAAATAAAGTCTTCCTAAGACATACAGACAAAACAATGTATAGACTAGATGTTAATATAACATAGAAATCTTCCCTGACAAATTCAGCCGAGAAAATAATATTTATATCATAAAGTTACGGATTGACAGACGGACAGACAAATTGAATTATAGTGTAGTTTCGCTACTAAATAACCAACAAGGACAAAGGAATTTAAAAATTCAAAAGATTTTCTTCGAAAATATGAAAACCTTATGTTAAAGTAACAGGATCTGTCTGTGTATCGAATTTTGAATCTCGGCAACCGCCCAACCGATATGGTTCTTCTTAACAGTGAAGCTTCTCATAGATCCTAGGAAGGTTATAAATATTTTGGGGTACCACTACCTTCCTTAGATAAATCCCTAAAAACCCTTTCCCAATTTTTTTTTACTTTTTCTTTTAAAAAAAAAAATTAAAAGTGTAGTGTTGTGTCCTCTAGGGGTGTAACCGCTAGTAGAAACATAAAGTCGTTTGCTTTGTTTCGTAGATTCGTAGCTTGACAAAGTGTCTAAAAAAATCAAGGGTTTTTAGGGGTTTTCTTTCCCACTTCTTCTCTCATCTCCCACATTTTTGACATCACATGGTTGATTTTTGAGACACTTTGTCCAGCTACCAAGATTCCATAAAAAAAGGGATAAATAAATAACGCCCCTTTTTATCTAATGCTTTTTAGTTTATTCTCTAATTTCTAATTTTTTGAGATGCCTTGCTCCAAAATGTTAGGGTATATTGTATTTTTTTCACTTGTTTGCATATCTTGACTTCACACACCAGTAACAAAATGGATATAGAAAATACAGACGTGGATATCATGACAGGGGAAAAATTGTAAACAGCGTAAAGTGCCTCCAAAAAATGACGTCATACAATACAATACAAGTGACCAATGAGAGGCCAGTATAAATTTTACCATTGGTCCATTAGAATTTATACTGGCCTATCATAATATCATTGATACTTTGTATTGTATGACGTAATATTTTTGGAGGCACGCTGTTTAAAAAATTGTCGTCAATTTAGGTTACTAACATGGGCACTACTTGTTGGTCAGTTTGTTCATCAAGGAGGGGATAGGATAAAGGTGTGGGATCGATATTTCAGCTAACTACAAGTGTTACTCTACAAGAGAACGTGATATTTTAGTAAAAGATTCAACATTTCAAGTAATAATAAATTCATCAATTGGAAGAACAATTATGTCAATCATGTCATTACCACAGACGTCCTAGAGTGGGGGTAAAGGGGTGTTTACCAAACCTAAACTTTGAAACCAAGCTGTTATTTCATCCCCCTCAAAATTTAGAAATTACATTAAAAGTCCTCCCTCGATCAATTAAAGCCTGTGCGTCTCTTATCATGGCAGTACTTTCTAACACAAACTGTTTTTGGTTGAGAAATACCCCCTTGCATTGTATTTTCATTGTGAAAAGAAAGAATATAACATTGTATTATAAACAGCTCAGTTTATCATAAAGTCATGGCCGGGCTAAAACAACTGGTTTTAATCTTATGATTGTATATTTTTCTATTCGTGGAAAACTGGATATAATAATAGGATGATAGACATAGTTTTTTCATACGGATTAGAACCGGTTCTATTTCAGCGGATATTAATTGGTTTTGATGAATACGAGAATATATTTTTATTTAAGGGAAAAGGGAGTTATAGCATCGTCCTATGGTGGTGTGTCGTACCCCCCAAAAAAGTAGCCTTAAACCTCAAATGGACGAACAATCGGGTTGGACACCTTAAAATTTATACTAAGCATACAAACTCTTGAATATTTTCCTTATTGTTACTGGAATCATCATTCAAGTTTAACAATCAATGATAAAAGGCAAACGAATAAAAAAATCACTTTAATGTAAAGTTTATTAAAGTTTTTTTTCCACATATCAATCATTTTAATGAATATTTAAATCAATACAAAATTTAGCAAAGAAAAATAATTTAATCATTTTGTTATTCTAATTTTTAATAATAACTTGGGCTATCTTTAAAAATCACACGAAACGGATTTCTACGTGCTGTTAGATCAAACAAAACATTTTGTCTGGCGAGCTTTGACTTCAAGTATAATTCTAAATAGCTATTGTAGTTATTAACCACAATTTTTCTTACAATTTCAAAATTTCCAATTATATCACTTCTTCCTTCGCTTTCAATAGACAAACCTATATTGCTAGTGCTTGAAACATCCCACTTGATATCAGCTTTGCTACTTCTTTCACTACCATCAGGAGTCATCAGCTCGAACTTGATGCCATTTCTATCAGATAACCACTCAGGATTGTCAAATGTTACTTTTGTAGTCATTGCCCTATTATCAGGAAGGATTGTGGCAAGCTTGACTATCTCATCAGTTTCTATGACAATGTTCATTTTAAAGATTTCATCTTGGTCAATGTAGACAACCCAAATATCATTATCTGTTTTCACAGCCCTCCAACCTTGAAGCTCAGCCATGCTTGCCTTAGTGACATTGTAATTATTAGCATCTTCTTCAACCTCCAACTCAAACACGCTTCCGTCTGGGGATAAGAATGTTGGCATGTATCTTGGCATGTCGATAGTTAGGCTTAGAGGACTTTGTCTGGTGGTTGCATTAATGTGGACAACATTTTCAACACCTCTTTTTAGGTCAAACTGAAGGCTGGCCCTATGCTTTTCTTGGGGCTTAATAAACAGGTTTCCATCAGCAGAATAATCTTGACAAAACCTGAGAACTTGGCAGAATACTGGTGCTATTTCTTTTGGCTTCACCAGTGCTTTAACATGATATCCAGTGTTATCTGTGAATAGTTTAAATCTTACTAAATCATTGTTAGGTTTCTTGTAGTATGCTTCAAATGATTGTTCACCAAAGTCAAACTCAGCATCAATCAACTTGTTTCCATTTAGATCTTTCAGGTGAAAAAATGATCGCTTAGAATTTAATCTAGTGACAACAGTTTTGGATTCATTAGGTTTAAGAATGATAACCTTGGATTGGAAAGCATCTTCAAAACGTTTATAACCAATGAGAAGGTCAACTACCTCAGAATTGCCTTTAATAACTCCATCAAATTCCATGTTGATTTGTTTCATAGCATTTTTGAACCTCGGGTTATCGTTCCTTCGTTTAGAGTATAAAGAACTAGATTTTCTCCTTTTCTTAATATTGATTTTAAATAGTTTACCCTCCAAGGTATATTCTCCATTCAGAACTGTATCTGTATCAACAATCAATTCTTCATCTTCTTCAGGGGGATCAACACAATCATAATCCCAAATCCCACATTTGGGTTTCTTTAGCTTTGGCTTTGGATTGAAGATCATAGAAAATTTAGGAAATATTTGAAAATTTGTATATTCATAGGTTTTATCATTTACAATTTCTATTTCTTCATCATATCCAACACCAATCTTTTTGACTCTAAAGGTCCCCTCCTCCTGAGTCATATATTCTTCAGTTAGTTTGTAATTGATTTCTAGGTCATTGGTACTAGGGTAAAGATTGTATGTGAAGTCAAATTCAGCATTTGTGTATGTTGTATGGATCAGCTTGTTCAGTTTGTTTATTCTAATCTCTCCTTTGAACCCCTTAAAAAAAATCATTATTATCTCTGTTCCTCAAAATAAAAATATATTCATATTCAAACCTCACTAAAGTATCAAAATCAAGAAAAAAAATGATAACATTTTATAATCAAGTGAAAGATTGATGGGATAAAAAGTTCTTATTCACAAATGTGTCTGCTTGTTTTACTTTTATCTAATTATATATAAAATTAAACAATGATTTTTCATGTCTAACAAAATCTTTAACTCAAGAATACTCCATAATGATCCTAATTCAACAATTATGACTACATTAATCTAATTAATAAATATCCAGATTATAAAGATGGATTAATAAATAGCCTACAGTCAAAAAAATTTTATACAAAATTATGTCTTTTACCTCCATAGGCCTTTCTTTGTTGTTGAAGTCAATTCTAACAGAAGAATTTGTAGCTTGATGATAACGTTCTATATCCCAGCTACTATGTCTTTGACTATAGCTTCTTTTTATTCTGGCGGTAGCATCCTGGACTCCATTGACCACCATGTCAGAAAGTAATAGCTTCAGAAACCTGGAAACAATTATGTGAATCATGGAAAGAAAACAAAGTAGCGGGTTTCATCGTATTTTCAAAGTAGCTTTTGATAGATTAATCTAGGTAATGTTAAAGTTAGGAAATATACCCAATATGGTTACAGCCCTCCTCAGGGGCTAAAATTAGGAGAAAGGCTTATGTTAAAATAAGACGAAACCCGCTACTTCGTTTTCCTTCCATGATCCAAAAATGCTTTAAGGTATGGATAATATTTATGATTTTTTTGTTATATAGCATGGGTATGGATAACTTCTGAGCCATATGGCAACTAAAAAGAGTTATAAACCCCTCTTTAAAAAAAACAAAGCTACTAGGAGCAAACGTGTTTGTGTATGTGTATACTGGTAGTACAGATGAATACGTTGATAAAAACTGTCAGACTATAATGCTATGCCCCTAGATGCCTCTAGTGGCACTTTAAATGTGTTCGTGTTAAGATCAGCTGTTTTTTTTATTTATGTTTCTACGATACTGGTGCCGCCCAGCCGGAATATTAGGCCAGGCCCTAATAGAAGCTACCCTGTCAAGGACAACCATATAGGGTTTAGTGTTTAGCGAGATCCTTTGGTACAGACAGACAGACATCCTTTATAATAAGGATATAAAGCCAGGCAAATATACGACTGACCATAATTTATAGAATATCAACTGATTAAATTACTTATATATTATCTTTGTAGTTAAAGTTAATTTACTGTGATGATTACAGCTAAACCTATTCAAACATTAAGGCTATAGCTAACTTTATCTAACTTTGTGTATAAAACACACCTTGAATTATCTAACCAATGAATTGCTAATACTTTAAATTTTAAAAGATTAAATTTCTAATTAATACAATCGTATATATTCATTCTTAAAACGACTTGCCTGCTAGGATCCGCCAATGACAGTTTGCCAGCAGCTGCAGTGGCCACTAGGTCCTTGCCTGTAGCGGCCTTGTAGGCTCCTTGCACCATATTAATCGTGGACTGCAATTTGGCTGAGCCAGCATCATACGCCATGCCATAACTAGGACTTATATCTATATAAAAAAGTATGCATTAAAGAACCAAATTCACAATTGATATGTAATCTATAATACAAAGTAGCTTGATGTCTGTCCGTCTGTCCGTCTGACCGTCTGTCTGTCCGTCTGTCTGTCTGTCCCTTAAGATCTCGGTAACCACTGAACCGATCGGATTCTACTCTTCAGGGAATATACCTACTGGTCCTGTGGTGGTTTTAGGCTATTTTCTTGGGGGGTGGGACACCCCCAACCCCCCCAAAAATAAAAAAAATCCAACCCCCCAAATTTTTTTTTTACATTTTTTGTAAAATCTCAGTAACTGCTGATCAAATTGGGCTCTACCCTTCTGGCAATATACCTACTGGTCCTCTGGTGGTTTTAAGCTATTTTCTTGAGGGGTGGGACACCCCAACCCCCCCAAAAATAAAAAAAATCCCCACTTCCAAAATTTTTATTTTTTTATTTTTTAAAACAAAAACCAGTAATTGGGTTGGGGGAACCCCACTGCAACATGGGGCGAAGCCCCCATGAATCCCCCCCCCCCCTAGAAAAAAAATTAAAATATCTTTTTTTTTATTTTAATTTTTGTGTATGCAAACAACCTAGGTCTAATTTTTACGAATTGAAATTTTTGTGTATACGGCAAACAACCTGGGTTTAATTTGTACAAATTAAAATTTTTGTGCATAAAACGCACAACCTGGGTTTAATTTTACCACAGAGTAATTAAACAAAGAATAATTTTTTGAATATTTCTATTAAGGAGGGTTGACTTCCCAAAACTATATAGGGCGAAGCCCCTAGAGGCTAGGGGCGAAGCCGCTAGTAGCATTATAAGGAAGCTGGTAGCGTTTTTAAATATTTTTCAAAGATTTTACATTAACTACAATAATAGACATATTATATTTTGATGACCCTAAGTTATTTAGTTTATCTCTATTATAAATCCTTTGAATCACTGAAGGGATAGTTGCATGAAGTGCATTTCAGAAAAATAATTTCAAGCATAAGTTACAAGTATACCATCAAACATAACTAATTTTGTATTACAATAACAAACAAACAATTAGATATCACTAAAATACAATTTTCAAGTCTTGATATTTTTAAAACTACGTGGTAGAAAATTAAAATTCTGTCAAATACAAATATGCCCCATTTAAACCATTGATAGAAAAAATATGCGGTTCACTATATTCAAGTTTAAATGCATTTTGTGCAACTACCCCTTTCTCAAACTGCATAAACATGGAAATTGTAGTAATAAAGAGACTTACAAACACCACATTGATGCAATTCTGCATTTGGTAGACATTAAATTTAGGCAGAAAAAACGTTTTATAATGTTTAATCTACAAAAGGGGAAATTTTGTTTATCATGATTTGGGATATACAACAATTTAATTTTCACTGTCTTATCACGTAAGATTCCTGTAAAAATGGAGTTTTTAATTTAATTTAAACACTAGAAGACATCCAACTCATGGATAAGACTATGGCCGATAAATTGATTAACATCTCAAGCTCATATAATACAAAAGTCTCTAAGGTTATTGAGCCAACAAATAAGAAAACGCCATTATAGAACTTTGGAGACTAGTGTATTAAATAGTCCAATGTCCCCTTCCTCCCTGCATCCAAGTGCTAAAATTAAAGCTACAAATATTATTGACTGCTACACAGTCGGGCAAATTACCTTGCACAAAAAGCAGGAGGGGTAGCCACCCCAGGACTAGGTGGTACAATTTCATCCTCAAGCCAAAATCCTAACCTAAACATTAAAAGAACAAGGATGACAACTTCCATAAAAGCGAAGCTCGGATATGGAAGGACAAACAAACATTAACGCATGTAAAGTGTCAGAACTGAATAAAATGAATATTAATGCATAAGTCTATACAAAATTGTAAGTAAATTTATTGGAAAACTAATTAAATACATATGTATTACTATTTAGGGACATCCTGATGTTTTTAGGACTTGATTATTGAGATGCTTCGCTTAAATATTGTACCCTCTTGTTATAGGAATCAATATTAAAAGATCAGATTAATAAGATAATTATAACATATAAAAATTTGTTGTAAAAAGTCAAAACAGTTAAAAATCAGCTTGTTTTAAATTGACGTACGGACATTCTGGTCACGATTATATTGTATTACTGTTATAGGAACCAGCATACAAGATTTTAAAAGGTAAAACATTAGAGTAAAACACTGGAGGGGGAAGGGTTTAAACAACTGTATTTCCCTATCCCAATGAACTTGTGCCGACTCTCAATTGGGTCTTAGAAAATTAAACCAATGGTGTCGGAAATATTAGCACAGCTAAGTAGCAGAAAACAATTTGCCAGCAGACGAAAAAGGGTAGAGGTAGCTATCTTATATACATCCATACTATAGATCTGTTGGTAAAACTAACTAAGGACAATCAAGAAAACATAATGGGAGTTCATTAAAAATAAAATTTCAAAGAAAATTCAGACATCTATTCTTTATATAATATCGGCATAAATAAATCTCAACCAATAACATAAAAGCTTATTGGTCATGATTTCATATTGACGGAAGGACAACATCCATAAATAAAAGTAACAGGGTGTCTACCTTTTTGTGTGTACCAGAAAATCTTGCTAATCGCTGGACCGATATGGTTATCCATTACAGTGAAGCTTTTTATGTGAAGTTTTTTTTTAACTATTATCCGGAACCCTTCCAAGAAAAAACACCCCTGCAAAAATATTCCCTCCTAGAGAAAATTAAAAACTAAAATGTAACGTTGAGGGTCGACTCCCCCCCCCCCCCGCTAGATTTAGATATTGAGCCTTAGTTTTAAAATCAAAAAATAAACATACCTTCTAGATTTTCTGATGTCTTATAACTTAAGTAGGATCAATACTGAGGCTTTTCTTGACAACAACTCATATTTATAAATTCTAACTATAAAAAGATATTGTTTATAAAATAATTGTGGATGCATCATTTAAAAAAGCACAGATACTACAAAAATAAAATTTATTGAAGTCTTTTCATCTAGTATGACTGCAACTTTATTGATGTATGACTGTGAAGATACTGTTGACTGCAACTGCATTGACTTAAAGACAGACTAACATAATCTAGAATTAAAGTAGCTGCGCTACTTATAGTTATAATTAAAATGTTATATCCTTTATTATTAATTCATTTTAAACACATGTAAAATAAAATTTAAATCGCTGCTTTTCTAGAATAAAATGAAAAAAAACTTCAGTAAATGAGAGCCCTATAAAAAATTTGCAGATAGCATCATAGTCTGTTAAAATATAAATACCTAGTAATACTTGAAGTACATTTACCTCAAAAAACTATAAACATGTATTTTCCCTCTTATTTTTCAGTAAATTTATTGACATGGAAAATTAATAGATAGGATATTTGTATAAACATACTTTGATTCCACACTCGAAATTCTACTCTGTAATCAAAGGAATAACTTAAGAGTATTAAAGATTCCCTAAGTGAAAATATATTGTTAATTGGCTCTGCTCAAATGTGTGCTTTATTTCTTGTTTTCAAGAACAAGTAAGATTTATTCCAAAACAAATAGCAAAAAAACTTTTATTTACATTCTTAACTTTTGCATGTCATAACGTCTGTATGTCAGATCTAATAGACCTGTTGAACCGTGAGTCAATACAATGTTAACCTCTTCGCGTTTTCAGAGATCGTTAGCTTCAGACAAAAATATCTTACAACTTTACATTATGGGATATACAAGATGTTTTCTGGAAATTTCTTTCTTTATATTTTTTTAAAAATTGCATTTGATTGTAATTGTCCTTGTTAAAAAGTTGTTTTATTTTGATTTATAAGAAAATGTAACTTGCTTGTGCTTACTATAACCTATGGAACAGGAAGAACTATTTCTAAAATTAAGACGATTACATCCACTAGTAAGGAAGCTGATTAAATGATCAAACAAACATAGAATGTATGATTAAAATGTAAATATGTAAGTGTAGCTTTATGGATGCATACTTGACATGTGTTTGAATTAGGTAGATGTATTTTTGCCAGTCATAGTATTATTGACAGTATAAATTATATGTCAGATGTAGTTTGCCAGGAGAATCAATTCTATTGTCATTTCAACTGTCAAAATTCAGTTTGCCATAAATACATCCATTGCACTGGCGAAAATACATCCAGTATAAATTTGCTGGATGTGTAGTAAATGGCAGTCCCCTGTGTAAAGAAGTAAAAATAATATGCTAACTTTAGAATAAAACCCATAATAGTTATTTCTCGCATCGTATTTCAAACAGCTTTCCGCGGATATAAAATGTACAATCATAAGATTGAAACCGGTTTTTTAGCCCTGGATACTGAAGGCACGGGCTAAAAAAACTGGTTTTAATCTAATGATTGTATATTTTTATATTGGTAGAAAACTGGCTGTAATACGATGCTAGAATTAGTTTTTTCGTGTGTATGAGAACCGGTTCTAATCCAATGGATATCAATCGGTTTCGAATGAATACGAGAAAGATTGTTCCCCCAATCTTACAAAACTAGGGAGATGTGTGAATGTATAGTGATTTAAAACATCATTACTCAGATTAACACCTATAAAACTCAATATTACACCTTTAAAATAAAAGAATAGAGGGGACACAAGCCATATTTCATTCTATCCACAGGGTGCTATCTTATACATTTACAGAAATAAGTCTGACTGAAAGACAGATAAAAATAACATTTTTGAATATTATAATGGCTTCCCTCTACCCACAATTTCTTGGTGGAAGAACAATCTTTTTTTTATTTATGTTTCCCTATCCTAACATGTGTTAAAAAATAAACTTGATTTAGTATAGCATGACCCTGTAGACAAATCTATAACAAAAAATAAGAATATATCTTACAACATTATCAATGTTATTAAATTGGAGGGGGGGGGGGGGGTGTTTGCAATTTAAACTTTAAAAAGGAAAAAGTAAAAAATTAAATTTTTGGGATGGGCACTTTATCTAGAAATTTTAATTCTCTTTGGAGGGTGGCGGTAACTTCCAATATAATAGTTGTAAATATTCTCATGGACCTACACTGTATAGGAGAAACATATCAGGTCAGCGGTTAGAGACTGCGCCCACTTGAAAATATAAGGATTGTAACATCGTCTGCTTGTCATTTTGTTTGTACCAATGGATTTTGCTAACCATTAGACATATATGAACTGTGAAGCTTCCAAGAAAAAACGCTCCTGGAAAAAATACTCCTCCCAAAATTTTTGTACATTAAGAAAACTAAAATATTTATAAAGTGGGGGTTCGATTTCCCTCCCACCCCTCTTCCCACAAGCACCCCGGGGCGCCTCTAGGGGCATAGCATCTATTTCTATTAAATAAAGTAGTAAGGTTTATTTGTACGTTGCGTAAGATTTGATGGTCTTAAGCTGTTTTTAGTAGCGAAGCTACTCTATAATTCAAAATGTCTGAACCCGCTAGTATTCATTAAACGTATTATTAGCTGCTACGCCTCTAGAGGCATCTAGGGGCACTTGAGGAGGGGGAAGTCGAATTTGATAAAACAATTTCTTATTTTAGATTTTAAACGAAAAAGTAAAAAAAAAATTATTTGGAGGGTGGAAAATTTATTTTTTTTATTTAATTTTAGTTAAATTTTTTTTAAGAGGGTGTATTTTCCATTTTTTGGAGGGGGTTGGGGGTGTCCCACCCCCCAAGAAAATAGTTAAAACCTTCCCCGGGCCTAAGAGAAGCTACCCTGTTAAGGAGAAATCGATCGTATCAGCGGTTAGCGAGATCCTTTGGTACAGACACACAAACAGTATAAAGGATATGAACGCTTTTGTTCTTGTATTATTATTTTAACAGTTCAGCATTAAAAAAATAACTTGATCAAAGCATTATGAAATTTATAAAATGATTATAGCATAGAAACTCTATAAACACAGTCTGTCCAATAAGTTTCTCAATGTTTCTATGTCAGATTTAAAAAATAATCTATCACATTACGCCAGTTAACCTTACCTAGCCATAAAGGAAAATTATTTCATTTTCTTCATGTATTTAATTTATTCAAAGTTGACCGAAAATTAAAGCTTAACCCCTTAAATTCGGGCCCCTTAATCGGTCAGGGAGGGGGGGGGGGGGGGGGGCTGGTGTTGCAACGTCTGTTTGATAAAGAATTTCCGATTATAAGTCAGTCAAAGTTTTATAATTGGCAACAGTTGTTTTTAGGTCCTCTCTTACAACGCCTGTTTGATAAAGAATTTCCGACTATAAGTCAGTCAAAGTTTTATCATTGGTAACAGTTGTTTTTAGGTCCTCTCTTACATAAAAGCTACACTTTTCCTATTTTTAAATCTAGCTTAATATTTTTAAAATTCTTATTAGAATTCTCAAAATACAAATACCGGCGGAAGCAGTTGTAGCTGGCAGCTGCCAAAAGCAAATTAGAGAATGAAGTTATAAACGGTTGATGTAGTAATATGTAATAGTTATTTCTCGTATCGTATTATAAACGGCTTTCCGCGGATATAGAATGTACAATTATAAGATTAAAACTAGTTATTTTAGCCCCGAGGTGCCGGAGGCACCGGCTAAAAAAACTGGTTTTAATCTTATGATTGTACATTTCTATATTCGTAGAAAACTGGATATAATACGATGCTAGACATAGTTTTTTCGTATGGATGAGAACCGGTTCCTATCCACCGGATTCGAATGAATACGAGAAAAAGAATTAAAATAAAGTATTAAAAAAACCTCAGTGTATTTGTAGTAGTGAAGGGCAGCCGGACAAGACCCATATCTGTAAAGAAGCTATGCTACTATTAATAGTTTTGTTTGTTGTCTACTTATCACAATACATGATCCTGCCATACATGATCTGTGTTATTGATTGGTTACCAGTAAGGGGTGGTCACCCCTCCCCCCCCCCCCTCATCAGCCTCATCAACATTTGCTTGTTATTTAAAGAACCAAGAAGCCTGTCAACAGGGACACACTACCACATATTCATAACAAATTTGGAATTATAATAGTAAATCTTCACTTTTTATTTGCCTAACTTTATGGATTATATTATTAGAAAATTTATTACCCTAGATGGTCAGTTGGACACAAAATCTTTCAAGCAGACAAAGAATTTATTATTTTATTTAGTTAACTTCTAAAGTAAGCTGTATAAGTCAATTTCCTTACAGCAACGACGAAATTTTTGGACAATTTCAACTCTCAAAGATTGAACAAAATATTAATTAATTGCTTTTTTTATTGAACTAGCCTACAGCTCACGTTGTTCGCTGGTCTGTAATGCTCTTGAGAATATTAAATATCCGTACTGGAAAGGTAGAAGGCTAATGCAATTATTAAGATATGACGAAGCGGCCTCAGGCCGCCTTAGGGTCCGAGTTATTAGGAAAAATTATTATATTATAAATTATAGAGTAGCTTCTCTACTAAAAAATATTTTAGCAGAAAATCTTACTTGAACTTTGTATGTCTGTCTGGTACACAATCAGAATTATGATTTACTTAAAATTAAAAATTAAAAGCAAATTTGTCTGTGAGGATTTCGCTGACTAAAAAGCATCATATATATTTAATTAACTTTGTCAGTCAGTCCATCCATTATGCTAAAGTTTTAGTAATTAGATTTTATGTTTTAAGTTTACTGTATATATTTCTATTGACATCTAATGTTTTAACCATATTGTCCATCTATTTTATTAGATTTTTATGAACTTTACAAAGTTTATGGATGTTATCATATGTTTCTTGGTACTCTAATTGAAATGTCTGTCTGTCTGAAAGAAACCGTAAAGAAGTAAACGTGAATTTCTCTTCAGTTATAAAAGATCAATGGCTGGAATTAAAAACATCCCCATACTGATATTATATAAATTCTATTGTAAAGATTTCCATGTTTATTAGCTTTACTAAGGACTTGTTTAGCTTTAAAATTTCTAAGAAATTCTATATGTTCTATAATTAATATCTTATCAAGAGTAAGGGCACATCAAGGGTAAACCTTGGTGGGTTAGGGCCCCCTGCAGGAGTTGGGCTTATGAAAAAAAACTATCCCTTCTAATTTACAATTTATTTCTAAAATATGGAAGTGTATTTTCAATGCTCGATATGCACTCCATATGGGAAAGCACCCTAATCCTCACTTTGGCTGACCTTGCTTTTTTATTAAATATAATATTTTTTACGCAAAGCCCCTCTTTAATTAGAAATGTCCGTCTGAGGGTAAAACATAATTCACCATCTGCTATTAAAGATAGACGGTTTTAATTTTTGAGAATATACCCTATACCTTTAAGCATCCAATATGTGATTTACATCAGCCTGTCGGAAATACCCTGCCAGACATTTAATTTAAAATGTAAAAATTTTATTTATCAAATTCTAAATTAGATAGACAATCACGATTGATTTTTTCTAGAGAAGATTTTCCTGATAGATCAATATCTCTACCTTATTTAGTCAGTTAGTCTGTCTGTAACCCTCCAGATGACATCAATTTCTGTAGGGAAATGTGACTTTTCTTCTATTGAAAATAGAAGTCTAGCCTATAGTCCTTAAAATAAAGTAAAAGGATCTCGGTGTGTGTGTGTGTGTCTGTCTGTACTAAAAGATCTCTATAAACGCAGAATCGATATGGTTCTCCTTTACAAATAAGCATCCATTATATAATTTACCTGGTCTGTCAGTCTATCGGTAATGCTCTGATTGTCATTTAATTGATAGAAAGATGAAATTTTCCCTGGAAAAATTTTACAGGGTGATGAGCATCTACTCTGCATCTCAATTGGCCCGTCAGTTTGTCTGCAAAAATATGTTTTTCCACTTTTTTTATGAAGGTTAAGATCTCAATAACTACTGAAGCAATTGGGTTCTCTATTTTAGGTTAGCTTTAAATAGGTCCCATGATGGTATTAGGCTATTTCATTATCAGATGGTTTTGAGCTATTTTTTCTAGCCTGTTTCTGCCCCTTTTAATTGAGAGCCCCTGGATTCTAGGTACACATCCGCTAGTTTAAAATATTCTTATGCATTTAGAATAGAAAGAGATAAATATATTAACTTACACATAAAGATTACTTCAAGTTCAACTACTTACGTTAGAATTTCTGTACGGCTGATTTTAGTTATTTTTTTTTATAATAAAAGCCTTTGATACTATGAACGAATTAACATTCTGCCTTAGCATTTTCTTGTTTTAAAAAAAAAACTCTCTCTAACTTGCTTTTTTTTTCATTTTCATTTGATTTCTTAATTTAATCTTCAAATACGTATTTATAATAAAGCCATTTTCATTCTTTCAAAAATGCAATTTAAATTACGGAATTTATTTTCCAATATATATTTTTTTATAACCGTCAGGAAAGGGTTAAAATGTTTTTAATTTTTGTTTCAAAATTTGGACACATTAGGGAGGGGCGCTAGAATCAACTCATTTTAAAACTAAGTTTTTTAAATTTACTATTTTATAAATTTAAATTTTCTTTTTTAAGAATAGTAATAAAATACTTCAATATGATGTAAATAGCAAGATGAAATAAAAAAAAAAAAATTATTCTTAATAAAGTAAAATATTAGGTTTTATTGTTCTGGGCAATGAGAGTTTATTATGGATTATTGGAGCACTATGAGTTTTAAACATTTATTCCTTGGAAAACTTGAGCTCGTTTATAGACATTTATTTCCTATATAGATCTGACATGGATCTTGAAGCAATAAAGCAGGCCCTTTTGTAAATGTTAAAAATTGGAAAAATCTATTAAATAAAAGTAATCGCAAATAAAGGTACTTAGTAAATAAATGATAATCAAAATGCAGTTTCAAACCAGAATAAGACCATTTTCTAACCAATAAAGTGGTCGAATCTGTTGGTACTATAAAGGGATTGTTATTCTAGACTTTCTGTATCTTTGTTATACGTAATTGTTGGCTTAATATCGTAGTAAGGTGAACAAACAAGGGCAGCAAAAATAAATGTCTATAGAATACGTAGCTTTATTGACAGCGGAAACTTTGTCGTCAATTTAGGTTGATAAAATTAACCCTATTTATTGAATAGTTCGTTCATCCATTAGGAGGGTAAAGGAAATGAGGTATCGTTATTTTAGCCAGCTGTGAGTATCACTTTATTAGAGTACATGGAAATCTGGTGCAACATCCAAGTAATTTTATATAGATTCACGAGACTAAATCACCACCCCCCTCCCCCGCAGAAAGGTTGACTGACCATTAACTTATCGAGTAACTTGAAATACTAAAGCAAATAACATTTTAATACATATTTTTATTAATTTTAAATTTAACCATTTGAATATTGATATACATGTATACATAATTAGATAAAAATACATTAGTTAAGTTTTATTCATGTTTCGATACAAATTCTTACAGAAATATCAGTTGTAGATTTCTTACAATTAAATAATTCAGAGGGTTGGTTGAAAGCATAAATTAATTTGAAAGATTTTTAAATAAAAGGTGGCTTTTATTAAGTTAGGTTAGGTAAACGTTTCAGAGCTTCTTAATGGCATTATAATTATGTTAAAAAAGAAAATAAGTGGGATGGGGTTATGGGCGGTTCAGTAATTGATTCAAAGGACAAACAAACATTTTGAATGATTTATTCGTAATCTGGATCATGCTGAATGTTTATGGCGGGACTTGAATTTGTCACCACAGCAGCTCTTGGTTCAATCTTAGGAGTTGTAGTTGTAGAAGTTCCAACCTTCAATTCATGGAATAATAATTCAGGGATCGAAAGGGATAAGACAATGGCCGATAAATCAATGTACAATACATCCCTAATGATGATTCACATACTAACCCCTTCTGTAGATAAGATTTGTGGTTAAAACGTTTCAACACTCAAATTAATTAACTAACCAATCAAATGCACTAAAGTCCCCAAAGTTAATAAGGCAACAAATAAGAAAACATTATGATAAAATCTTTGGGACTATTTTTATACATAACCAGCTAATTGTCCACTCTACCTCTGGATTTCGATTACCACGAAAACCGCGAGACCGAAATGGTTCTACTCTACCTCTGGATTTCGATTACCACGAAAACCGCGAGACCGAAATGGTTATACTCTACCTCTGGATTTCGATTACCACGAAAACCGCGAGACCAAAATGGATTTACTTTAGGTTAAGAAAAGGTTTATAGCTATTTGGGGGATGGTACCTTATCCTAAATTAGCCCCTGAAAATAATGCCGCAACCCCGCCCACCCCCCCCCCCTTCAAAAATGTAGTAAAAAAGTGGAGGGTATTTTTAACCCCCTTCCATCTTCTCAAAGTCCCTAGATGCCACAAGGAGCCGAGCCTCTAGATAAATATAACGCAAATTTTATCTTTCTCAATCAATTGTTTATTATTATTCTATGCCTGTGTTTTATTTTCATCCTCTTGTTCCGCCTCCACTACCTCCTCCCTACGTCCCTGAGCGAGGAAAGCTTCGCTCTTGCCGCGAATTTCTTCAAACTTTGGTCTTAGACTGGTCCATTTGGCAGGAGTTGGCGCATTTGCTTCCAACAAATTTTGGCCAGCCTAAACAGGATTAACAGCAATTAGATTCAATATTTTCAGGTTTCAAACATTTTTAACCATATGTTAAAAATTATCATCCTTTAACAGATATGACATTAAAAAAAGTAGAAAACAAGAATGACAACATTAATAATAGCGAAGCTCTAAAATCAGACCGTAAGGCAATTGAACAACAAGACATGTAGATTGTCAGAACTTAGATAGCAGACTATTAATCTTAAACTCTAAAATAAATTTAATATGTATTTGTTCTTAAGTTGCTTAAATATAGGATGCTGTTTAAGGATATTTTTACATTTTTAGGACTAGATTATAGAAATCATTAGCTAATAATATTATGCCATTGGAATCATTATTTCAAAAATCAGAAAAATAGGATAATTTTACCAAACAAAATTTTTGTCAAATGATTTATTTGAAAAGACAATTATGTGTTTTACCTTTAATTTGTTGATTCTTTCATCAAGTGCTTTCACCAGGTCATCATTTTTCTCCTTTTGAGCAGCTGTGAACTCCTTGGCTGTTGCCAGAAGCTTGATATTACGCCTAACCTTACGCTTGAAATGATCCTTTTCAATAAACTGATATTGTGCAAACAGAGGGTCGATCATGGGAGCAGTGTTGAGAGCTGTCTTGACCACCTCTATTTCAATCTCTACCGGAGGACCGTTGTCTCTTAAATCAATCATTTTGGCCTCGAGACCTATGGTTAGTTGCCCAGCGGTTTTTATATTACTTTTTCCTTCCACGACTTGTTTTCTAACTTCGGTTAACGATTCAACATTGGTGATGATCATTCTACGAAATGCTTTCATCAAGAATGTGGACATCTTACTCAGTTTAGGCTCTTGGTAGTTGGAAAGCTTTGTTGTCATCTTGTCAATACTCTCAAGTCTGGAAACTATATCCCTGATGATGGCAATGGTCTTGATGCAAGAATACTGCATGTCCTTCTTGGCGTTGAAGATGTTGATTAGCAAGTTCTTGTAATCCCTTTCATCATTGTCGGTAACTCCTCTGAGTGCAAAGTTGAGGTGGCGAATCTCCTGTTCGAATTGGTTTATGGGATGGTCGCAGGTTGATATCTGGTCCATAGTGGCTGTTATGTCAGCCAGATATCCCGCAAGAATCTCTACCCCATCAGCCCCAGAAGTTGTTGTCGCCTGTATTTGTTTACAGGTAAAGAAATAGGTAAAAAGAACTCAAATTTCAATCTAATTCAAAATATGCCGAAGCTTGTAAACGTGTCTCCAAAAAAGGGGACAAATTTCAAATCTTTTAACCAAAGTATCTTGATTGATGTCATATTTCTTTCTCATATGACGTCAAATGGAATAATTTGGCAAAACATTTTAACATTTGTCCCATTTTTATTGGAGATATTTTTATCAGCTTCCAATTTGCCCTATTGAAATCAAGTTTATTGATACACTTATTTTTACTACCATTTTTATTTTCTTCTCTTTCTCTCTCTCTCTCTCTCTCTTTCCCCCCCTCTCTCTCTCTCTCTCTCTCTTTCCCCCCCTCTCTCTCTCTCTCTCTCTCTCTTTGTCTTTGTCTCTCTCTATCTGTCTGTCTCTCTCTCTCACACTCTCTCCCACTCTCTCTCTCTCTCTCTCTCTCTCTCTCTCTCTCTCTCTCTATCTCTCTCTCTCTATCTCTCTCTCTCTCTCTCTCTCTCTCTCTCTATCTCTCTCTCTCTCTCTCTCTCTATCTCTCTCTATCTCTCTCTCTCTCTCTCTCTCTCTCTCTCTCTCTCTCTCTCTCTCTCTCTCTCTCTCTCTCTCTCTCTCTCTCTTTGTCTCTGTCTCTCTCTATCTGTCTGTCTGTCTCTCTCACACTCTCTCCCTCTCTCTCCCGCTCTCTATCTCTCTCTCTCTCTCTCTCTCTCTCTCTCTCTCTCTCTCTCTCTCTCTCTCTCACTCACTCTCTCTCTATAAGAAAGCTTCTCTATACCCTATGTCTTAATAAATCGCCAGTTATTCCATAAATATATCTAGGGATCTAAAGGGATAAGACAATGGACGATGAATTGATGTACATCACCATTGATGATATTTAAAATTACCCCTATTGTAGGTTGCAATTGATGGTTGATACCTGTGAACTCTCAACTGAATGAATCCACCAATCAAAATTTATAAAGTCTCTAAAGCTATTAATCCAACGAATAAGAAAACGTTATTATAAAAATTTGGAGACTGGTGAAATAAAGAGTCTGCTCCCTGCTTGAAAAATGTTCTTTGTATATTTTCTATTTACATATATCTTTACCCCTGCCAGGGAGACCAAAGAAGCTACAACCAGAATCCACATGTTCCTAAACACAATTTTTTATAGTTTGAAGCTACTTAGTTACAGAAAATTTACATTAATATCCGCAGGATTAAATCGGTTCTGATCCATACTTAATACTCTATATAATCGCATTACACACAATTTTTCACGAATATTGAAATAAAAATTATTAGAATAAAACCAGTTTTGATATATTTTAATATCCTTGAAAAGCTTTCTTTAATACGATGCGATTAAAAGACTATTTCTCAATGCTGTTTGAATAGACTAATTTTTTTTGTAAGGACTCCCTTATAAATAGAATATGCATCTACTTTATATCTTACTTTGTCCGTTCATTCATCCATATAATGCTAAAGAAGAGATTTATTTTGACTGTAAAATTATGAATTGATCAACTGCCCTGCTAGATAATAAGCTTAAACATTATTTTGATGAAGCTCTTTATGACCTATTGCAGGCCAGTATACATTTTAATTAACCAAAGGTAGGCCAGTTGGCTTAAAATTTGCATATTAAAATATATAAATATTGCAGACAATTTTCCACAAAAAAAAAATAAAAATAGTTATAGTTTGTAGGATAGTTTATCTTCCAAAATCCTAGTAATAATAATATTTTACCTATAACAATCCACTTTTTTTCTAAGTTGTAAAGCACATGTATTTTAAGTAAATATCAAAACTCAACTGAGAATTTTAAATTCTAAATCTAAAATCATAATTTCATAGTTGAGTATGTATATTTTTAACGAGTCTACTCAAAAATAACAATATCTGTCTGTCGGCACATTTGAAAAAAATAATTCTATGGATTTTATGTCAATTAAAATCAGTAGACTAAAGGCGAAATTTTGATGTGGAAAAAAGCAATTACAGACAAAGGTTTCCTAACATGGATTAATGTAATGTTTTTTTGCAAGGAAACACATCCTTCTTTTTAGGGGGGATCAAAACATATGATCTAGCTTTTGATTATTTTATTTTTTTTTTTTGTGGGGGGGGGCGGGCGACAGTAAAAAATCTGGAAAGTGGGGGTAATTCAGCTTTGGGGGTCGGGGAAAATTGATGCAAAAAATTTGAGGGTACCTAATTCGTTTTTTTTTTTGGGAGGTGGGGGTGGGTTTGGTAAACATCTTTAACCCCCTCCCCCTTGGATCCCTGGTTAAAATTATTGATTGCTGCGCCACTTGTGTGCATTTTTATGCTTGTTTTCTTCATTTCAGCATATGTGTTTAGTGTTATTCTGTAACTTATGACAGAAAAGAATATGTAACTTTACTAGAAATGTAGATAAATTGTAAAAACGACCAAGCAAAGCATCAATAGTTAATTGTCGAGGCGAATATTATACTGCTTTATATGCAGATATTAAAATGAAAATAAGATTACAGCCATTCTTGTCAGCCCCGAGGGGCCTAAGGCCCAGGCTAACAAAACTGGTATTATGCTTATTACTTTTATCTTAAAATTTGTGGGAAATTTTCTGTAATTTGATGCTATACATGATGTTTGGTATTATCCAGCGGATAATTATCAGTTTTAACCCATACTGGAAAACTTTTTCTGAAAATCTGGAAAAATGTATATGCCGTATCAAACCTTGAATCCTAAAACTATCATTATTTTTTTTAATACAGATTTCCTTGAAATGAAGCCAAAATATTAGTCACTAAATACAAAAATGCCAAGAGCCGATCTAAAAGTTACAAGTTACCTACATACACAATATGATTAAAAAGGCCTCATAGAAATGTTTATGTTCATTTAATTATCCGTACACCCATGCATGCTTAATATGAAAACAAGATTTGTTTTTGAAAATACACTATGACTCCTAGTAATATAATATACAAAAGCAATAACTAAAATTTAATATTAAATTTTTTTTTTTGCTTTTTATTATTGCTTTAATTCAGGTTAGGTGGGGTGGGGTAATTGTGTATCCCCACAGGGTTAGTTTAAACTTAAATAATAAATAGGAAAGTTTTTACATAAAAAAGGTGGGATGGGACATGGGGCTATTTTTTATACTAGTTCCCAAAGTTTTAAAATAAAATTTTCATAGACGTTGGCTTAACATCTTTGGGAACTTGAATTTTGATTAGTTCATTAAGTTAAAGTGTCCAAATGTTTCAACCACTCATTGTAATATACAGAAAGGTTAATTTTGTGTATCCATGACAGACCAACATTGTTTGCTTGTAGAGAAGCTACGCCCCAAAATTGTAATTTCCATACAAAACGTAACCAATCAAACAAAATAACTAAATATCTCCAAAAAGGCAAAACTTGAAAACAAAGAAGGCACAAAAATGTATAAGAATCATGAAAAACAATTTAGGAGAAGAGAACAAAAAAATATTTTATGTAAAATATATAGAACAAATTCCTAACCTCCCATAACAGAAAGACAGACGGATACATATACAAACAAATACAAACATACAGAATAACAGACAAAGAGATTAACAGCCTGACAGACAGACAGATCAAACCCAAATACTGCAGCCGTACAATAAGAGGGAAAGAAAAACAAATATACATACAGGCAGACGGACAGAAAGACGAATAGACATATAGACGGGCATATATAAACAAACTGACAGAATAACAGACATGCAAAAGCACAGAAAAATTATATACAGACAGGCAAACAGATAGAGACAGACGGACAGATCAAATCTATCTAACCCAATTTTTTGTCAATTTATGATATGATTTGCTTGTTTTTTTTCTCAAAAAGGTGGCTAAATCATCCTTGTTATATAAAAGTTATTTATCGCATCGTATTAAAGACAGCTTTAGACAGATATAACATTGAAAAATTATAAGATCAAATCCTGTTTTGTTAGACCCGAAGTGGGAAAGGTCCATGCTAAAAAAATATATTTTAATATTTGTGGAAACTTGTCCTCAATGCGATATTTAACATGCGTTTTCAGTATGGCTGATAACCGGTTCTTATCCAGCGGATATTAATCGGCTTGGAAGCCATACTGGAATAATTGTTCCAATCCCTGATAAATATTAAAGATTGATATAACGAAATGTTTTTCGGTCCCCTGGTGAATTTTCATGAATTCATGGATATATTAATGGATACAAAAAAAATCTTCAGCCGTAAGAAATAAAATCAAAGCAATATTAACTAGTTCCAAGCCATTGTTTTTTATTTTTACATCTTAGTCAAAATAATGTACATGCGCCTCTAGCATCTCGGGGCTTCGCATTAAATGGTAGAGGGATGGGCAGAAAAATAGACTAAAACCATACGAAGACCTAAGAATTTAAATTGAATTGCCTGAAACCATCCCATGACCTATGTGAAGCTTTCCTAAAAATGAAGAACTTACTTGGTTTAGTAGTTATCTAAAGCTAAAACAAACAACTTTTTGTAATAGAAATTGTTTGCCAAGACTTTGAAGGGAAGCGTTTATTGATCCTTATTGGGTTTGGAGTGACCCTCTTCCTCCCGAAGACAGTGCTTAATGGACAGATGTGAAGCAATTTACATAAAAAGTTTTCACCACTTACAAAAACCAGAATCTCAAAATTGAAATAAGATTTGTTTAGTTTTATATAAACACCATAGACATTCTTAGGACTGGGCCATCCATCAAAACTGGAAATATTGTTGACATTTTCCACTCCCCCTCCCCCCCCCCATTCATAGTGATGGTCAATAAATGGATATATTAATACCTGGATTTTACAACACATTTTTATGTACTCTAATAAAGTGAAGTGTGTAGCTGGCTAAAATAATGTTCCTCTTCATCCATCCCCTTTACTTCCTCCGCCTCTACTGTATAAACGAACTGATCAATAAATGCTGACAATATCAGCTAGCTAGATTGGTGACAATTTGTCCCCTGTCATGATATCCACGTAGATTCTATATCCATAGGTCAATACAACCAGTAGTATCTATTTTTCAAAGCGAGACTTTTCTATGATTATTAAAACCCAAGCTTTTCTACAATCATTCAGTCCATCCGTACGAAACGGATAGATCTTTTCGTTAATCTAGGAATGTTAGAATTGTCATGTATATTTCAAACTTTGCTGATGATTTCGGTCGCAGTAAGGATAAATTCAAAAAGCGTAGCAAATCAGTAATTGTTACCAGAAAGTCCATATATCCATTTAAAACAATCTAATTTTGAAAACAATTTAGTAAAATCGTAGCTTTAATATAATTAACGATGATTCAATCATCTCTTGTATGGAATAATGATTCCTGTAACAAAAAGTTACAATATTTAGACACGCCAAAAATGCGCGATTTTGACCAGTTCATGGAGCAAAGATTTTCCATAAGTAAAACAAATTATAACAAAAATTTATAAATTCTGATTTTACTGGACATTTTTGTCACCATATTTGGATCGTCGCTACATTGCAATTCAATTAATTTGTAATTGTGCGCCTCCATGTGTATGTATAGATAATCATTAGTTCACAATTGTTTACCTAAATCAGGTCAAACCAGGGATCTAAAGGGATAAATGGCTGATAAATTGATGTACGCATATCCCCAATGATGATACACAAAATTACCTCTTCTGTACATTACAAGTATTGGTTGAAGCGTTTGAACACTCAACTTTAAGAAACAACCAATCAATATTCACTAAAATCTCCAAAGTTGTTAAGCCAACGAATGAGAAACTATAAAACTTTGGGGACTAGTGTAATAAACAGCCCATTGTCCCCTCTCTCTCTGGGTTAAACCAAGATAATGAAATTAACTATTTGTAAATTTGTCTCTTATCTGATATTTGATTTGTTTTTTCGAGCACAATTAGAATCTTAAAACCAGTGGCGTGAATAGAGTTTTGCCAGGGAAGGGGGTGCGCAAAGTGGACGGGAAATTTCTAAATGGAGGGATGTAATACAGAAAACAAGAGAGGTGTATTGTATTGTCAGAGGGGGCGGATACCCCACCCCCCCCCCCCCTCCTAGGTGACCACCATCAACATAATCAATATAATCAAAGACCCCCCCCCCCAAAAAAAAAGTACTTTGACTTTTAAATTGACGCGCAATTTTTTTTACAACCACATTAAATTTAAGGTTTTTTTTGCATTTTTTTCGTTGACACTTTCTCTTTTAGGGTGGTGTAGATTATTTTCAAGGGGTGTGTAGATGTGTGTATGGGGGTGGATATCATTCTTATTTGCTTAATTTTATCTCTTTCTAATAATATCAGGGATCTAAAGGGATAAGGTAATGGTCGATAAAATAGTTTGCCTCTTAAATGATGATAAACAAAATTGTCCCTTCCATAGATAAAATTATTGGTTGAAATCAGCCAATCAAAATTTAATAAAAGTTTTTGAGACAACAAATAAAATAATGTGGTTATAAAACTTTGGGTATCTGTTTAATTTAAAGTGCAATGTCCACTCCCTCCCTGCATAATATGGTTTTAAAGGAGGGCCACTGTCCACACTTTGTTGATGACCATTACATTGCTTTCGTGAAGTGAACATTTTGTAGCTCATTCTATTATCTTTTTAATCAATATCACAAATCCTTATAATAAAGTAACAGGATGTCTATTTGTTTGTTTGTCTGTACCAAAGGATTTCGCTAACTCCTGAACTGATTGGGTTCTCCTATACAGAGTAGCTTCTCATAGGTTCCGGGAAGGTTTATAGCTATTTTGGGGAAGAGTACCACCACCCCGCAGTGGCGTGCGAAGCACTTTGTCTAGGGGGGGGGGCATTTTGAAGATTTTGTAAAATTTTGAACTAAAATCAATTAAAGCAAACAAGAGTGGCGTATTTTATCAAGTTAGGAATATAGAGTGTAGTTAGTTTTAAGGGTATGTAATGAAAATTGCCATAAAAAACATGTATTTTTGTAAGGGTATGTAAACAAAAAAAATTATAAACTTATCCTGAAAATAATATGACATCATATATAGTTATTCATTTAGACAGACATACAGTGTTAAGAAAAAGGCTTATTTATTACACTAATCCCAAATAATTCATATAAAATTTTCTTATTTGTTGGCTCAACAACTTTGGGGACTTTAATGGAATTTTGATTGGTTGGTTAATTAAGTTGAGTTTCCATACATTTCATCCACTAATTGTAATCTATATAAGGTGTAATTTTGTGTATCATCATTGGGGATGTACAAAATTTCTTTGGTAAAAAGTTTATATTATACCAAATAAAATACTTCCTATTACCTGGTTTGTTATGTTCAGTGAAAAAAGATTATAACCTAATTTCTACAGTAATTTAAAAATTTGGTAAGGTTAAATGAATAGTAACTGTCTGTTTGGCGCGAAGCGCCAAAAATTTTTTTTGAGTATTTCTTGATCTTTTTTTTGGAAACTGGGATAGTTTTGCTTTTTGTAGGGTAGGAGGCAAAAAGGGGCATTTTTGTTGACCAGGGGGGGGCAAAATGGGGCATTTTTCAACATTTAGGGGGGGGCGATGGCAAGGGGGGGGCAGGGGGGGGCGTTTTGGTCGCTAGGGGGGGGCGATTGCCCCAAATGCCCCCTTCGGTTCGCACGCCACTACCCCGAACAGAAATCACTAAAAATCCAAAAATTTTAAAATATTCAAGAAACTTGAACTCAACATAAAAATAAATGAGACGAAATAAAAAAAATTAAAATACCACTAGAGGGCGCAGAAGCTAGTATAATATACATAGAATAAGGAGGAATAGAAATGAAAACCTCAAATATTTTAGGGAATATTGAAGAAAAGTTGCGCTTGCGCAATAAAAACATAATATGAAACTTGAATGGTACACATGTCAAGTTGGGACAAAACTGAAATAATATCTTTTTAATGAAAATATATCGAAAATTATTAGATTTTTCCTCTAGCTTTATGTCTCTACTGCATAGAAATTAAATTTATGATTATCTAATATTGTTTACATTTCACCACTGTCAATGACGCAACTTCCGTAATCACTCGATTACGAAATGTAAATGTAACTTGCGTATAACTCAACAATTAATAAAATAATTTATGATAATAATTGAAATTAAAATACTTAAAAATATTTAATTGGATATAAACATCTTTTACTCTCAGACCTTGAAAGAATTAAAAATCAGCTGCTAAGGATTTTTTGTAAACAAATTCATGCGCAACCCTAATACAAATGCCGTGATCATTATTTCTTAACCAAATATTTTTAAAGTCATTTTTTTACTAAATTCATGTTGAAATAAATTTTTGTTTAAAGTTTTGCTAATACTATAAGGTTTTAATCCGTTGTGAATAGGACAAATATGGCTGGACGATTGGCTGTATGGCTTTTAGTATACTATTAAAAAAGGCATTTATTTTTCATATCATTTCTCGATAATATCTGAAATCATTTGATTTTACTACAAGCCTTGTAGCCATTTAGGGCTTTCAAAAGTTCCAATTTTATTTCAGGCTAGCCAGGCAGAATCTTCTACCTGGATTCTATTCTATACTTTATCTTCTTTGATAATATATTTTGGCATTTTATCAACATACAATATTAAAATATTATGTCGACTTTGTATCGATTGATTAAAGTGGTGAAGACTTACCCAAGCCTAATTTACATAAATGACTTACTTTAATGTTGACTAAATAGCAGTAATAACGCATGCTGATAAACAAGACCAAAAACGGTAATTGATTCGTGGTTGTATTAGAATATATTAATAATATAAATAACTATTATGCATATGTAGAGAGAGAGAGAAAGAATAGTGGTTATATATTGATTTAAATTTCATTGTCTTCTCTCTCCTAGAAAATTTTTAAATAATACAAAAAGTTTCTAATTGCTAAAGAAAAGGGAGGGGAATATCCTACTTAATAAACCAACAAAGTCTAGTAGTATATACTCTAAGAACCCTCTTACAATTAATTGCAGTTTTCTGTTGGAAGAAGTAATTAAGTAAATCAGTCAGTATGTCTATTAGTTATAGAGATGCTACTCACTCTACAAAACGTACACATGATGAAATCTTACTATCAATGGCTCGCGCCTGTCATTCGATATATTATTACTTGGATGTTGCACCAAATTTTCATGTACTCTAATACAGAGTTACTCGCAACTGGCTAAATTAACATTATCCCCATCCCGCCCCTTTACCGCATCCCCTCTCCACATACTGGATGAACAAACTGACTAAACAATGAGGCACATATTAGCAACCTTAGTCTACGACAAATTTTCCCCTGTCAATATATCCACGTATATTCTACATCCACTCGCCCATCACTCCCCTAAATGTGGCAGATTATGACAGAGATAATTGGGGAGCAAAATTGACACATCAATGACAACATTTGATCGATGCTGGCCAATGGATATAGAATATATGTGGATATATTGACAAGGGAAAATTTAGCTTGCTAATATTGACCCAATTTGTTGGTCAGTTCGTTTATCCAGTAGGAGGAGAGACGATTGGGTAAATAGGGTGGAAGAGGGGGTCGTTATTTCAGCCAGGTGCTTGCATTAAAATCTGGTGCAACATCCAAGTAATAATATATCGATTATTATAATTTAGCTATTAAAAGTGGATGCGTCCCTATCGTCCAGGAGAAAAAAGTATAAAACTATCCCACTACATAAAGCTAAAAATTAAATACATTACAACCATTATGGTTCCTATGAGAAGCTTCTATCAAATAGAGCTCTTAAAAGGTCAAGTAGTCTAGTAGGAAATTACTACTTTATACAATGTGATATTGACAATAATAGTTATTTATCTGCTGATATTTTAGTATTCGTGGAAAATTGTCAATGTGATGCTATAAATGCTTTTTCAGTGTATTGGATCGCATGAAGTGGATTCATAAAAAAATAGGATCGCTAAATCAGCGAGGGTCGCCAGATCACAAAATTTTATTTTATACAAATGTATGTATAAATTTAAGAAAAAGAGTTTAAAATCATAGAAGGGTTACAACCATAAGATTCTTTTTATTTTTTGTCAATTTTTTATGTGATTTTTGAGGATTTTTGGTGATCTGGCGACCCTCGCCGATTTAGCGAACCTAATTCTTTTAAAGAGTCCACCTCCGTAGTGTTATATAATAACCTGCGAATGATTAACAACCAAAAACCGCATCCAAACCGCCGCCATTAATATGCGGCTGTCGATATTTAATTAAAACTTTGACAGAAAAAAAAATCTGAGAAAAAATCTTTGTTATCATAAAAGTTTTTAGACAGCTCATTTTAGGTCATTCAATATTCAATCATGAAACATTACACATATCAAACAATCAATGCTTTAAAAACGCTAATGATATTTCAAATTAAAAATCAAATAAAAAGATAATATAAAAATTCTCTACAAAAGTAATAAGCTGTAACAGTAAGTAATTGCTTTTTGTAAAATTTTGTAAAGTAAATCAGATAGGAAGAGGGAATTGGGCTGTTGATTACACTAGTCCCCATATTTTTTTTATAATAACGTTTTCTTATTCGTTTGTGGACTAACTGATTATAATTATAATTAACCCACTAATTGTAATCTACATAAGAGGTAATTTTGTGTATCATCATTAGCCATTGTCTTAGCCCTTCAAATCCCTGAAAGCAAATATTTTAATGCTCTATCCTCTAATCCCTGACTCAAGTTTACAATTGCTAAGTGACATTTATATCAAGATTATCTTAGCAAAATCATAAAAACTTGTCACTCCCTAGTGGGATCAAAACTCCTAAAATAAATCAGAGATGAAGCTCTTTATAGCGCCTTTAAAGGTGACGTCATATTATAATAGTCCATTATTATACTATTGGCTTATTCGCCTCTCAGAGCTAACAAAACTGGATTTAATCTTATAATCTATAATTCTATATGCCATGGAAAGCTGTCTACAATAAAATGCGATGGATAACATTTTATTTGGATCATGGAAAGAAAAGTAATGGGTTTCTTCGTATTTTTACAGTAGCTTTTCTCCTATTTCTAGCACCTGTGGGGGGCTCTAACCCTGCGGGGCAATAATTAACCTAACCTAAAATAACCTATTAAAACCTACTGTGAAAATACGAGGAAACCCGCAACTTGGTTGTCTTTCCTTAATCCATTTTTTTTCCAAAAAACTTGTCCCTAACTTTTGCATTTACTTTCTCCTTGATAAGAGAATAAGAGGTGTGTTGTCTCATAGTATGCCGCTTATGATATTAAGAATGGCTAACAATAAGTTACTTTTTGTTATAATTGTGATGCATTTACAAGTTTACCGCTAAAAGTACCCAAAGTTTTTAGAGCCAACCAATAATATAAAGTTGTTATAAAACTTTGGGTATCAGAGCTGGATCTTTAAATCATTTTAGTGGTGAGCCAGATCGGGGTGAGCCAACTTTCCACCAATGAGAGCACAACATTTTATGAAATGCCGCGCTGTGATTGGCTGAAATTCGGCGCAACCCGATCTGGCTCACCACTAAAATGATTTAAAGATCCAGCTCAGTGTAATATACCTATTTTGTAATCATTTGGCAAAATAATCCAATAATAGTATTTTTTTAAAGCGAAGCTTTTCTATAATTGTGGTCGGTCCGTCCGTCCGTGACGGATAGCTTTTTTCGTTAATTTAAGCATTTTGGAATTACCCTAGCGATTTTGAACTTTGCATGGTGATTCATGTAGTAGTTAGGTACGATTTAGAAAGCGTTTCAACTCTTTAATCATTACCATTGATGTTGTCATCCTTGTTACAAGTAGAAACGTGATTGAAGGAAGGGAGGGGACATTGGACTGTATATTACAAGTATACCCAAAGTTGTTATGACTCGGTTGGTTCTAAAAAGTTTGGGTACTTTTATTTGATTTTCGTTGGTTTACAGCCTATATCTTTTAAATACAAAAGGAGTTTTTTGTTTATCATCATTGGGAATGTATATCAATTCATTGTCCATTGTCTTATCCTATAATATCCCTTGGTGATTGGCGAGGAAAATTTATAGATGCTGAAATTCAAAGTTGTATCATCATTATTAAAGTTATGTCCTTGATGACATCATTAGCTTTGTTATAAATATAACTAACCGCTGCTGCTCAATTTTACTAATAATCAGGGATCTCAAGGGATAAGACAATGCATGATAAAGTGATGTTCATCCCCAATTATGATAAACAAAATCTCCCCTTCAACAGATTAGTTCATTGGTTGAAAAGTTAGAAACCAACCAATCCTTTAAAAGTAGCCTAAAGTTTTTAAGCCAACGAATTAGATAACGTGGATATAAACTTTTGAGTACTAGTTTAATTTACTATCCGATGTCCCCTCCCTCCCTGACTATTAATTAATCTTTATTAAGGTAAATATTAAATTTTACTCGATTGTTATTTAAGGGCATACACAGCATCTGTAAATGTAGGGGTATTTATTATACAAATATTAAAGTAAAACACTAGAGGGGGAATAGGTAAATAACTGTATGTCCCCATCCCAAAGACCTTGTGCCGACTCTTAATGGGGTCTTTGAAAAGCAACAAATAGTGTCGATAATATTAACATAGCCAAGTAGCAGATAACAATTTGCTAGCAGATAAAAAAGATCCTTGGAAAGGGGGGGGGGGGGGGGCAGGTAGTTATCTGTTTATACATCAATACTATAGATCTGTTGTGCAAGCAACTACAAAACTAGGAATTGTTTTATAGGTCTGTTATTTTTTTTTAGTTGGCAAATGTTCTGAAAATTTACTTTGGTCTTTAAAGTGCTTTTCTCCATCTGACTTGTCTAGCTTTCGCTTTTATGGTACAAGAAAAATCCCCAACCCCCATAAAAATAAAGGATTTTACAAATTACTAACTTCCCAAAAGATTATAAAACTTTAGGTCTAGCCGTTTTCAAGATCTTATTTGACATATACAGACACGCTTACTTAATCAAGTTTATTATATAGGATTGTCCAAATCCAACTCCCCCCCCCCCCTGTAACACGTCACTGGTCAAAATTTATGTTGACTAAACCTATTGAAAGTTGGTTTCAATAAAAATTTAGAATAAAGTTGTTCACGCGAAAGTCATTAATATTTACATTAAATAAATAGCCAGGGCTGTGGGGATAGGACAATGGCCGTTATATTTTAAATTGTATCCTAATTAATATGTTCTACCCTTAGTAGCTGGTAACTAAATAACTGGGGAATAAAGGGGTGTAGATTATAGATTATTCGATATTGTAAAATCTATTATTTATTAATACTCATTTTCTAAAAAAAAGGTCCAATGTTCTGTATGTTAATCAGGAATTTTTAAAAACAGGGCTTTTATATAATTAGGGTTGGTCCGTCCGTCCGTCCGGTCCGATACTATAGGTTAGGTTGGGATAAGTTTGGTACACGGTAGCCCTACAGGTCTAAGATCTCCTTAAAGGCTAGAGATTACAGAGAATGATTGACCAATTTCATGAAAAATTTATTTATAAAATGTGAGAAAAATAAAAAAAAATATTTATAATGATAAAGTCATTAAAAAGAAAAGAAAACAAGGATGACAACATCCATAAAAGCGAAGCTCTGAAAGGGTAGGACAAACGAACATTAACACTTGTAGAGTGCCATAACTGAATAATCAGAATATAAATGTAAAAAAATAGAAACAAAATTTAAGCAAATTTGTTGAAAAACTGCGCTAATACAGAATAATGTTTAAGGACATACTTACATTTTTAGGACTTTATTATAGAGTTGCTTCGCTTATAATATTGTACTTTGTTGTCCCAGAAATCAGTATACAAAAAAATCAGATCAATCGGATAATTAGATCATATAAAAATTTGTTGTTAAAAAAGTAAAAAAAAAACAACATGTTTAAAATGGACGTACGGACATTTTGGTGTTGATTACAGAGTTGCAACTTTCTAAATCATACCTAACTACTGCAGGAATCACCATGCAAAGTTTGAAATCGATAGGACAGTTCTAACTTTCCTAAATTAATTGAAGAAGCTATCCGTTACGGACGAACGGAAGGACCGACCCTAATCATAGAAAAGCTTCGCTTTTAAAAAGAAAGAAAAAGATACTTGCATATCCAATATAGAAATCTCAAAACATATCAGTAATAAACCGAAATGACATATTTATAATTGACTTAAAAACCGCTTTTCCTTAACTTTTGTAACGGAAGGTTTTCTTCAATAAGGCAAGTCCGTCTATGCCGTTTCCAATAATTGTTTTAAAATAAAAAGAAAAAGAGCAGCAACTTTCATGTCAATTTTAATTCTTTAAAAGAAAACAAGTAAAATATTTTTTTAAAGGGGGTAAAGGCAAAACCTTTTTTGAGGTTCACTACATACTTAGTAAAACATACTATTACTTTAACAAAAAAAAATTTTGTGTAAAATTAAAGAAATAATGTTTTTGTTTCGCTTTTAAAGATTTTCTTCTACTTGTTTCGCTTTTAAAGATTTTCTTTTCCTTATTTTTTTTTTATTTTTAGGCTAGGTAATAAAAACTAATTACTTTAAATCTTTTTTACTTTCCATGCAACCAAAAAATTGGAGACAGTGACAATCACTAAAAAAAATATTTCATACCCCAAAATAAATTTTTTATAAGATAAGACATTAGACTTAAAATTACAATGGTACCCAAAAATGTATAACCAACGTTATCTTATTCGTTGACACTTTGGGTACTTTTATTGAATTTTATTTGTTGGGTATAGATAAGTAGTATCTAAACTTTTCAACCAATATTTCTAATCCCGAGTATTTTGTTTATAAGGGAAGGGTATTAATTAATCGCACCTTTAGTTAATATTATTTTGAAATATAAATCTTACTATGAAATTTACATTTCTAGTTGATAATGGAAATATTTTAAGTATTCTCAGAATCAGTCTTCATAAAACACCTTTTACCCAATCAAAAAAAAAGACACACAGACAAACTCTTTAATTGCATAGTAGCTTCGCAACTAAAACACCTAAACCTCTCTAAATACAATGATGTAAATTCTAAGAAGTGTAACAAAAATATAATATGCTTTTAAAGGACTACTGTAAAACAAGGATATATATTTCCAAAGACAAATCATAAGATCGAGTGAAAACTAGAAGCAATTTCAATTGGTCTTATGCTTAGTATTGATAAAAAGTGGTTATTGTTGACATCAAATTTACATGCTTTCATAAAGTACTGTCATTAGGCTTTTAAAACGTCGTTATATTATTAGGACGTACTCTTGACCTGATAACGATATTTTAATGACATTATAACGACCTCACAAAACCTTAAATGGTCTAATCTTTAATTACAATCCACCAACAATTAAAACCCCTAACCCAACCATATAATTCAACGGTCTAAAGCACATCTTTAAGATACAAAATCTATAAATAAAACTAATCTTGCCATTTATGTATTCAAATAGATAGATAATTTATATCCTACAGATTTATAGTAATTTACAGAGAAGCTGTGGTCCTGAGAAAATGAACCATACTCAATGTGCTGGATTGTTACACATTGAATTTACTTAGAACTACAATTTGTATCTTACAATGGACGATAAATTGATATATATATATATTCAATGGTGATATATAAAATTACTCATTCTATAGATTACAAATATTGGTTGAAACGCTTGGACACTCAACTTAATGAAGTGACCAATAAAAATTCGATAAAGTGCGCAAAGTTTTTGACCCAACAATTAATTTACAGTCCATTGTCCCCTCCCTTCCTACATGCTAAAGTTTCACTTAAATTAAAAAAAACACATCTTCCAAAAACTATAAATAACACAAAAATTAATATTTCTATTTTGAAAACTAGAACAAATGTTTTTTCAAAAGCTAGTCACGCCATTTGGATGGTTTAAATGTATAGCATTATTTTAATCATAATCAAACTCACCTTATGAGATCTTTAAAAAATTGTATTTTTAATCACTTTTTATATTAGAGAACATTACAAGCTATTAAATGACTTGTATAACCACTGCTCAGTGCGATACTTTCTTGGACATCAGTCAAAATACAGTACAAAATAGTAAAATAGTATGTATAACCACTGCTCAGTGCGATACTTCCTTGGACACCAGTCAAAAGGACAGTAAAGGGTTTATTTCTATTTCTAAAGGATGTTTTTTAGAATGTCACTTTCACAATCATAAATCTTTTACTTCCTTAAAAGGACACTACGTAGGAAAAAAAGTCTTGTCTTTTTAAAACGTTTTTTTCTAATTTCATGACTCATAAATTATTAATTGTGCTTCTGTAAGCTGGTTTGTAAAATAAAACGTTTTTGCGTTTAAAATTATTTTCTTTACATTATATCCTTTTGGTCCATCTTTCTACTATTATAAAAATATTTTTTTTTTAAATATTGACATATATTGGAATACTAGAGTTGGCTCAATATAACTATATCGCTTTTGGCTAGTTTTCTATAAGTACATATCTATTTCTCAATAAATCAATTTTCCTCCCCTGCCATTACTATCTCAAAGAAAGAAGTAAATATTTATTAATTTAAATTAATTTAAAAAAGATTATTTCAATTATATTTTTTTCACATTACCATCACCAAAGGGTTAATACAATTAAAATTTTAGTTTTGATATTTTAACACAAAGGAAGTGTCGCCACAATCGAATTCTTTTAAAATACAGTTTTCTTAGATTTACTCTATTATGAACGTATATTTTTTATTTATGAAATAAGGATTAAATACTTCAATGTAATTCAAATATCTACGTGAAGTGAAAAACTTAATTAATTCCATAAACAAATAGGATAAAGGTCTTATCGCTTTGGTCAATGAGAGTTTAATGAGGATTATTGGAGCACTATGAGTTTTAAACACTTTACCATTGGAAGACTCGAGCTCATTTATAGACGTTTATTTCCTATATAGATCTGTCATGGATCTTGATGCAATAAAGCAGGCTGTTTTGTAAATGTTAAAAATTGGAAGATTTCATTAAATAAAAGTAATCGCAAATATACTTAGCAAATAACCTAAAACTAATGACATATGTATATGCTTACATAGGAGCAGCAAATAGTGCTTTATAAAAATGACATCATACATTACAAATGACCAATAATAGTCCAGTATATAATTATCTTGACTAATAGTAATTGTATTGTATGACGTCATATTTTATTAGGCACTATTGCTGCTTTGTTTGCTGAATATACAAACAATGAAGCAATCTAATATTCATTAGAGGTATATGTAATAATTTCAAAATCTTAAATATTGAAGAAAACTATAAGAGTGTCCTTTTAAAACTTGCATTCAAAGATAACATTGGGGGCCATTCATTAAGGTCCTTTTACGTAGAACAGGGATGTGTATTATAAAACCAGGAGGGAGGGGACATTGCATTATAAACTTTATCAGTTTTCAAACTTTATCACCAATAATTTCTCTTTTATTATATGCACTTTTTACATTCAGTTTTACCTCAGTTATAAAACCTTAATACCGAATTACAAGTTTTTTGTCATAATAGTTGTCCTTGTTTTAAAAGTTAAGCATACATAGAACCAACAAGGACAAATATGTTCACAAAGCAATGCAGCAAGGTTAAAATCTCAAACAATTATGATCAGCTTAGAGTTCTTTAAGATTTTTTTTAGTGGTTAACCTTTTTTTTCTTGTCATAATTTGACATACAGTCATGCATTTTTGTTATTTAGTAAGTAAGTCAAACAAATTTTTACAAAAAATTATAAAACTCTAATTATGTGTCTCGAACTGGCCAACACTAGTTTTAGATTGGCTGCACTACTAACAAATAAGAAAAGTTGAAGAAAAAAAGAAAATTTAGGGAAAAAAAGATAAGTGAGCAATAAATAAAGATAACTATATTTTTAACACCAAAGAAAGGAATACAAAATCTAAAATAATGCTTGGAAAGGTTTGTGGCTTTTAGTGCCTAATTTTTATTTAAAAGTTTGTTTTTCCATTTATCAGATATGACTTTGAAACCGATTATTATCAGCTGGATTAAAACATGTTTTCAGCTATATGAAAAATCACGTATATCATCGTATTACAGAAGATTTTCTTCGAATATTATAAAAAGATCATGAAATATTTCATCCGAGGAAAACTGAAAAATTGAGAGTAACCAAGACTTTGCTGTTGCATTCAGGTTCATATTAATAAAACAGGATCTTGTATTAGGCCTATCATAATATTTCAGTTACAATGATAGTTATTTACCACATAGTATTGTAAACATCTTTCTGGAGATATAAAAATGTGCATTTATATGTAAACACCAGTTTTTTAGACCTTACCTTATAATTGTACATTTTAAGATTAATACGATGCTATACATGATCTTTCAGTATGGTCTAGAGCTGGTTTTAATCCAGTGGAATTAATCGGTTTCGAAGCCATACTAGAAACAAATGTTATTGCTGTGCAACTCGTAATTGCTCTCAAAATCTAAGCCCCCCGTAACGAGAACAAATTACCAGAGAGAGAGGGGACAATAAGCTGTTCATTAAAAGTAGTCCCCAAAGTTTTATGATAACGTTTTCTTATTCGTTGGCTTAACATCTTTGGGAACTTTGAATTTTAATTGGTTGATTCATTAAGTTAAGTGTCAAAACGATTCAAAAACTAATTTAAATCTACACAAGGGGTAATTTTGTGTAAAATAATTGGGGATTTACATCAGTTTATCTGTTTTATCCATTAAGATCCCTGACAAATTACTGGCAATAATATTGGATATTAAGTTAATATTATATAACAATTATCTTTAAAAGCACTTAAATAGTTGTAAAACTACGAATACAGACAAATATTCTGAAGAAAAAAAAAATTGTCAAACTCTCGCCTAATTTTAAAGTATAAGACAATGGACGATAAATAGATCATAATCTATTAGTTTAAAACCAACCAATCAATATTATTCAAATGACCAAACAAATAAGATAACAAGCTAAATTTATGAAACCTTTTCCCTTATCAGTAAGCTGTATTTTTTTCTCTTAATTATCATCTCTCTCCCTGGGCTCCCCATGTATAAATAGTATTAAATGTTAATTGCTGTGCCCATTAAGATCCCAATTGTCTGTTTAAATTCTAAATGTTAATGGCTTCCACAGACAAAAGTAGCGGAAATGTGGAAAATGGTTTTAAATTTTATCTGCAGCTTTGAATGGGAAAAAAGGATAAGTTTTTTAGTTGAGTTTAGGGGGGGGGGGGGGGGCAACACAAAATACCCTGTCCCTCAATAAATTTCTGGGTTAGTGGGAAACAAACTTTCTTAACGTTGAGGGAAGTATAATTTAAAAAAAAAATAATAATAAATATAAAAAAACCCCAGATAATTAGACGGCAAATTTACAGAACCAATAGAAACATATAAAGAAATATAATTATTTCAAAGAAACACAGGAAAGGAACTTCAAATGAAGATATAGGAAAATACTCATAAAGGGAGTAGACATTGGGCTGTTTATTAATGTAGTCTCCTAAGTTTTATAATAATGTTTTCTTATTTGTTTGCTTAACAACTTTGGTGACTTTTATTCAATTCTGATTGGTTAATTTAAGTTAGGTGTCTAAACGTTTTAAGAAGGGGTAATTTATGTATCATTATTAGAGATGTACACCAATTTATCGGCCATTGTCTCAGCCCTATAGATCCCTGGATATTACCTCATTTAACCTACCCCTATTAAGAATAGATCAATACAGTTATGAAATAAAAAAAAACGTCCAAGCTTTTTATTTTTAGGAAGGTTAAAATGACGGGGTTTAAAAGGTTTGAAGGGGTAATCTACTGTATTTTTTTTTAATAAGGGGGTTTCATAGTTTGAGGGGGTAACACCCCCCTACCCCCACCCTTGGACGTCTATTTCTATATTATTAAACATTTATTATTGTCTTAACCCCTGAATATTATGGGTATTATTAAAATAGTTGTAGCTCACTAATACTACTTACTTCTTAAGTGTACAACAATTGACCTTCACTGATTGTTTCAAATAATTTAATATTGACTTCCTTATTCAAAATTAATTACTGCGTCCCTGCATGGCATTTAGGGGCTCTGTATTTGAAGGTTATGAAATAGCTTAAAACCAATACCAAGATTTAAAATTAGCCCAAAACCAACCTATGTGAAGTTACTTATTCAGTTATTTAAATTGTAAACTTCAGACAGCTTCTCTAGCTACTGAGGATTTCTGGACTAGTATAAAAGAACCATTCCATTTAGTAACATAGATCTAAAGGGATAAGACAATGGCTGATAAATTGATGTAAATCCCAAATGATGATACACAAAATTACATATTCTGTATATTACAATTAATGGTTGAAACGTTAGGGCATTAACTTAATGAAAGAACCAATAAGAATTCAATAACAGTCCAGTTGTAAAGCTAACGAATAAGAAAACGTGGCGTTATTTTGAAGATTTTGGTAAAGAATCTCAAAAAATTGATAATGGTTAATTGTTATTGTATAAAGAATCTAAAGTGAAAAGCATAAGACAAAACTCTTTATTGTGACTATAAAAACGGAGGAAGAGGGAGGTGTTTAAAAACTTTTGGCCGAAACACCCTGAATGACGTCAAATTAAAATAATTGACTATTCTAATATGACTATTCTCATTCGGAATACTTTGGCCAAAAGTTTTTAAATTTATCCCCATTTGTAAAGGCATTAAACAGAGCCTCAATAAGACCGCTTAGCAATTCAACTTTTTTAGTGACAAAATTGGAAATTGCCTTCAAAAATAACGTTAAGAAACTCATCCAATAATTAATAAAATAGTTTACTGTTTTTGTCCAATAAAATGTTTATGTTTGAAGGGGGAGGGGGGAGGTATGGGCATCATCGCTCTGGGGGGATAGATCACTAGTAATCTGCAAGGCAACAATTATCAACACTTCCTCTAATGATAACTTAATCTTAACCAGAGATGAAAGAATAAGTTTAAAGGTGCTTTCCCTCCTAGCGTGCAATCACCCCCTCCCTCCCCTCATTAATAAAAAAATGAAAAGTGTAGTTTTTTTCTTAATGCCTAACCCATACGTTAGGCTTACGTGTGAGGTGCCCTAACCCTGTGGGTCTATTCTATACCCAACCATTATAACCTAACCTAACCTGACCTTAAGTAAAAAAACAAAAACAAATGAAAAACTCTCCCCTTATTTATACTTTTTCAATATAGGGGAAAAGGTTTTTATGTTCGACTAGGCACTTTAAGGGAAACCATTTCCAGTTTAAATCATTATTTTAAAAAAGTGGTACGTTTATGTGTAATGATTAATGTTAAAGACCTTAACGACAAAAAGGCTGGTTCTTGTAAAAGAATTTCAATCCTGGTCAGTCACTTAAAAAAATACAATTTTTTAACATATTTGTCAATTGTATTCATTATTTTGACTTTATGTCATAAATAATATAAAAAATTCCCTAACTAATTTAACTATCCCTTAATTGCATTAATGATAACATACTGATAAAGAAAGGTGATTTAGCACTATAACCATTATACTTCTCTTATACTGCTATTGGAGATTAGGAACTCTCCATTCCTCATTCACACAACATGACTTACCTTCCAAAAAATAAATTTTGGTAAACTTAAGTATATGGACTGTAAATTACACCAGTACCCATAGTTTTATAACCATGTTATCTAATCCGTTGGTTTAAAAACTTTTGGTACCTTTTTTTAGATTTTGATTGGTGGGCTTAAAACTGATAGTGTCCAAGCTTTTCAACAACTCATTTTAATCTACAGAAGGGGTAATTTTGTTCATCATCATTTGTGATGTATATATCAATTAATCATCCATTGTCAAATCCCTGACATCAAGGTAAGGGAAGTTTAAACATCAACCACGAAAAAAAAGGATTTTTCCCAATAACCGTTGAAGTAGGATAACATTCCATAGTTATAGTATTGCTCTTATTATCAGGAATAATCAGATAATTATTTTTTCATTTCCAAAATTTAAAATTAAGATGAAAACATCCTTAATAAGCGAAGCATTAAAAGATATATAAACGGACGGAATATACTTAAATATGCTTTCTAATGATGTTGTCAAGAAAATTCAGTGGTCTAGCTTTAATTGCATTTGAGTAATATCAATTTCCCCTAAAGTGTTACAGACTGACTGACGAACTGAATTATAGAGTATCTTTGCTATTTAGAAAGTGTAGAATCATAAAAAAATTGAATTTATATGATGATATTTTTCTCATTCATTAACTTATCTCTCTATCCCAACTTCTGATAACTTTAAAGATAAAGTTAAGATATATGTTAAAGTCAATGTATTATGTATTATTGAGAGTTATCTATAGATCCTTATTACTCTTAAAATTGTATAATGTGTTTTTATAGTTCTAATGGTAGAATGTGTGTTTGTCTATCTAATTTAAATATTTAAGTAAGAAATGTTTTTTTTTATTTCAAGCTTTGATTTTGTTGTTAATGAAAATAATATTTTAAAAATGATTCTCTAATAGCAGCAGTTGATAACATCTCATATCCCCAATTTAAATTCTATAGCGTTTGGACGGACGAATTAATGTATTTATGTATTTAGTCATGTGAAATTAAACCCATCTAATATTACCTAGAGATATTTTGAAATATGAAAATTGTTGCACTCCTAACAATTCTGTTCTTGTTTCTAATTTTACTTTAAAAGGTTATAATGTTCTAAAAAAGTGACTTTGCGTGCTTTTTCTACTTACTGTGGTAACCAACCACTCTCCTTTATGGCATTGATCTTTTAAGGGAACTTTTAAGCACATACTTGGGATCTGTATGCATTTTCAAGAACGATTTTCTCAAAAAGCGCGTCCTCTTTTTTAACCAATTCTATATTCTAGTTAATGTGTACACACTGCACAACATTTGTCAGCAACATTTGAGATAATCCAATTCACAAAAGAACATGAACAAGTGAGAATATATTTTTTTTTTGGACGCGTTATTTGAGTTAATTAGATTTTGTGAGTAAACTGCGATTCAATCATATGAATTAGTCTAATTGATTAATACTAGTAAAGTGTTAAAGGGTGTAATTCAATTGTGAGCATTATGACGATAATAATGAATGATATGCAAGCACAATATGTGTTATCTTTATTTGAGATAATCCAATACTAATCATGAACATTTGAGAGCACTTCTTTTGGGCGCGTATTTTGAGTTAATCTAGTTTAGTGAGTGTATTTGCACGCAGTTTACAATATTATCAGCGACATTTTTAGTTAATCCAATATTTTACACGAACATTTCAGAGCACTTCTTTTGGGCGCGCCTTTTGAGTTAATCCAGTTTAGTGAGTGTATATCCCAGCATTCTAGATAATTTGCACGCAGTGCACGATACATGCATTTCATTTTAGCATTCAATTATTTGATTATTTTGATCATGTCAAAGAATATTGCTGCCAATAATTTTTCTTTATCCCATATCTGCATACAGGGGCGTATTTAGGGGCATGTTGTGAGTTTGTGAGTTCGTGTGTTGTGAGATATAAAATATGCATGGATATATTGACATGTTAAAATTATCGTCAATTTGGATTGCTAATATGACCTCATTTCTTAGTCTGTTCCTTCTTCCAGAAATAGGGAAGGGGGTATGGTAAAGGTGGTTATAATTATTTTAGCCAGTTGCGAGTTTCACTTTATCAGAGTACAGGAAATTCTGGTGCAATACCCAAGTAATAAAATATCGATTTGTCTGATTCCTACTGATGTCATATCAGATGCGTGACTATCAAAGAAGTAAAAAAATGTTTTTTTTTGTGTCTGTTAGAGCTTGGGTTTTATTGTTTGTAAATATTCATATTATCTTAAATATTTATTTTTTGTCACTTTTCTCAAATATTTGATAACTTAAGTAATGTTATAAATAATATGAAGTCCCCTAAAATGAGTTGTTCGTACGCCCTTACGTACTTATTAATTTTATTCATGCAATGTTCTGCACTCATAACTAATTTAGTGTCAAACTGTATTAAATTAATAAGATGATTGTCTTTCTTTTTTTATTAAAGATCTGCGATAATTTCTGAACCGATATGATTCTCCTTTATAGTGTAGCTTCTCATAGGTCCTTGGAGAAGTGTGCCACCACCCTCCCAAGAGAAATCACACACTTTGGAGGGGAACTGGCTCTCTCCTTTTATATCTAGCCCCTATAAAGTTATACAAATTATAGATATGAACATCCATAAAAGCGAAGCTCAGAAATGAAAGGACAGACGCGCATTAACACTTGTAGAGTGTCAGAACCGAATAAAATTTGTAAGTAAATTGTTTTTTTTCTTGAGTTAGTGTGTTGATCTTAATATGAGAAAGAATTCCAAGAGATTTCTAAGACAAACGCCCCGAATGTCTAATATGGTTCTGAAGGATATTTAATAGGGCAAGGAAAATAGTCTTGGCAGATAAATGCGCGAAAAAGACTTATTTTACGCATGTTTTTTCCAGTCAAGCTTTCCCTGTGGAAGTAACTAATATTGCCTTTGAAAAAATGACGTCATACAATACAAATTATCAGTGATACATTTTACCATTGGTCAATATAAATGTATATTGGCCTATCATTGGTCAATTGTATTGTGTAACGTCATTTTTTATGGGCTTTATATACTATTTCTATCCTGTGCAGTTTGACCTCCATACAGGGAATAGAAAATATTTGCTTTCAGAATATCGGCATAACCCTATTCAATGATTATTTATGCCTTACTCAGAATAAGGAAAACAATTTCAGTTTCAATTATGAAAAAAGTCATAAAAAGTGATTTTTTCCTCCCTCTTTCGTTTCAAAGGTCCGCTATAAAAGGAAAAGGGTTAATCCAAGGTTTTATATAATTCTCTTTGTCGCCCGTTACCATCCATTAGTCCGTAAGACTATGGAAGAAATGTGATATTCTCGGATGCTATTCAAGATATACAACTGATTTTTTTTGTAAATAATTTACTTGGCCCGCTTTAAAATATAAATAAAAAAGGTTAATGAATTTTTGATTTTTTTTATAATCACTGAACATCTGCTATATAACTCACTTTTTCCGTTTGTTCATCCTTTGATTATTTAAAAAATTAAATTAAAATAGAAACATAAATATGAGGGGTATCTAGGCTGGGATCTAAAAGGATAAGACAATGGCCGATAAATTTATGTACACCACCAATGATCATACATAAAATTACCTCTTATGTAGATTAATGGTTGAAACGTTTGAACACTCTTAACTTAACTTTATGATCCATCCAATCAAAATCCACTAAAGGTCCCCAAAGTTGTTAATCCAACAAATACGAAAATTCTATTATAAAACTTTGGGGATTAGTGTAATAAACAGCCCATTGTTCCCTCTCTCTCTCTCTCTCTCTCACTCTCTAGGTATAGGTTGGTGCTTCACTAGAAATGTAAGGTATTCTACCGTATGGTTATACATTAAAAGTAATTGTTTTAATTTCACTTAAAATCTCAGAGACTTCCTAAAAAGGAATTGGATAATTACAAATGTGTTCCTTTTCGGTCCATTGAAAAATATTTAGGCCAGAACTGAACTTTATTCTCTGTGCTCTATTTAATCATTTTAATGGATATATTATTACACCAAATTTTCATGTTCTCTAATAAAGTGAAACTCACATCGGGGTAAAATAACGATTATTCCCTTCCACCCCCATTACCCCATCCTCTCCTCTTCTCCTACTGGATGAACGGACTGACCAATAAATGAGTTCCATTTTAGCAAGCTAAATTGACAATTTTTACCTTGTCATAATATCTACGTATGTATATTCTAGAACCATTGTTATTTTTAAGCTTTTAGCGAAATAATTGTGTGTATAAGAAATAGGTTTCTACAGGAAGGAAGGAACATTATTACTATTTCTCTAAGGTATATAAACACGTTCTCTCATTCGTTGGTCTAGTTCCTTTGAGTTCTCTTATTATATATTGATTTTGGTCTATCTTAGCGAAATAGACAGACTGAGCCAAAGAATGTGTTTCATATTATTTTTAAACACAGGCATTTTCAGGGATCTTAAGATAATGGCCGATAATTTGATGTACGTCCCCAATGATTATGCACAAAATTACCAATTTGTAGATTACAATTAGTGGTTAAAACGTTTAGACACTTAACTAAATGAACCAACAAATCAACATCCTATAAAAGTGACGAATATCTGTTAAGCAATGGATAAGAAAACGGTATAATAACACATCTGTAAAAGGCCAAGACATTCATCCTATTCCTTACTATACATTTCACGCAACTGACTGTGAATACTTAAATTCCTTAGCAAAAAATCTTTGTGAACCCCTGACTTTGCATTTTAAGTTAGAAAATATGCATGTATGATTTTTAACATAGAGATAATAATTTACAATGTCTTGTCAGGAATAAAGGAACTAAGAAAAGTTAATCATATTTAATGTTATTGAAATTGTAATAATTTATTTTTCTACCATTTTCTACTCTTTGTGAGGAATAGTTTGTTTTAGGGAGGGGCAGGGAGAATTTTTCCAGGGGTGATTTATCTTGGGAGGGTGAGGTAACCTCTCAAAAAATAGTTATAAACCTTCCCTGGATCTATAAGAAGCTTCATATAAAAACCATATCGTTCTAGCGGTAAGCAAGAATCTTTGGTACCAACAAACAGTTTTATGATATCCTTTTAATTTTATGTAAGGTTTGGACAAGTCTAAATCCATCAAATTTGTGAGACTAAAGGTCACATTCTTATTATAGATTTTTTTTTCAAACTCATCGTGCTAAAATTTAGCATATTATAGTTTCTCAAAATAGTGTGTAGATACTCTATAACAGTACATATAATTAATAAATGTATAAGTATAGATGTATAATCACTACATCTACCTTCCTGGATTCGATTGGTGCAGAACCTTTTCGTCTGTTAACAAATTACTTTTTGTTCTTTTGTAGGTTCTGTGTTTATATTTCCGATGCAATTAGCTGATTTCAAAGGCCCAATAAAAAATTGAGACTGAGTCACCGCCCTGTCGGCAGAGTTATATATAGCTCATGTCCACTCTATCGTTTTACTTTAATGTTTATTAGTGTACATGTGTCTGTACGTCTGTCCAATCGCCATATTTTTTGTACAACAGGCCAAAGAAAATCTCATTCCCTGTGAAGAAAATCATAAAACTCTCAGGGCTAACAAAACTAGTTTTAATTAATTTTATCATTTTTCATTTAACATCCGCGGAAAGCTGTCTATAATACGATACTATAAGTACTAAATATTTTCTTTATTGCTACGCTACTTTTATACAAAGTTTTCTTGTTGTGTCGTTAATCATTGGCCGTTACAGAGATTTTAAAGAACAAACACACATACATCCTACCACTTTACGTGTATGACAGTTTAACATTAATATTTTTACAAGATGTTTAGAAAGCGAATCTAACATGCTAAATATCTTACAAGGACAAATTTTACATGGATAAAAACATACATAGGTAGCGAGGCAATAAATAAATGAGAAAATATTTACTTCAAATGGCAGCTAAGTAATTTCCACCAAAGTAATCATATTTTATAAGTTGATGGAAATAAGAAAAAAATACTATAATATGAAAATACTAGAAGCTCTGCTTCTAGCTTCTAGGGGCTTTGCATTCGACAGGGCAGAATGAAAATATAGCCGAAAAAATGAAAATTAGCTGAAAAACTATTCTAAGACTTAAACCGGAAAATAAAATAGCCTAAAACCATTAAAGGGCCTATGTGAAGAAATGAGAAAACCCAAAAAGTTTAGTAGTTATTGAGATCTTAAGCCTCAGACAAAAGATAAAAAAAGCTTCAAGAAAACCATGCGTGTAAGAGACAGAGAGATAGAAAGATCAACTCTATGCATAAAACATAAATTAGAAATGTGGATATATTATAAAAATATTGGCGATCTCTAATAGCACTTACGCAGTTATGGATTAATGTACGTACATACATACTATAATCAGAGAGAAGCTTCACTCCTGATAAAATATATGCAATGAAACATATCGCCAAGACTCGGTTGATGCCAAATCACTAGCGAAACATAATTTGCAAAATCCTATAATTTTTAAGAACACGGATGGATATGCTTTACTTTCCCATATAATAATAGTTGCTTCTTCCCTAGTCTCTATTGCTTAAGTTTTTAATAGCGGAGCTTCTCTATAATTAACTTTGACCGTCAGTCCAATATTTAATTAGTTTGTAACTCTATGGGGGAAATGTGATTTTCTCGTCTGCTTTTGGCGATAGACAGCATTACTCTTTAGTGAAGAATTCTTTTGCTATATGTATACTGTTTTGTCCGTCTGTCTGTCTGGGTTTTGTGATTTCTTTAAATTTTTGCTCATTTTCTATCTTTCTATTTTGCAACTCTATGACTAAAATTTCATTGAGCCCCGCTCTTAAAGATTTTATTATGATATGTCATCCTTGTTTTTCATCATATTTATCCCTATCCCGTTTGACCAGGTTTTTGGCAAATATTGAAAATTTGATTAAAGTTTTTACACTTTGCCTCGCTGATAATTACATTTAATTAATTAAATTTTGTAAGATTTCCTTTATCCATATTAGAGACTAGTTATCACACTTTATTTAACCAAAGGGGAGGGCATAGAAGGTCAGAAAAATAGCCCAAAACCACCCAAAAACATTTATAAAGCTTTCTTGAAAAGTACAACCAAGTAAGACCAGCATTTTCTGAGATTTTTAGCTTCAGGCGAGACAATCTTACTAGCGGGCCTAGCGAGCATAAAAACATTCCCTCTTTTTAAAAAATAAATTTAAAATAATTGGGTTTGTTCATTTAATTTGATGCCTAACCCACGAAGAGGCATTAGTTTTATAGGGCTTTATAAAGATCCTACTTCTGATTATAAACTAGTCAAACAATCTTTGAAAATAGTGTCATCTTTAAATCATATTTATGGGCAGTTAATGGCATCTTAAAACTGTAGAAATATTGGATTCTACCAAAGTTTTAGTCAGGAAATGCTATAATTTAAAAAGGATAAAAACATCCATAAGTAAAAAAGCAAAAAAAACCATGTAAAATAAAACGGACAAGTTACTATCTACATGTAGTGAATATCTAGTATTATATATCTATTATTCTAATTTATGTTTGTGTATGCTCTTGTTATGCTTATAACTATCTAGACAGGGTCAAGAGACAAATTTATAGACAACATACACCACTAACGTTCAAAAAACTTAAGATAGAAAAGATTATCTAGACACTCAAGTTTTTTCTATGGGTACTTTCTATAAAACAATTGAATAATAATAGAAAAAAATGTAGTAGAAAAAAGCAGATTTTGAACCGCTTTAAATATGAATATTAACCCATTAGTGACGAACCGGCTTTTAACGCCCGGTTCCAGAAAATGCCGAAAAAAACCGGTTCTCAGTTTCAGGATTGCATCATTCTCAGTATGAATCCCCCCTCTACTACCCTGGTTTTCATTTCCCCCTGGAGCAGGCAGTTTTGCTTACTTCCGTTTGCCGGTATAGCTCAACAAAATTTGAAAACCAAGAAATAAGAGGTGATTTTAAAATACCCCTCCTAACTTTTTTGTTTATAAAGTAAAGTTAGTGATTTTTTTCGTGAAATTTAAAGTTTATTGGCAACTACATTCATTTAAGAATTCGTTTTATTCGAATTATTATTTTTTATATGATTTTTTTATCGTTTTTTTATGTTCTATATTGGCCCGGCTTGGCCCAAGTAAAGATACCCGCCATTTTTATTGCCCGGCTCGGCGCGAGTAAAGATACCCGTCCACATATAATATCAAAATTTTAAAACTTCTAGGAAACGGGCTTTTTTAACTGAAAAGGGTGGCACCTATAGCCAAAATACTAAATGTGATATAAATCGTTTTGTATCTTACTTGTAGCTCTATCAATTACATGAGGTTATGTAGTTTTCAATTGCAGATCGTATCGTAGTATTAGCTACTCTACAACTCACTTTGGACGTTCAAAAATTACATTTTTAATTTTTTGGGACAAATAACCGGGTATTTAGGACAAAACCGGGCTTGAATGCCAAAAAACGCCAAAAACGGTTACCTATGCCGAACGGTTTCTTTACTCGCGCCGAACCGGGTTTTATTGCAACTTTCCTGTGCACGCCACTAGAGCAAAACAAAAAAATTGGAATTCCATTTTTACCATAACAAAGCTTCTCTGAAATTTTCAGCTTGATTGGTCCATAAAAGTGGCGCTCGGCACTAATGGGTTAAAATGACTACTGAAGTAAATATCAACTTAAAAACTTATGAATTATTCAAAAAAATATTATGCTCCTCCTATTTCTGAAACCTAGTGGTATTAAATATATACTAAAGGGATATGTAAACATATGGGGAAAAAACAACTATTGGGGTTTTCCTTAATTTGCATGTTGAGCATTGATAACCCCAGCCGTTCTCCTAACCATCTTCCTCTTATTTGTGAAATAAATAACCCTGTGGAGCAACTAGTATACCAAAAAAAACTATCTTAATATGATCTAAAGCAACAAACAAACGAAAAACTAACCTCCCCATTTTTTCAAATTATTTCCAAAATCTGAATATAAAAATTGATTTAAACTCTTTGCAACATTTAAATTCGCCAATGAAAAAGTTCTGATGTCATAAAGTGATCAGGACGCTCCAGGCACGTTATATTCCTGTTACAGTTTCCTTTATTCCAATTCCGTCACCTGTAAAGATCCTATGAAAGATTACAACATTCTCAACAAAAGCAGACAATAAAATATACACAACTAGAATTTAACCCCTTCAAATAAAAGTATTGGACTATTTTTTGGCTGGGTTTGAGGGATATTAGACTGTAAATTATGCTTGTACCCAAAGTTTTCTAACCACGATACCTTACTATTTTCCTTTAAAACTTTATCATTCATGAGGATGTAGATCAATTTGTCTCCATTGTCTTATCCCTTAAGATTCCTGATTTTTTTAAGAAAAAAAGAAAAATATTTTGAGTAAGTTTATGGTTATTTATTTTTTGGATTTCAAGGTTACTTAAGTTATGGACCAAAAAATTGTTAATTTTGGATCCTGGTTTAAAAATCTAGATGTTGGAAAATCCTTATATAAAAGTAACAGGATCTATGTCTGTCTGACTGTATGTACCAAAGGATCACGCTAACCAATGAACCGATATTGGCTCTTCGTTACAATAAAGCTTATCATAGGTTCATAGAGGATTTATAACTATTTGTTGGGAGGGTAACGGTACCCTCCCAAAGGAAATACCCTTAGAACCCCTACCGCCCCTCCAATCTTTGTAATTGGGCTTAGCCGCGTTTAGAAGTAAGAAAAACAAAGAGGGTAAATTTCCTAAAAAAAATCAAACAGAAAAATTAATTATTATAGAGTAACAATGCTATAAATAAAAAAGAAAGATAACTAAATAAAAAAAGGGCTTTCATTTGTTTTAAAATAACCTAATAGTCATATAATATCATGCTTTATCGTCCCAGGAGTCGTCATTATGATTATCAAAATAACTTTTCGAAATTTGGTATTAAATAACTTAGAAAACAACGCGTAATCTTTATAACATTTATCACACACAATTGTTTTGTTTTATAGATAATACTGCATCGTTGCAAGAATCTTGTTTTATTTTGATTTAAATTTATTGACCTAAATTGTCTTTTAAAGGTTCTCGTGCCTCTAGAAGGGATATTTATTCGGATATTTAAGGTAAAAAGGACTTTTGTATTATTAAAATAAGAGATACAACATTAATCAATAAATAATAGAAATTAGACTACAAAATATTACCCGACAGATTTTTTCCACTGTAATCAAACCTGTTTTAACCCGTCTTCCAATTTCTACAATAATATGTATAACATATAAGTACGAATAATATTCTTAATATTTGATAGCAATCATTTTCGGGGCTGCGGGAAATTTTCTAGAATTTGTCTTTTTTTCTAAATGAAGTTCATAATTGTGTCATGAGATATGACCATAAAATACATACTGTTAATATGTCAGAACCATAGAAGATCTAATTCACTAGATCATTTTCTCTGATTTTAGGATAATTTTGAAGGTTTTCGTAATTAAAAGTAGGTTGTCTGGTGGGTGATAATTAGGAAGTATTTGTTGTTGGTAGTTTCCCTCAAAGACATAGTCGAGCATGAAAATTTTAAAATAACTATCAAATAATGGGGGTTAGGTTTTAATGTATTTTTTATTACTTAAGATAAGATTTGAATTGAATATATTGAATTGTAGCCCCGTAGGGTTAGGGAACCTTAAATAGGTCCTTCGCAGAGCTTTGAGGGAAAGCACCCTTTTGTTTATCAGAATACATATTCTTATCCCTGATATATCTGGACCACATATTTTTATATTTTTAATTATTCCAAATAAGGTCTTATTGGTAACAATCATACAGGGATGTACAAGGATAGGTAAATACAAGATATATAAATCTTTTTAATTATTTCAAATAAGGTATATATTGGTAATCTTCACACAGGGATGATATACATTATTTTTCAGTATGGCTGAAAATCGGTTCTAATCCAGTGGATATTAATCGGTTTCGAAGCCTTACTGGGAAAGATATTCTATTTTGATATAATTTCTTCTCATTACAACAACACAAAAGATTAAATAGACATTTTTTGAAGGTAAGATTATTTTCCTTCATTATCCCATCTCTTATTCCCTGAATAAAATGACCAACTTTCCAATTTCTATATCATTCAAAGTTCCACCTAGATTAAAACAAGGGCGAATGTGTCAAAATTAGCGCAGCAAACAAAATAACTTGTAATGTGTATATTTTGAAGGCAAAATGGCAGAAAAAAAACAACGGAATAGGATTTGTTTCAAAAGTCATAAGTAACTTAAAGTTGAGTTCGATTTTTCTTGGGAGGGACGTGCTACCCTCCCCAAAAATAATAATAAACCTTCGCTTCGCTGTAGAGTAGTACCATATCGGTTAAGAGGTTAGCGAGATCCTAATAACATCTATGTCACGTATTTTTTGTCTTTTAGAAAATGACAGAAAAACAACGGGATAGGATTTGTTTCAAAAGTCATAAGTAACATAAAGACACAACCCAATCTTTCCCGATTTTGTATAATTTTTACGGAACACGATTCCAGTGACGTCATATTTTTCTTTCCCGAAAAAGGGAAGGGGGGAAGAAAAAAAGAGATGGGAGAAAAGGGGGTTTTCCCCATCTCTTTTGAAGAGATTTTATTCCCCCCTTTCCTTTTTCGGGAAAGAAAAATATGACGTCACTGGAATCGTGTTCGTAAAAATTATACAAAATCGGGAAAGATTGGGTTGTGTCAACATAAAGTTTTTATTTATGCCGAAAAATTTCATTAATTAGAAGTTGGCTTATATTTTATTCACGTTTAATATTTTGTTGATACTAGCGGCTACGCCCCTGGAGGCCTTTAAATGTACTTGACTGAAGGGAGGAATGGGGAGAAGTCAATCCTCACCTTTGATTTAAGTTTTAGAAGATTTTTTAAGCATAGTCCCTTTCGTGACAACGCCTCTTACGGGGCGTTTCGTCGTATTTTGGCAATGCCTCTTGATAGGTTATTTTTGGTTAGGTGAATTCCCCGCAGCGTAAGAGCCCTCGCAGGGGCTAGAGTCGTTCTCACGAACAGTATTATATCCTATTTAAAAAAAGATTATCAGGTTCTTTTTTAGGGTCTATTATATTATGTGGGTGGTGATATCCTCCTCCGAAAAAGTTACTAACCTTCCCTGGAACTATTCAAAGCTTCACTGTAAAGAAGAACTATATTGGTTCAGTGGTTAGGGAAATTATAAGCTACATCATGACATTTGTTATTGACATCATGTTAATTTATACTATGATAATAAGAGTAACTAAACTTAGAAAAAGGATGGCTAACAATGGTTCAAAATATACAAAATGGGTATGTTTATTGTCTATCCTAGCCAAGTCTTTTATAGAAAATTTTCTAGAATTTTAATTATGCCATAAAAATGTTTTAATTAATTAAGATTGTAAATATTTTGAGATTATATATATTCCAAAATAGGAAATAATTAAATTTTTAGGTCAATAGTTTTTAATGGAAGCGAAACTTCTCTATAACGCTATATATTATACATGGATATATGAAAGGGGAAAATTTGTCGTCAATTAATGTTGCTGACAAGGATCTCATTTATTGATCAATTCGTTCATCCAGTGGGTGGGGAGGAGGCAAGTCAAAGGGGTGGATCAGGGGTTTCGTTATTTTTCCCAGCTGAGAGTATCACTTTATTAAAGAACATGAAAATCTGATATTCTTTATGACAAATTTAGTTTTTGAAGGAAAAATCTCTGTACGTTTATTATTTCTAGTCCAGAGCTGGATCTTTAAATCATTTTAGTGGTGAGCCGGATCGGGGTGCGCCAGAGGTGGTCTGGAGGTGGGCTGAAGGTGCGCCACAGCCACTGCTAAAAACATTGATCTTTAAAAGATTTTTGACGCGGTCCTATCCACGCCGGTACAACTTTATAACTTTAGTCGTGTCAGTACTAAATTCTATATAAAAACGGCTAAAGTTATAAAGTTATATATTGTTTTATAATAAAACAATATATAATTATTTTAAAAATAATTATAAAAATGTTTTAACGATAGTTTTGTAATAAGATATTAAAACTAATTTTTAAAAAAATATTAATTTATTAAATACGGTTCACTCCGATCCGGCGCAGTAGTTACACTGATCAAGTGTAACTGGCGCGCCAGAGGTGCGCCACTGGGTGCGCCGGATCGCCTATGCCATTTTGATTTAAAGATTGATATAAGTTGCGCCAATCTGGACTATTTCCTGCACACCCCGATCTGGCGCACCACTAATTGATATAAAGATCCAGCTCTTATTTGTTTTTGGATGTTGCCATTCTTGTTTTAAATTTTCCTAATTTAAGTGCAAACAATTTAATCTGATTATAAAACTTTTGTTCAGACAGAAAATGTCCATTTATTGCTACCAATATTTAAAGAAGTAAGTATGCTTTGGCTTTGTAAAAGCTTAATAATTATTTTTTCCACTTATGAAATAACCAAAAGCCTTTGGACAATTTCCATTACAGCTGTTCAAGAGTGTAATAAAATTGAATCTAAACAAGACTTTCCAAACTCTCATTTAGTAGGGTTCTATCGATCCTGTCTTAGTTTCAACTAATAATGCCTTTAAAAACATGCGAACTTGCAGACAAAGTTAATGGCAATCAAGAGTTGAATATTTGATTTATCTTTGTACAGGGTGCGGCACATAAATCCGGACGTTTTTTAAACGACCATAGCGTCAAAACTACTTGACCAATCAGGACGTTTGACCCAACAATAAACAGCTTAGGTAATGACCTTTTAGCACAAAAAAATCTTTGGACGAAAATGGACGTGTACAACGAGCCGGCCGCGCATATGTAAAACAAGGCATATTCCAAATAAGCCGGCGGTGGTTTAATCTGGATTCTCGACTAGGGCCCACTAAATCTGACTTCAGCCCATCTGTAGGTGAGTTAGAGTTATGCAACTTGCTGGGGATACTGTTAGATACATAAGTAAGACACTAGAAAAGACTAGAGCTCTCTATCTGAAATGGCTTGGCCGTAGTACTCCAGCAAAGTGAAACGGGGCAGATTTTGAGATGTAAAAAACGTCAAAAACCGTGGAAATTCGTGAAAATTTCTCGGTTCTTGACTTCAGGGACCCATATTGAACTTTAAAACTCATTTTAGACAATGGGTTGCAATGACAACCCTAGCTGAAACTTCATGCAATTTCTAAAAAGGTAAAAAACGTCGTTTTAGCTCAACTGTGGTCCAAATAAGAGCCTCCGTGTCTAAGGGTAGCTTGAAAGTTAGGCGAACTTAAATCCTGCGGTTACTCACGTTCCTAAGTAAATGTGGCCTCCCAGCAGCTCGATCTTAATTCAATGGACTTTTGGGCCTGGGGCTACTTTGAAGCATGTACCAATAGACTTGCCCATACCACAAAGACCTTCCTCATTGCCACTATCAAGGAGAACTACGCCAGCTTGGACAGGCACATTTTGACCTGGACCTGCCGGTGGTTGAGGAGGCGGGTAGAGGCAGTGATTGAGGTTGGCGGCAATTTTTTTGATTAATCTAATAGTCATATACCTATTCTGCCTCTCAGTTTTTAAAATTCAATAAAATCTTTAAAATTGACGATTTTATGATCATTTGTTTGAAAATTAAAATTTGTCCGGATTTATGTGCCGCACCCTGTATTTACTTATTTTTGAAAAGTTCTTCTATAGATCTCATTTTTTTTGTGTGGGAGATTGGAGGGGCCTATTGTTTTTTCCATGGTCATGTCTCTGTGGAGAATGACCTATCTCAGCCAAACAACATAAAACCTTTTCCTTAACCAATACCAAGGTTCCTGAACTGTTAGTTTTCTATATCTAAATGGACATACTAACATATACACATACACCCTGCTACTTAAATATTTATTATTTTACTGATGGATGTAACTATACGTGGATATTATGACAAGAAAAAAATCAATTTCGGTTGCAATTTCCCCTCGCTTTTATTGATCAGGCCGTTTATCCAGGGGAAAGGAGGGAATAAAGGAGGTGGATAGGGGAGATCGGTTTTAGCCCGCTACAGAGTTCACTTTAGTATAGAACATGAAAATCTGGTGTAAGATCCAAGTAAAAATATATCCATTATTTTACTTGATTTGAAAATATGACAAGCTTACACTTGCAATTAGAAACCTTTAATGTGCAATGTTTAATCATCAAATCATCAACAAGAACTATTCAGTTGGAAACAGCGTAGCTATGAGATATAAAGGTTGAGAAATGCCTTCAGAAAATACTTATTTAGATAAGGTTTCCAATACAAAAAAACCTAACAGTTTCATTTAAAAGTATCAGGTTTTTTTTTATTTACTAGTGACTGCGGCCCTAGAGTTTTCGGAAGGAAGGACAATAAATAGCCTTAACCACCTAAAAGTTTTTTTTAAAATGAAGAACTTAAGTGATTTAATTGGTTGACAAGATCTTAATTGACAAAAATATCTACTTCATACAAAAATAATTTCATTTTGGAGGTCAAAAATTTTTTCTTTTGTGGCTAAATTGTCTTAAAAACTACCAATTTGAATAATAACTTCAGAAAAGTTTTGCTACTGAAAGCATTTATAAAAACTTAATCATGTTTAATCTACACTGTTTTTATAATGAATGTTTGTGCAATTAACATCAAAAACAATTAAACTTTGTAGCGAAGCTACTCTAAAACTTATAAATATATGTCTGTCCGTCTGTAACGACACAGGAGAAATGTAGGAGAAATTGCAAAGGTTTTCTTGATAAAAGATCGTTAGCGTCTAATGATTAACTTACTTTTTTCCTTTTAAACATCCATAACCTTTAAAAGCATATGTTGTTCTAGGTGGGAAGTTGATTTGCTTGGCTGCTATCTAATGTAGACTTCTGTAAATTCCTAGGACAAATTTGCTTATTACTTTTTTTCGAACCTAGTAATAGTGTCTAACTTTTTATCTTTGTGACGTAACAAAAATCCATCTCCTTTTTAAAGGGGTTTCCTTTCCCACCTCTCCTCTCATCCTTCGATTTTTGTTACGTCACAAAGATAAAAAGTTAGACACTATTACTGGGTTCCTTTTTTTCTCTTATTTAATTCTACTGTCGTCGTCCTAGCATCTAGAAGCTTTGTATTTTAAGTACAGCAGATATATAGCCTAAAACTTAAGAAATAAATCTACAAATTAAATAGCTTAAAACCTTCCCAGGAGCTTACTGAATCTTCCTTTAAATGGATAACTTAAACGATTTAGTAATTATAAAATTCTTAAGCTACATATAAAAACCGTACTACTTTGTATGATAGAATTAACCAAAATTATCCGAAAGATCCGTTTTCCATTAAAAGATTTTTTCCATTAAAAGTATTTTACTTTAAAATTTGTCTTATTTGTAAATTTAGTTAACACCCATGAGGTAATTGATTGATTTTTAAAAGAAAAAACAAGGATGACAATATCCATAATTACGGAGCTGAACATGTTAAACAAATGAACATTTACAAATGTTATTTAAATAACTAACATCTACTATACCCTTGGGAACTGAATTCAAAAGGGTAAGAATATGGCCATAAAATAGCCTAAAACCATCCCAGTACCTATGTAAAGTTTCCTTAAAGGGAAAAACTAAAAATTTCTGCAGACAAAAAAACTTAGGTGCTACTTTTAATATTCGAATCATTGGATAATAAAATAGTTTGCTGCAATATACTAAAAGGTTTTAAAATAATAGGACTATTCTAAGAAGCTTAAATGCTTAATTCATAACGGTGCATGAGGGTGGTGTTCTTTCTAACATTGAAATTGAGCAAGCATGTCTGCCCCTTTTTTCATCCGGCAATGCTTTACTCCCCCTTGAAGAATCGCTTTACAAAGGATTGACATACGCACGAACTAAAGACAATTTTGAGAAAGCTTCGCCGTTTAAAAGAAATTTAAGCATTACGTTCACTTCTATAGTCATGAAAAATCTAAACAATAATAGAAGCCTTGCAGTCTAGAAAGGGTAGCTACTGTGCTGTTATACAGCTGTGTAGAATCAACCTATAAGTTTTTAAACCATTGATTTCCTAGTTTTTAGAGTTAAACAAGACTTTCTTCGCTTACTTGAAAAGAACATTTAACTTATTACCAGTATGGCTTCAAATAGATTAATATCCGAATATGGATTAAATAATGTATCGTTTCGTATTACATCAATGCGTTTTTTTTTGTCTACGGTCCCTGGTGTCCAACAAAACTGGTATTGATCTCATAATTTTGCATACTATTATCTTCTGAAAGCTGTTTATAATACGATGCAATGAATAGTTATTAAAGTATACACTGCTTAGTTACTGACAGTCAAAACATATATTTTACTTTAAGAGAAGATATCAAATGAAAATTATGAAACTTGTTTTGTTAGGCCCAAATGGACGAAGGCCCGAGTTAACAAAACTTATATTAATTTTATGATCTTTTAATCTTTGTCTTTATTACGACGCTATATGATTTTTAGTATTGCTGAGAATCGGTTCTAATCCAGCGAATATCAATCGGTTTAGAAGCCATATTGGAAAAGTATTCGATTGGTTTAAATCTTCACTAACTCAATTTTTGTTTTGTATTAAACTAATCAACACCTCCCCCCCCCCCCCACAATTTCAATTCAAGGTCAATTTCAAGGGGGTTTCCAAACCTTCCATTCTAAATATTTTCAGCATTATTTCAAGCTTTTCATGACTGGAATGAATTGTTATTTTGGGATATTTAACAACCAGGAAATCCATCTTTTGCTGAAAAAAAATGTAAAAAGCCGCCTTCCAGTGACTTATTGAATAAGGGATACTCTTGAGACATATATTCAATATTCATATAGAAGAAGATAACATTTTAACTTCTCTATTTAAAAAAATATGGCATAGACTTAAACCTTATACCTTGTTTTATAGTGCAATTTTTTGTTAGTATTTTAAATTGAACCATGTAGCAAAACTAATGTCATTAGAATTATGGTATATCTATGATATATCAGTCATGGCCACATAGGTTTTATAGTCACTGACCTGCTTGGGGCAGAAATATCCTTTGACTTTGAGAGGTCGTTGCGGTTGTCTCAATACCAAGACATATCCCCCTATTCTAACTTATAGTGGAATGAAACGTGTGAAACAGCAAAAGTAAATACATTTTTATTGTCTCTAGTATGACAAGGTGTGGTTTAGAAAAGAACCCGACACCTACACAGCACAGCAAGAAAGCACGTTATCATTTTTGCTTAATTCATTGGTTTTCCATGTTGCTTCTTAATTAGTGTACTAGTTGCTTGCTTTAGCCCTAGCATCTAGGGGAGGGCTTGAGATTTCAAGAAAACAGCCTTAAACCACCCCGGAAGATTTATAAAAAGTACGTCATATTTGGCCTAGCAATTTTTAAGATTTTTGACATCAGACAAAAATCCTTACTACTTACACTGTAGATTAGTGTCCCTTGTTCTTGAAACTCTAAGGTGTTAAAAAAAGCCACATAAAAATCATTTATTTTCCCAGCTGTCTTCAACCTTACACGCTTCATTACGGACAATATGGACTGCTAGAATCATTTATCAAATATGTACAGTAATTGGCGACTTTAAACAGGAGATGTCTTAAAGTCAAAGCAGAAATTGAATTTGGATACCCCTAGAAAACCCAGATAGTATAATTTCCTGCTTATTACTACTGTTATAATGGGCAAATGACGATAAATTAGTATTATGTACATGTAGAATGCATTGGCTTATAAGCAGGTGCAAATTATTCAATGTTCAGTTATAACTATAAGATAACATTTCATAGTTATTTATCTTATTTTTTAAAGACAGCTTACTGTGGATAGTAAAATTTAAAATTATAAAACTGGTATTATTTTGTCTGTAAAAGGATTTAATATATGATTTTTCAGTATTGCTTAAAACCTGTTCTAATCCAGCGGATATTAAGGGATTTAAAAGCCTTATTGGATAATTATTTTCTAGAATTCTTATCCTTTTTTTCAGCATGCCATTTAGGTTAACTTTATTATTTTATTTATGAAAAAAATGAAAGTTGATGAAAACAGATGAAAAAAGAGCAACACCCAAGAAAAATCATTAAGACCTTTTTAGACATTATTATTAGGTTTCATTTATGGTATTTGGTTCGCAGTCAGAGATAAAGAAATCCTTCTAATAAACAGAATGTTTGTATGTTTGTTTGTCTGTCTTTACCGAAGGATCTTGCTAACCACTGAACCGATCGGGTTCTCCCTAACGGGGTAGCTTCTCATAGATCCTGGGAAGGTTTATAAATATTTTGGGGAAATCAAGAGAAATCGCCCCTAGAAAAATTACCCCCCATATATATTTGTTGAATTTTTAAAAATGTAAATAAAAAAGATTTTTGGGGGATTCAACTCCCCTCTTAAGTTTCCCTAAAGGCCTCTAAGGGCATTACCGCTAGTTAATAACGTATAATTTTCTAATTTTGAAATAAAAAAATGTATCTATGTTTTTTATTAGGGGGGGGGGGGATTAGAATTTATACAAATGATATTTAATGTTTAATTTCGACCAATAAAAGTGATAACAAATTATCGACATGTTATCATATTAATGACAATTTTAATATCGACTTGATTTCTTTAAATAACTGTGGTCATACTTGTATAAAAATAACAGGAGATCTAACTGTGTGTGCCTGTATGTCTGTGTGTAGAGAAGTCGAGTCGATATTGTTGTCTTTTTCATTGAAGCTTCTCATAGATCCAGGAAAGGTTTATATCTGTTTTTGGGGAGGGTACCTCCACCCTACCAAGAGAATTGACTCAAAGAAAGAAAAAAACTCACACACACTTAAAAGAAACTTCCCCTTCTCTAAAGTACCCCTAGAGGCATCTAGGGGCTTAGTTTGTAGTAGAATTTATTTTATTAAAATAACTTTATTTTAACGATGATAAAATTAAAAAGCAAGAAATTCCCAAAACAGGACAATAATAATTAATTCTTTCCATTACCGTTCCCTGTTTCCTTTATATTTCTTTTTTTCTATAAAGTATTGAGGATCAGTGAGGGAGGGGAGCCTTTTATTACACTAGTCCCCAAAGTTTTATAGAATTTGTTGATTTTACAACTTTAGGGACTTTTATTAATTTTAATAGGTTGGTTTATTAAGGTCAAACGCTTCAAACACTAATTGTAATCTGCAGAAGGGGTAATTTTGTGTATCAACATTTGGCATGTACATAAATTTATCGGCTGTTTTCTTATCCTTCATATCCCTGATTGATGATAGATGAAAATTCTATTGCCATTGTAAGTATATGAAGTTATTAAATTAATTTTAAAAATGCAATAAAAATTTTATAAGGTTACTTAACTTTAAGGATAACAGAAAATTCGGATCTACTGCAGTTCACGGTAAAATATTGCTGGAAAGCAATATTTCCAAAAATCTATAAATTTTAAAGGCTGCTAGCTGCCAAACGGCTGAACGTACAGATCATGCCCGCACACTGTTTTAAGCGGCATAAGAAGGCCTACAAATAATCTGGAATGGCCATAAATCAATAATGCATAATTATCTCGCAGTGCAGAGAAATGCGCGAAAAAGACCTATTTTACGCGTTTTTTCTTCAGTGAAGATTTTGAAGATAATTGGATCTCGGCTATTCCAGATTATTTGTAGGCCTTCTTATGTCGCTTCAATTGGTGTGGGGGTATGATCTGTGCGTTCAGGCGTTTGGCAGCTAGCAGCCTTTAAAATTCATTGATTTTTGGAAATATTGCTTACCAGCAATATTTTACCGTGAACTGCAGTAGATCCAAAAATTCTATTAAAAAGTATAATGTTCATTTTCATAAATTGTGTCCATATCAAATTCTCATTATAATTATCTAAGAGAAATATTTCATAAAAATATTTTGTATATGTACGTTTAAAAGGTAATTTCATTATCATTTTAGAAAGTTCTTTAAAGGTTTATTTTTTGTTTTTTTCTTCAGAAAACACTTAAAAATAATAATTAAATTTCACAAGCTAAATTGCCAAAAGTAGGTGGTTGTGTTTAGGTCCAATTACTTAAAAAACCACTGGACCGATTGGTAAAACAATTTAAATAAAGCTTGTTATTAGTCCTGGTTATGCTTAAATTACTATTTTGCGTTGGGTTAGGCCAACCCTAAATTGACAAACACATTAGGATTAACCCCACTAAAACTTTGAAACCCCTTTAGTTTATACCCGCCAATTAAAAAAAAGATAATTAAAGTACTCCCCTCAAACCTTAAAGCACCTCAAATTTACCCAAATCCAAAGAGGCTTGGACGTCCTTGGTGGTGAACACGAATGAATATGTCTGGTATGTAATGATACATCTGGAAACAGTATATATTGTCCAATAAAAAATGACGTCATACAATATAAATGACCAATGGTAAATTGTATATTGGCCTATCATTGTATTGTATGACGTCATTTTTATTGGACACTATACGCTGTTTCGTACCAATGTTATTTTTTAGTGAATAAATGATAAATTGGTGTTTACTTTCAAATTATTCCTGGGTTAATAAATGACTTTTTCAAGGTTCTTCAAATTTTTTACTTAGATAGAATATATTTTTAAATATTGTCGAAAAGAAATTCAAGTAAAACTAATACATCAAAGATAATAACAATATCCATTCGTAATATAACAAATAATAAAAAATATAATTATATCTACGTGATATTACAAAATCTTCTTTCATTTGGCATCTGATTAAACCCATTATTCGATTTGGGTTATGAATGGACGGACTTATAGATCGACATACAAATTACAAAATTATAAAAGCGAGCAGACATAATTCAAACTAAAACTTAGTTATAGAGCAGCTTTTCTAAGATTTAAAAAGGGGAAAATTGCATCATCTTACATTTGTTATCAGTGATTGAAGAAAAACTATTGAGAAATTGTTATAATAATAGCATTATCAAGAACATATAAAATCATGATAAAGATTGATCAAGGTTTCGCGATTATTATTTATTTTTAATATAATAAAATTAAAAATACTCACATTAGATTTAAGTACACTTTGGAAAACGAAGCTTTTCACCAATCAGGGCGTGTTCGATCTGTGTCTGTGTGTTCTTAATTGCTGACTTTGCTGGATATTTAAACATGTTAGATTGTCATATCGATACTTAACAAATTAGAAAAAGTCCAATGGTCCTGAAAAACATAAAAGATATTTTTTTTAAAGGTTTCCGCAGATATTAAAATGAAAAATTATAAAATTTAAACCAGTTTTGTTAGCCCCGAGAGGCCGAACGCCCGGGCTAAAAAAAAGTTCATAAAAAATTGTCTGTAATTTGATGCTATACATGATTTTTTTCACTGAGAACCGGTTTTAATCCACCCGCCAAGAACTATAAAAGATAAAAAAAGCTTTCCTGAAAATTGCACTTTATGCCATGGAAACTATACTGGACACACACACAAGCAAACATCTAGCTACCTACCTATATCCATATGTATGTATATTTTATGCATAAGCGGATCTAAAAAACTCCAAATCATGAAATAAGTAGTTTGCACGCGATTCATCAATATACACAGGGTGTGACAATAAAATTGTCCTATCCTAAAATTTTTTTATCCAGTCTCCAGGGGTTTTTATTTGTTAAATACTCAGTTTTAAACGAACAAAAATAGACTCTGAATAACAGGTCCCCTTTATCAAAGACGTTAATTTTTTTTATTGGGGGGGGGGGGGTGGTAATAACCTTCTTAAACTATGACACTCCCTATTTTAAAATAACTTGGAAAATGAAATCCTAACTAAATTAAAGAATCCAATATTGGCAAGTCAACCCAAATTCATTTGAATTTTTTTTTTCTGGTTAATAATGAATAGGCCTATTTTAATATTAGTTGCCAACTGCCGATAGCGGCTGTTACCGAAGCTAACAACCTCCGTAATGGCTGGTTTTTTTTTTTAAAACTTAAAATGGGAAATTTTGGTGCCGCAACCTTTAAATCAGGGAGACAGAGATGAGACAATCGACAATAAATCACTGCTAAAAGATCGGCAAATCACCTGCTATATATTATTTAATTAATGTCAACTAATAACAGTAAGTTTTCATGAAGGAATATTTGAAGACTTTTAATGAGATATTATCACTGATACTTGAAAATTGCATGGCAGTTTCTGAGATCTTTTACAAGGAAATCTTGCTATTTTTTATTAGATTTCAAATCTATAATCCTTTTGTTTTGTTGATCTAGCTTTTATGAAAAGTGTACTATAATTGCAGCAAAATGTATGAGAGTATTGGATGTAATAATACTTGGATCTTACACCAGATTATAATATATTCCAATAAAGGGACGATTGTAGCGAGCTAAAATAACGATTCCCCCCCCCCCCTCCCTTTATCCCGACCCCTTTCCCTCTTTCTTGATTAGGGAACTAGTCAATAAATAACGAAGGAGAAAGCAAACTAAATTAATAAAAAAATTTCCTCAAAATAACTTACATATATTCTTTACAATCTCCATCATTTATCAGAGTAAACAACCAACTTTAGCATAAAATACCCCTCCCCATTTCACTTGACTTTTTTGTTAATATAATTTTATTTTACAAGCAGCTTCGCCCCTAGCATCTAGGAAAGAAAGGGCAGCTATCAAAATAACCCAAATCTATCCCATTACTTAGATTAAAACAAAATCAAAAAAATATCGGTACCTATATGAAGCTTTCCTAAAATTGGAGAACTTAATCGGTGTAGTAGTTAGCGAGTTCTTAATGAACAAACAAGCTACATAAAAAAAGATTATGTATTTCATCTTTTGTTGCAAATATAAAAGACATTGCAAAAATTTGAGGAATTGATGTGAAACCCTTATGAACTATTTGCATGCAATACTTATATCAATATTCATTATTCTACTCTACTCAGGGAAATAAGGATATGATAATGGACGATAATAAACTTTCCCCAAAGTCTTCTATGTGAAATTTCACGGTTATATATTTGAAGGAAGAGAGGTTGTGGAGTAACTACAATTGTCATTTCCCTAAATAACTTTTTTTTCGTTGACATGCGCGATCAAGGACGTCCAAGCTTTTTATATTTTAAAATTTCTAGAAGGTTGAAATGAGAGGTTCTCAAGGGTTGAGGGTGGTGTGTAAACACCCCTTTATCCCCACCCTTAAACGTCATTGTAGGGTATAGAAAGACAGACAGACAAACACTCTTTTTTATAACTCTTTACATGATATATAATCATTACAAACAAACCTAGACAATTTCTCCTTTCTTTTAACTTCTTAAGCAAAGTTATAATTGGTTCAAATAGAATTTTAATAATACATTTTAAAATAGTAATTAAATATTTCTTGTATCATTTCTTTAGTCGCTTTCAAGCAAGAATGATCAAGTTATAAAGAAGCAAAACTTAACCAAAGGCTATCCTATCTATAATGCAAAGTAGCTTGATGTCTGTCCGTCCGTCTTTCCCTTAAGATCTCGGTTACCACAGAATCGATTGAATTCTACTCTTCAGGGAATATATATACTGATCCTCTGGTAGTTTTAAGCTATTTCTTGGGGGGTGAGACACCCCCAACTCCCCAAAAAAACAAAATCTCCAAAAAAAAATTTTGGAGGGTACCTCCTCCAAGCAAAGGTTTTTAACTATTTTTGTAGAGGGTACCTCCATCCTCCAAACAAATGTTTTTAAATATTTTTGTGGAGGGTACCTCCATCCTCCAACCATTTTCGCCTTTTTTATGTCAAGTGACACTAGAATCAAATAGGGGCGCAACAGTCAGTATGTAATTAAGTATTAATACAGATTATATTTTTGACATAATTTTTAATTGTTTATATTTTTGTAGTGTCCAAAAATTCAGCCTTGTAGATGAGGGATTATTCATTTCTATTTTAGGGGTTTTCTTTCCTACTTCTCCTTTCATCTCTCATTTTTATGACGTCACATGCTGTTTTTTGAGAAACTGTGTAACGCTTCTTTAGTGGCTTAGAAATTTTGAAACTTATTTGCTGTTTCCATTGATGTTCCTTTGTACTGTAAAAATTGAAGGGATTTGACAATATCCGATACATTTTCCTTTCCCTATGAATTATTTTGTCTTTGGTAGCTGGCAAATACTGAGGATGGGTCATGGACTGGTTCAAGGTAAGGTTCTAGATATCTTTTTATATTGGCGCCATGCATTGTTTATCCTTTTCTGTGATATACCAAGGTAGGTAGGAGAATGTTAATTTCACCGGTACCCAAAGTTTTAAAGCACGTTATTTTATTCATTGGCTCAAAAACTTTGGGTAATATAATCTAATTCAAAACAAGTAGTGTCCAATTTTTTCAACCAATAAATTCAATCTACAGAAGATGTAACCTTGGGTATGTACATCATTTTATCGACCATTGTCTTATCCCCTCGGATCCCTGACAGTACCCCTTACTGTTTATATTTCCAATAAAGCTGCATGTATTGTTTCATGCAAACAAATAAAAGATATAAGAAAGTTTTTTTGTCTGAAGCTTAAAACCTCAGTAACGAAGACGTACAAAGTTCTTCAAAAAATCAGCATGTTACGTCATAAAAACGAGGGATTATCCATCTCTTTTTTATGGGTTTTCTTCCCACTCCACCTCTCCCCATCCCTCATTTTTATGACGTCATTGAGGGACTTTCTTCGTGTTCTCAATAACTACAAGTCTTTGGATGTTTTAAGCTGTTTTTCTTGCTCCTATCTGTCCTTTAGAGTGCGTAGCTGCTAATATATATACATAGTAAATGAAATATATTTTAAACGATTTTTGCAAGGGTTTTACTTCTTTTGCCTTTCTAACCAGGAACTTAACACCTTAACACTCATCACCAAAAACAAAATAAGATTTGATGAGTATTTTTTTGTAGACAATGAAAGAAATAGCTACGGGAGAGGATTTTTTAATATTTAAAAGTCATAGGTCCCCAATATTAATAACTTCATCTGGACATATGAGAAGCTTCACTGTAAAGGAGAACTATATCAGTTCAGCGGTTAGCAAGATCCTTCACTAGAGAGGAAAAAGCTTACTATTTTATGTAAAATGATTTCTAGAAGTTTAAACTGGCTATAATAAACCGTAAAACTTAAACAAAATAAAAGCAGACAAACACCTTTGTTTATGTTTTGTTATATACGATACATTCAAGTAATATGCACGACGAAGTTTTTAGACGATGTAATTTCTAGAAAGCTAACTTTAAGAAATTTGACTATTCATAGCTAACTTATTATATGTTTTGTCATGTGCTAAATATTATACAAAGCAAGACATTTTTACACAATATAATTTACCCAAGAAATGCTTTATCCTATGAAATGCGACTGTTTATATATTGCTCAATCATTATGAGCACAAAATGAAAAAAATATGCCCTTTCTTTCCAAAATCTGTATATTCACAATTAAACCAATAACATGACCGGATTGTTCTTAATATTATCAAACTTTGGGGACTGATGTAATAAACAGCCTATTGTCCCTCTTTCTCTGACTACATAATTTTACTTGTTAATAAAAAGTTGCCACTTAAGAAGAAATAATATTTACATTTCAATCAAATTAATAATAGAACACACTTTTTATTATGTACATTTCAAGTCAAAATACATTAGACTTAACAAGGAAAAATATATTAATTTTTAGCATAGCTTTTGGCAATTTAAGGTTCAAATTCGATGCTTAGTTGTAATATTATTTGACGCAAACGTAAATTTCTAAAACTCATTTGACTTTCAGTAATTAATGTTTTAAAAACCTTGAAAATTCGTCTGTGTAACAATGGATATAGAAAACGTGGATAATTTTGGTTTCTGATATAGACCTCATTTATAAGTCGGTCCGTTTCCATTAGAAGGGTAGGTGATGGGCTAAAGGGGGTGGATGGGGGGTATCGTTATTTTAGCCAGCTGGGAGTAACGCATTATTAGAATATATAAAAATCTGTTGCAACATCCAAGTAATTATATATCGATTGATATAACATATATTGTTGAAGATAGATTGACATATAGACAGACATATCTTGCCCTACATGTTGTAATAGTAGTTTTTTTTTATTATAAATCCAATAAATTCTCATAATTGAACTTATGATTTTTAAATAAAATGGTAGATTTTTTATGCAGTTATTTTTAAAAGCGAAGCTTTTCTATAATTAGGGTCGGTCCGTCCGTACGTCCGTCCGTCCGTAACGGATAGCTTTTTTCGCTAATTTAGGCATGTTAGAATTGTCCTTTTGATTTCAAACTTTGCATGGTGATTCCTGTAGTAGTTAGGTACGATTTAGAAAGCGTAGCAACTCTATAATCTTTACCAGGCTGTCCGTACGTCCATTTTAAACATGTTGATTTTTTTACTTTTTCAACAACAAATTTTTATGTGATCTAATAATCCGATTGATCTGATTTTTGGTATACTGATTTCTGGGACAACAAAGTACAAAGTTATAAGCGAAGCAACTCTATAATCAAGTCCTAAAAATGTAAGTATGTCCATAAACATTATTCTGTATCAAGCAGTTTTTCAACAATTTTACTTACAATTTTGCTTCGACATTTATACATTTATATTCTGATTATTCAGTTCTGACACTATACAAGTGTTAATGTCCGTTTGTCCTACCGTCTCAGTGCTTCGCTTTTATGGATGTTGTCATCCTTTTTAGAATAAAACTATTTCTTTACTAAAACCATGGGAAGGATTTCTAAAGTTCGACTTACGCCTATTCATTGAATGGACACAATTGCCCTTCATACCAGGGAAGGAGGAGACATTGGACTGTAAATTTTACCGGTACCAAAAGTTATTGCGTTATCTTGTTCGTTGGCTTATGGTACTGTGTAAACTACATAACAATGTACAATGTATCAATGTAACTAATATTGTGATCTACAAAAGAAATGATTTTGTTTATCATCATTACTAGGGATGAATATCAATCTATTGTCCATTGTCTTATCCATTGATAAACCTTTATCCATTATACATATTTGGATAGTATGAGAAAGTACCATTTCAACCAATTTAATGGCACTTAATGTTTTTTTTAAAGCGTAGCTTTTCTATAATTAGGGTCAGTAAAAAATCTTGACAAAAATCTAGGCATGTTAGAATTGTAAATTTCAAACTTCGGTTGATGATTCCTTGGTTCGATTTAGCGTTCCAACGCTATAAGTGTTACCAGAAAGTTCATTCGAAACATGCTGATTTTGTTCAGACACTTTTTCGGAACTCTGATTCCAATGACAACAGGGAAGAATATTTTAAGCCATGTATCGCTATAATCAAGTTCTTAAAATATACTATTAAACAGAATTTAAGAAATGTTTTATCACATTTTTATACAGTTTTCTTTAGACTTAAACTTATTATTCTGCATATTAAGTTTTAAAACTGCACAACTGTTTATGTCCGCTTGTCTTACAGTTTAATGTTATTGCTTCGCTCTTGATGAATGTTGTAATCCTTGTTCGTTTTCATGTTGATTTCATGACTTTATAATCACTTACAGCCATTATTCAAACAGGGACAATTATGACATTAAGTAGCGCAGCAATACCAACATAATAACACAATACAATTAACTGTAATACAGTTTAAAAACCTAAAATAATTTTTTTTACGCAAATGTAAATTTACAGGACAAATAATAAATAGGGTAATAATAACCAGCTAACAGCCTTTTTTCTTAAATAACATGAAATTTGAAAGTCTTAAATTTCTTTTGGGAAGGGAAAAATGTTTTTAATACAAGAACGATACCATTCTTAACCAAAGAGGAAAAAAATGTAGATATTATTTACACAGACTATCTACTTCAAGCAGTTTTTTTATATACATTTAATATCAATACATTATCTATGCTATGCTAAGCTATTCTATGTTTAGCTTATTGTTGTCCTTGTTTTTGCTGTTATTTACTTTTCTTGAAAAGGTACTTATAAACAAATAACATGTATTCAAAGTTTCAGAATTGTATAAACAGTATAGCTTCAAAACCATTTGATATCCGCAGGATTAGAATCGATTCTCGGCCATACTGAAAAGTTATATATTTGTATAGCATCGTATTACGGACTATTTTCCGTGTTTAGAAAAATTTAAATCATAATATAATAATTTTGATATCCTCGGAAATCTGTCCATAATACTATGCAATTTTACCAGTATTTTATTGTGAAGCTAACAAATAAAAAAAAATGTGTTTGGTCTTTTTTTCATTGAAGCTTATTATATAATTCTGGATCGGGTTATAAATTTTGTGAGGTAGGTTGGCAGTCCCCCCTCCCCCCTTTCCCAAATATGAATTAAATCTAAAATGGACCCCTTTCCCTGCTTTATAATAGGGGTGCAGCAGTCAATATTTGATAAAAAAAATATAATAATTATCGAAAGTATTACAGACAAAGTCCTAAATTTAATATCCTTTACTGGAACAAAGATAAGTATCATAAAAATATTTATAGTAGGATAATGGATAATAATAGTTATTCATCGTATTATAGACAATAAAAATCATAAAATTTCAACCAGTTGAATTGAAAAACTGGATATAATTAAATGCTAGTCATAATCTTTTTGTATGGTTGAGAACCGGTTTTAATCCACCGTATTTTAATCGGTTTCGAAACCATATAGGAAATTTATTACCCTATTGTAAAAATTAGAATTATTGTAGTTTGCAATCATTTAGAGAGAAGAAAATGTAGTAGATTAATAAAACCTGCCTGGTTATTTGTCAAGTTATTTTTTTACAGAATTGCAAAATATCTGTCCGCCTAAGTGTTTCGTTAAAACAACACAGTTTTCCTTTTACCAAAACGGAAAGCTGTATAAATGTAGAAAAACATAGAGAAAACCAGCTAACATTAATGAGTAGGTAATATATTTATTTTGTAAATTTGCTCATCTAATTAAAGGTTTATACCTTTCTTTTGCTGCAAAAAAAGTTTCTGAAATTATTACATACTGTTTTATAAAGTAGTAAGAGTTTTGTCTGTAGCTCTCTATCAATTGGAAACTTCATATTGGTCTCAGGAAGGTTTTAAGCTATTCAATTCTTAGATTTAAGTCTTGGGATGGTTTTAGGCTATATCTATGTAGTCCATACCGCACGAATACAAAGCTCCTTGGTGCTAGGGGCGCCATTGCTACACGTTTTACAAAAGTAACTCATGTAAAATGGATCAAAATCCAGCCAGGACCTTTAGTTTAATAGTTTCAATTTTTACTTGTTGCATAGTCGACAGATCATCTTACTGCCGTTTTTTGGAAGCTGTGACCGAAGCCGCCTGCATAAGTCTGCACACCGATACTCTTCCCTATTTTATGTCTATGTAAGTTTTAAACATTTTTTTAATAAATATTTTTAAAAACAAGTTTTTCTGCGGAAATGGTTGAATATTGTCCGTGTCTGCAAAAATATTGAAAAATAATTCAGTTCATCGAAAACCTCCGACGGAGACATAACAAAGTAGGAACTCTCCAACAAGTGGCTAACTCCCTTCCCACCCCATCACCCTATTTTTAATTTTTCCAATGCCTAACCCCTGCAGGGCCAATACCTCTCCTAACCTCTCTTTATGATTATATTTCAAGAAAGCGATAAACTAATGGAAAAATCAGTCGATATCATTTGACATTCTTGAATAAAATACATGGCTAGTCCAAACTGTGATTTTTTCTTATGGAGATTTTTTTTGGAAAAGATTAAATTCCAATGACCAATTTTTGATTTAATTTTCAGATTGTAGTCTAAATGCCTGGCGTACTGAATAAGGGGAAGGCTTGTAGAATACTTGGAATACCTAAGAACCGTCAGGTATATACATTTCCAATATGGCTTCCAAACCGATTAATATCCACTAGATTAGAACCGGGTTTAAGACATACTGAAAAATTATGTATCATATCGTATTAATGCCAGTTTTCTACGAATATTAAAATATTAATCATGATATTATTAACAGTTTTGTTAACCCGGGCCATCGTCCCATCGAGGCTAACAAAACTTTAGATTTGATTTAATGATTTTTCATTTTAATATCTAAGAAAAGCTGTCTATGATAATACGATGCGATAAATAACTTTTCTCGTATTGATTCGAATCCGGTGGATAGTAACCGGTTCTCATCCATACGAAAAAACTATGTCTAGCATCGTATTATATCCAGCTTTCTACGCATATAAAAATGTACAATCATAAGATTAAAATCAGTTTGTTAGCCCGTTCCTTCGGCACCCCGGGGCTAAAAAAACTGGTTTTAATCTTATAATTTTACCTTCTATATCCGCGTAAAGCTGTTTATGATACGATGCGAGAAATAACTATGATTAATCTTTATATCGACTATATAGCAGGAGTGGAGGGGATATTAGACTGTAAATTCCACTGGTACCCAAAGTTTTATGACCTCTTTAACTCATTTGTTGGCCCAAAAACTTTGGATACTTTTACTGAAATTAGATTTATCAGATGATTTTTTCAACCAAAATTGTAATCTTCGAAATGAGTAATTTTGTTCTTATCCCTTAAAATCACTACTGAATTATTATTATTTAAAAATATTAGATTTTTATAGAAGATCGGCCGGATATAAATAAAGACAGGTCTATATAAGTCATTGTAAAAGAAATAACTGAAATGCTGGATAGGCTCTACTTTTCAGGGAGTATTCTTTCAGACAGTACCATAGTTAGCTACAGTAATCATGTTTGACACACATCTCTGCTGAAATAATTTTATTTGCGCCCCCCCCCCCCCCCCACCCAAAAATAACTAATAAATGCTTTAAAAAACTGTATTAGAATCTATTTTGTAGGCTACTTTTTGACAAATGGGTAAAATCGTCTTTGTTCAAAATTACTTTGTCAAAATAACATTTCAAATTTTGAAAGTATAATTGCATTTCTAAAAGGTTTGTCTAGTCTACGATATTATTTTTTTCAGACTTCTTATATTCACAAAATATTATGAGTAATGTTTTGAAAATCAATAAAGGGAAAATAAATTCTTTGTTTGTATATGCTTTTTTTTCATTATGAAATACATATTTTAAAATGAAAACTAGATTTACGAAATCCACAAAAATTTTAGAAAATTATTCAAGAGATATTTTCTTTCTATAACTTATTTAAAGCGAAGCTTTTTTATATTTAAGGTAGGTCCGACGTCCGAACGTTCGTCAGAAACGGATAGCTTTTATTGTTAATTCAGTCAAGTTAGAATTGTCCTAGCCTTTTCAAACTTTGCTTAGTGATTCCTGTAGTAGTTAGGTAAGAAAAGAAAGCATAGAAATTCTATAATCGTTACCAGAATGTCCGTACGTCCATTTTAAACATGTTGTTTTTTTAACATTAACTTTTTAAAAATAAAATTTTTATGTGTTTTAACATCCCATTGATCTGATTTTTGAAATATTGATTCCTAGGACGACAAAGTACAATGTTATAAGAGAAGCATTTCTATAATCAAGTCCTAAAAATGTAAGTATGTCCTTAAACATTATACTGTATTTAAGCCGTTTTTCAACAATTTTACTTAAAATTATGTCTGGAATTATATACATTAATTTTCTGATTATTGAGTTCTGACAATCTACAAGTGTTAATGTTCGTTTGTCCTACCGTTTCAAAACTTCGCTTTTATGGATGTTGTCATCCTTGTTTTGATACTTTTGGAGGAACCTTTACATTGGATTTAATTTGATGCTTAGAAAATCTTCGCTTGTTAAAATGGTAATTACTAACATTTCAATCCTTTTTTTTTATTATTCTTGTCTTGGATACAAAATCTCGTTATGTAGTTTTATAATTTTGTTTTCAACTATGTCCAGTCTCGTTTTATTATTCAGCGTTCTGTTGTATAACTGTGTTCATTGGGAAACAAACATTAAAAGTTTGTTATAAGGCTTTTTAGTTTGTTCAATTACATAAGGACTAAAACAGTTGATTTCTCTAAGCTTTACGATTGTTTTTGTTTAAACATTTATGATTGGTATTAGGCCATTTTATTTTCAAATTCACCTCTTTTGTATTTAGTTTGTATCTAGTTTTATAACTAACTTTTATATCTATCTATCTATCTATCTATCTATCTATCTATCTATCTATCTATCTATCTATCTATATATCTATCTATCTATCTATCTATCTATCTATCTATCTATCTATCTATCTATCTATCTATCTATCTATCTATCTATCTATCTATTTATCTATCTATCTATCTATCTATTTATCTATCTATCTATCTATCTATTTATTTATCTATATATCTATCTATCTATCTATCTATCTATCTATCTATCTATCTATCTATCTATCTATCTATCTATCTATCTATCTATCTATCTATCTATCTATCTATCTATCTATCTATCTATCTATCTATCTATCTATCTATCTATCTATCTATCTATCTATCTATCTATCTATCTATCTATCTATCTATCTATCTATCTATCTATCTATCTATCTATCTATCTATCTATCCATCTATCTATCTATCTATCTATCTATCTATATATATATTTATCTATATATCTATCATTCTATCTATCTATCTATCTAACTATCTATTAAGGATGATATTGATGGGGAGGAGATAAGAAAACTGACGGGAAGGAAACTGAGGCAGTCGCCAGAATTAAGAGATGAGGTAAGCCAATGGGGTGAAGATTAATTTATCATTCATTGTCCTATTTTTATATCCCAGATAAATGGATTCAGAAGAAATACTATATTGTTATCATTACCATCTCATTAAGGCTGAAACATTTTCCATATATGTAACCTTTAAACAACTATATAACCTTATATAAAAGTAACAGGCAGTCTGTCTATCAGTGTGTTTGTGTATTTGTCTATCCTGGGCGGTTTTGTGAGGGAGGGTACATCCACCCATCCAAAATAGATCACACCTGGAAAAATGCCCTCTTTCGCAGAAAAAAAAACATTTTAAAACAAAATTCAAGCCCCCTTCAATCCTTCCCCTAGAGGCCTCTAGTGTCGTAACCGCTACAATAATACATATATGTAACCATACACGAAATAAACATTCTTATATTTTAAAATCCCAGCTAAAAATATTCCCCCAATAATGTTAAAAGGGTAATGAAACAACATTACTTTGGGTTACAAATTACAATAATCAATTTAAGTATGATGATTATTTATTTATTTTATAAGTATATTGCATGAGTTTGGTGGGCTATCAGTTCCCCAAAATAACAAGTATAATAAAATCGCCTAAATTTTAACATTAATCAATGAAGGAAGCAGAGCTTATTCTATGAAGTTCTCACTATCCAAAAGTGACTTATAACATGAAAAGATAACTACTTAATTACCAAAATGTGAACATTTTTAAAAACAAATGTATAATCTAGACAACTACCTGCCCCAAGTGATGAATACCTTTTTTGTCTACCAGCAAATTGCTTTCTATTCTTTTGTAGGGACTCGGTTGCGTTTGTATTTCCGAGAACCCGGTATTAGTGTCTTAGAAATTATCTTAGTGACGTAACTAAAAACGAGGGATTAGAGGGGAGGTGGGAAAGGTAACCCCTAAAAAAGAGATGGATAATAGAGGTGATTGATAATTGATAATTGATAAAGAAAATGTAGGAAATAATTTATACTCTCTGTACTTTCTACCATAGATTAATTAATTTGTATTTTCTAGACAAGGATGACAACATCCATAAAAACGAAGCACAAAAATCAGAAGGTAGAACAAACGCACAATAGCTAGAGTGTCAGAACTTAATAAGCAGAATATTAATTTTGAAGTCTAAATAAAATTGCACATAAATTTGTTGCAAAATTGCGTAAATATAGCATACAGTAAAAGGACATACTTCCGTGCAAAATTTGAAATCAATAGTATAATTCTAATATGTCTAATAAATGTTGTCAAAAAAAGGTTGAAAAAAGTCCGCATATTTGATTAAATTTTTCTTAAAATCCGCATATTATGTTGATATAAACTATAATATATTATCACTAGCAGTAACATCACTAGAAGCTTTTAGGGTGGTAAGGGGGAAAGTTCATTCTTCCAATTTTCAATTTAAGTTTTAAAACAAAGAAGTAAAATTGCGGAGATGGTACTTTTTTTCTAGGTGTTATTTTTTTGGAGAGTGGAGAGCCCTCTTCCTAAATAGTTATAAACTTCTCTATACCTATAATAAGCTTCACTGTAAAGAAGAACCCTTTAGGTTCAGCGGTTAACAAGATCCGTTGCTACAGTCAAAAAAAGCTTAGCTTACTAATTTATATAATAGGATATAATAAAGCAACAGGATGTCTGTTTGTCTGTCTCTTTGTTTGTTTGTCTGTCTTTTTCTTTTAAAATCTAGAAAAATAAATTGGTTTATTAAATTGGACTCTCTCCTCCTCAAGTGCCCCAAGAGGCCTCTAAGGCGTAGCCGCTAGTAATAGGATACAGTAACAAAATGCTAATCCTTATATCAAAGTAAAAGAATGTTTGTGTGTGTGTGTCTATTTATATGGAAGGATCTTCCTAACTAATATGCTTCTCCTTTGCAGGGACATAGGTCATAGGTCATGGGAAGGTTTATAACTATTTTAGGATAGGGTACCTGCACCCTCACGCGCTTAGAAAAAAAACCACCAACATTTTTTAAATTTTTTTCTTTTAAAACTAAATTGTCCTTTTAAGTATATCTGTCAGACAGACAGACAATAAATATATGGAGCAGATATGTATAAATATAAGGTATCTTGACTAAAACTTACAGCTGGCTATCTAAAAAAGCAGTCGTGAAAATAACATTTCTCCAACAATAAGGTTTTTTAAGCATGACAGACAGTCAGACAGACAAAATAATGTATAGAGTAGATGCAGGGGGGGGGGGAAGGGGTGATTACTTGAGGGCACCCTCAAATTTTGGAAGTCGTTAAGTAGATGCACATATATCTTGGGTATAGTCCCTTTCATGACAATGCCTCTTAAGGGACGCTCTTGGTATTTTCACAGTAGATTTTATCCTATTTCTAGCCACTGCGGGGGGGGGGGGGCTCTATCCATGCGGGGCCATTTTCCTAACCCTGCAGGGCAATCACCTAACCTAACCTAAAATAATCCATCAAAAGCTACTGTAAAAAAAATACATTAAAACACCTCTTAAAAGACCTTTTCACTTAAAATTTCAGTTGTCTTTCTTAAATAGCAGCCAAAAAACACACAAAGCATGTTTTAAATGGACGTACTGACTTTCTGTTAACAATGATAGAGTTGCTTTCTAAATTATACCTAACTGTCATAGGAATCATCATGAAGAGTTTGAAATTGATAGGATAATTCTAACATGTCTTGTTTAATAATCTAAAATCAATTAATAATTTTATCTAATTTCAATTTCAATTTATCTATGAAATAAATGTAAAGCTGTACAGGTTAAGGCTACTATCTGACTCAATACATTTCTTTTTCTCCTCTTTTTAGCAACCGAATGAAAGTAATTCTTTTCAATTCCAGATAATTATAAGAATTGGTAACATTTGCTTAGATATTTATTTTATAAAAACATAGCAAAAAAAATAATAACCGTATTATAATACAGGTATTAAATATTTATATACAAACAATAAAATTGAATATGAATAAAAATTAAGGATAGATCAATCAAATAATAATTATGTACAGTGTCAAAGGACTAAACAATCTTGTGAGAGGTAATATAACTTATGCATTTTAAAAAGATATTTGTTAAATAGACTGATTATTTAAAGACATATTTGTTAAATATGTTGCTCTACTGGATATCATTACCCTTGTTAGAATGTACCATTAATAAAGAAGGTTATTTTTTAATGGCAAAACTGTTTAAGCTAGCTTTTTTAACAATTACGTTCAAATTCCGTTAAATTTATTGATATAAATAATCTAATAATTGATTGTTTTGTTTTTATTCGTAATTGTCTTTTTTATATATACATTATTATGCTTAATTAAAAATTTCTGATAAACATCTCATTATATTTAAAGAAAAATTAGCTGTCTCTAAATTTAATATAGAAATAAAATTATTATGGAAAATCAATTGATTTTTCATGGTAACAGGTATAAGTTATAAAATACAGACGAATTTATAGATGTAATCTTGAAAAGATAGCTTTAATTTAAAATGATAAATATGCGTTATTTTTACCAAAAACTAGACAAAACCCTTTTTTGTTGTTGTTGATAGCAATATCTTATTTCTTTACTCTCGTTTATATATAGTTTTAACCTAATATCTTTTGATTTAATTGTTATTGGTTTGAAATTTTGACTAAAAAGCTGGCTTAAAAAATAGCTCATATGTGATAAAATATATAGCATTTTGCGCTAACTTATGAGGAGTTTATACAATAAGTATAATTATAAAAGCAAATATTTGAAAATTATTTAAAATCATTCAATGTTTAATGTAAGATTAAGCCAATTATTAATCACGAAATTACATATACAGCATGACCCTCAAAAAAGTATTTTTAAGCATCTGCAGCCCTTATTTCTCAATGAATTATTAAAAAATGCATATGTCCTTGTTCTCCATAGTATTCCACGTAAGTAGATATAAAAATATTTTTTTTACCTCCATTAACACCGGAGATTTTTAGAGCTAAAGTTTTGAAAAAGTGACTGAGAAAAATAATTTTTTTTGTTTCTCTTATTTTTTGGATGGTTATATTATGTTTTTCTGGCAACTGAATAATGAGACACAAAGAAAAACAAGTTAACTAAATTATCAAATATTTCTTTTTTATTCCACCAAAAAATATAAATTTTTAATGGCAAAAAATACTACTGAATGAATTGATTGTTTGCAAATTTTAGGTTATTTATTAACCCTTATTTAAAGAAAAGGATTAATTATGACAGTTGCTCCGCCTACTTTTCTGACATCTCAATTATTTAATAGGGGGTAAATTAAGCTTTTTAGACTAAAAAATCATTATGTTTATTTTTATTTTCTTTATAACTTTTTTGTTATTAAAGTTAGGATTGTGAAACAAAAACAATTTTCCTGCTATATTCATAGAGATTTATTTGGTTTTTTAATCTTAAACAATTTTGCCTAATAAGTAAGTTTTTCAAAATATCATTAAACTAAAAAGACTCATAAAATATGTGTAAAAAAATGCTTTTTAATCAAAAACTAAATTTTTTATTTCATTTTTGTATAAAGTTTCTGCTAGTAACAAAAATAAAAGGATTTCTAGCTTAATTTTGCCAAAAAAGTCGTTTCATGTTAAAAGTTACTTTTTCCTCAGTCACTTTTTCAAAACTGTAGCACTAAAAATCTCCGGTATTAATGGAGGTAAAAAAAATATTTTTATATCTACTTACGTGGAATACTATAGAGAACAAGGACTTATGCCTTTTTTCATAGTTCATTGAGAAATAAGGGCTGCAGATGCTTAAAAATACTTTTTTGAGGGTCATGCTGTAGGTTTTTTATTATTTTGCTAAATAATCTATAAAATATTTACACATTGTAAGTCAACTCTTGAGTTATGTAAGAAGTACAATATCAGCTGATAGATCTTATTTCAATTTTGAAAGATAATTCTATAAAAAAAAATAAAAAAAAGTTGATTTTGTTTTTTAAAAGTGAGCAAAAATAATGTAGAATTTTTAGAAATATTTTTAATATTCTTTAAAAGCACAAAAAATCTTGATTTCAGGCCTATATTAACCCATTAGTGCCGAGCGCCACTTTTATGGGCCGATCGAGCTGTAAGTTTCAGGGAAGCTTTATAATGGTCAAAACGGAATTCGTATTTTTTTGTTTTGCTCTAGTGGCGTGCACAGGAAAGTTGCAAAAAAACCCGGTTCGGCTTGGCCATAAATACCAACCAGGCATTAACACCCGTTTTTGGTGCTTTCCCCCAGTTTTAAAACCCGGTTGACCTGTATAAACCCGGTTATTTTGACCAAAAATCGAAAAATGTAATTTTTGAACGCCAAAAGTGAGATGAACACTTTTTAGAACTTTGATACGATCCGTAATTGAAAACTACACAACCTCATGTAATCTAAAGAGCTACAAGTATAATACGAAGCGATTTATTTCAAATTTAGTGTTTCGGCTATAGGTGCCGCCGTTTTCGGGTAAAAAAACCCGTTGCTCGAAGTTTTAAAAGACACACACTACAAAAAAAGAACATATAAAATTTGGGTGTTACATATCAGAAAACGAGCATAAAACTATTGGGTGACACCTATAGAGATTACTAGGGTTATTAGGGTGGCTCAAACCCTTACTAATGACGTAAACTGTTATTTTTATTGGTTGAAAAGTTAAAACCGGGTAATAAAAACCGAAACCGAGCCGGGTTTTAAAATTTTCGGGTATTTATGGCCAAGCCGAACCGGGTCATAATAGGGCGTAAAAAAACGATAAAAAAATCATATAAAAAATTATAATTTGAATAAAACGAATTCACAAGTAGATGTACTTGTCAATAAACAATAGATTTCACAAAAAAAATCAGCGACTTTACTATAAAAACAAAAAAGTTAGAAGGGTGTTTTGAATTTTCATGATTTTCAAATTTTGTTGAGCTATACCAGCAAACTGAAGTAAGCTAAACTGCCTGCTCCAGGGGGAAATGAAAGTCAGGGTAGTAGAGGGGGGATTCATTCTGAGAATGATGCAATTATGAAGCCGGAAACCGGTTTTTTTTCCATTTTTCGGAACCGGGTTTTGATGCCCGGTTCGGCACTAATGGGTTAACAATTCTTAAAAATCCTAGTAGTATCGACACATCCTATTTTTTTTACGTCACTAAGATAATTTCTAAGACACTAATACCGGGTTCCATAAAGCGCATGCCAGTTCTATTTTTTCACTTTAATTTTTCAAACTAAAATGTGTTCGAATTATTCATACAATTTGTTACTAATGGTTTATATAAGTGATTAGGAATTTAGACTTTCTTTATTTATTGGGTCTTGTTTTAAGTGGCGAAACTAATTTATAATTTAGTCCGTCCGTCAGTCAGTAAAACTTTTCCTCGCTGCTATCAAAGATAGTCAGTTTAAATTTTTGTTGAAGATGCCTATGCCAAAGAAATAAACGTTTTTTTCATAAAGAATTTTGTGATTATCTTGGATATGAATATTCATTATTTTTTCTTTCTCTATAACTTTCATTGTATATTTATTCCATGATATTTTGTTCTTCGCTAATGTATGTTGTCATCCTTCACATCTTTCTTGGAGTGTAGATGGAAAACAAAAAAATGTGTGCCCTATAAGAAGAAAACAAAAGTTTTAGACATTTATATAAAGATTAAATCCTGAAATTTTCAAAATATTCTAACGAGGTTTTTCTGAGGAAATTAGATTTGAAAATTTCAAGTTCAATTTTCATCCCCTAGGAGTTAAAGCATAATCATGACAAGAAAAGCAAAGATTATTTATTTAAAATTTTAAACAACTTTGCTTTAATAAAGTCTTCCATAAAACCTTAAGATAACTTTTGTTTTCTTTTTATAGGGCACACATTTTTTGTTTTCTTTTACACTTGAAGAAAGATGTGCCTTGTTTTATATTAAATTTGTTGATAATTATACTGACGCTATCGTTCTTGTTTAAGATTGAAGAAGCGGAGAGGTTTATGTTGACAAGCTGCAGAATAAATCTTTTAGTTGAGGTAGGCTAATTACTTTTTTTTAATCGGCCAATAAACAAGAAAGGTTGCTTTTTCCCTAATTATCCATTGAGCAATGAAACCCTGTGAGTATAATCAGCACTAAATGCTAAATAGATCAAAAGTAATAAGAATACAAACGAATAATTATTGCACACCCCTCCCATTATAATTTATTTCAAAAATACGGAATTTGTGGAATGGGGCAGTGTTTGACATTGCCTAGAAAAAAAGGAAGATAAAACCACTTTTTAATTTTTTCATAGCTTTAATAATTGATCTATCTCTGCTGCAGGACAAATCCTGGCGACCAGGAATCATCAAGTTCAAGACTGTGGAGAAAATATACCATGAGGATAATGATACAGCCAACCAGATAGACACTATGATAGAGACATCTACAGAGATAGATACAGCCAAAAATACAAATGACAAAGAAGGAAAGTTTATTTTTACCTTAATTTTTACTGAAACTGCTGTTTTTATGTCTGTTTGTCTGTGTAACCGTTTGTCCAATAATCTTGAATAAAACTACTTTGTTGGGAATAAGGTCAAAAGGGTTTTCTTCAGATGCAAAGGAAAAGGGGAATTCAGGTTTACCAAATTTTAATATCAAGGGAGGTGTTGACACCCCCTTTCTGTACGCTTGTGGGTCAAAATAAAAAGCAATCTTCAACAGAAAAGTAAACTTGGTGATTAAATTCGAGGCTCTGCAGCCGCGCGTCTGCCGCGACTAAGCCTCAAACTTAAACCCGTTTGTATGATTTGACAATTTTTTGAAAAGAGAAGGATTACCATATTTGGGTCTAGTTTAGACTTCCAGTTGATTGTAAAAGGTTGATTTCCCTAAGGCTTACAGGCGGTTAGCGCGCGCCTGACGAGCCCTGATTAATTTTGTAAAAATAAAGTTTTATCCCTTCAGATGCCAATGCTAACTTGAACGTAGAACCTGACAACAACATCAAGAATGAAGAAAATAATCCTGATGATAATTGAATAACAAAACAAGAGTGATAACATTTATAAGATGCGAAGAAAATATCTTTATTAATGTCCCTTGATAATTCAAATACGGAATAAATTAAGCAGTCCCAATAATTATTATCTAAAAATAAAATAAAATTTGGACCTGACTAAATTAGCAAAAACCGTTTGATATTCATTATATAACTTATAGAGGAGCTTTAACTATATATTATACAAATAAAAAGTGATTTTTTAATGATATTCCAATTTAATGGTATTAGGGAAGGTTATTTATCCCGTTTAACCTAACCGTTATTAAAATTAAAATCAATTTAAAAATCTCTCTAAATTACATTAGGGCTTTCAAAGTTTTATCATAAAAAAATTAAATATTTGAAAACGATTAAAAAAAGAGATTGTATATCTAACTAAATATGATATAATTGAAATAAATTTTCATATTATAATATTTTTCTAAAACTTGTCTTCTAAAATTAGGGTTTGTATGTCTTACGTCAATATACCTCCAATTCAGTATCTCGTGTCATGTAGAAAAAGAAAATAAATTATGAAAATACAAAAAAAATAATTGAAGATACACAGAGTTGGAAAGTATTCGAATTAAAATGCAAAGCAATTTTTGTGCACTTTCAAAGGCTTAAATTATTTATCTTTACAAAGTTTGTTTGTTGCTATTAAGAGCGTGTACAGAGGGGAAGGGAGGGGGGGGGGGGGGTAAGTTCACATCTTTGTAATATGGTAAGGCTGTTATAATGTCATTAGATTAGGTTACACCAGTAAAAGATGTGACATTAGCCCTCAAATTATATTTTTACCCCATAATTTATAAAGATGTTTTCTCATTCGTTGCTCTAAAATTTTGATTAGTAAGTACAAACTATCTGTGTCTATTCTTAACCACAGGCTGCGCTTCCCCCTTAAAATTGAGAGGGAAAATTATTTTAGGGGAGTAAAAAAACTCCATTAACACATCCACATCCACCTTCAACATTAGGGTGGGCCCATTTCACCCTTTTTTTAGATTTAACTGTTATCATAAGTTGTGGAAGTCATATATATGTATGATAAGCCCTATTCAAGTTTCAAAAGTTACTTTGCTCTAATGGCTGCCGGCGCACGTTGGGTATAAAAAGTGCTCATCCCCTAATAAAACCAAAAATTTTAATTCCTTCAAATACAGGCATGTTGCATATCAAAATGACCGCATTAAAATGCTGATTACGAATCTGAAAATTGTTTTGAAAAATATTGCTCCTAGTTCGAATAAGATCTCATTAAGTACCTAAAAACAGCTGATTTGGTCAAAATTGTTCTTTTTGGTAGGTTATTTGAAAATCATTTCTGACTGAATCAATATTTTTCAAAACGGTTTTCGGATCTGTAATCAGCATTTCAATGCGGTCATTTTGATATGCAACATGCCTGTGTTTGAAGGAATTTCAATTTTTGGTTTTATAGGGGGGCGGGCACATTTTATACCCCCCCGCACGCTCGTTGTTTTTGGATTAAAAAACCTCTTTCAAGTTTCACAGGTTTTTATACTGGCCCAGTAACCCTTGCCAATATCTACTAATGTGAAATTCCAAAATCGACCCACCCTATTCAACATCCAATTTTTTCAACCAAAGAGAATTAAGTTGAAGGGACAAAGATGACATAACAACATTTTATAGTCCTATATTGATATGATAGCAGCACAAATATCTTCCCCCAAGAAAAATACAGAGCACATTTTTGACTCCCTCCTGACTACGTACTTGTTTATAATGATAAGCATTGCATTGATAAACATTATTTTACAGGGAATTCCGATGACAGGTAAATTAAGGGTTCAATTTTGTACAATTCTTATTATGTACATGTGGACTTTTCTTATATTTTACAACTATTTTAGAAAGATTTATTTAGTAAAATGTAGAAAAAAATAGATATTTAAATTTTACATATTCATACAATTGGTTATCTATCACCGGAATTCCTAATTTTACAGGCTACTTTTAGTACATTATAGCCACTCTATAACTTGAACTAAGAATTTGTCTGTTTATTCTAGTATATAAGTTAAACATAATTTACAAATATTTTTTTGTTTTTCAGCTTTAATTTAAATCTTACCGTCCAAAAATTATTTTATTTTTATTGTAATCTAAAAGAATAATCTAAATTAAAATACTATCATAGAGAGTGGTTTATTGACAATACCAACTTTCAATGAAAAGAAATTGTTCTTTGATTTAAGGTAATATAAAATCAGTGAAAAGGGAGAGGCAAAAATACCTTCACCCCTTCCCAAGATAAATTGTCCTCCTTGAAGCGAATCCACTGATATTAATTAAAATGCTTACATAAATGCTTTACAAAAATCAAACAAAATACGCAAAAAGAGCGTTTCATATAATGATAAACAATCAGAACGCAAAAAGTATTTTAACACGGAAAATTTACCCAAAAATCATCACATCAATTTTTATCAAAATTATTGTTGGTAATGTTGGAGAAATTAGTCTGGAATATTGTATTATCTTTTTTAGGTACATTATTATTCCAGTCCTGGACAGTTTATTTTATCCAGGGATGAAGTGGGCAATGGGCTGTTTCTTACAATATTCCCTAAGATTTTATAATAACGTTTTCTTATTGGTTGAAATACGATTTTGAGTACTTTTATAGAATGTATGTTGGTTGGTTTATTAAGTTGAGTGTTCTAACGTTTCAACCATAAATTGTAAATTATCTCTTTAGATACCTGACTTTATCTATTCTGCAGAAATTATGGTCAACCCTAAAAGAGGAAATTATCCCTTAAGGCTAAAATTTTAAAGATTGATTAGGAGCCAGCGTAAGGTGCCTCCAAAAAGATACGATAAAATTTACCAATGAGAGGTAAGTAAGAATTTTACCATTGGTTAATTACAATGTATACTGGTCTCTCATTGGTCAATTTTCATTGCATGGCGTCATTTTTTGTGGTACTTTATGATGTATCCTTGATTAGTGTTCCTTAAAAGTAAAGTCTTAGTTGAATAATCGAAAGAAATGTATTTATATTTTTTTTATAATATTAATGCATTTCCAAAATACAACCAGTATCTAGTTCATTATCATTTCACAAGAACAATTAAGTTCATTTGTATATTAGGAATGAAATATCTCAATATTTTAGAAATAAAACCAAGTTCTTAAGTTGGACAATTTGAGACCAGTGAGAAAAGACCACATAAAAAAAATTCCCACTACAGCGGTCATGGTGACCGATCAAAGTTATCTATGACTCTCTATAAATATAAGAAAAGAACCTATAGAAAAAATTGTTAAATAAAAGTGTCAATGAAACAAAAAAAAATCCAAGAACTCGTCAAGCTTGGAACCTTTAAAGTCAAGGGTCAAAAGATGTTTCTCCATATAAAGACAGCGGAATATTTAGTTTGGCATATATAGAGTTTCATAAGCTAAACTTTAAGGACCATTCGTTGCATGATAAAAAAAATAGCAGTACTCCCTAATAAAATGCATTAAATTAATTGAAAAGTTTTTATTACAATGAAAGTGCATGATAAGATAATCTTCAAATTATTTTCTATAGATAATTTCGGTCTGCACTTTACCTTTTGTAAGCATGCATAGCTTTTCTATAGTTAAATAGGTCTGTCTGTACTCTGTATAATAAAATTGCAATGGATGTAAAACTTACGGGATATTATGACAGGAGAAACATTGTCTTCAGACTTCAATCTGCTAACATGGAACTCATTTATTGGAGACAGCGTAAAGTGGCACAAAAATGACGTCATACAATAAAATAACCAATGAAAAGCCAGTATAAATTTTACCATTAGTCAATTACAGTGTATACTGGCCTCTCATTGGTAACTTTATTTTTTGGTGCCGCTTTACGCTGTCTCCATTTATTGGTCAGTTCGTTCATCCAGTAGGATGGTAGTTGATGAGGTAAAGGGGTTAGAAGGGGGAAGCCCGCTGCGTGTTTCACTATAAAAGAGAATATGAACATCTAGAGTAAGCTTAAAGTAATATTATATATATATCTATTAAAATTACACTTATAACATTTAGTTCTAAATAATATATGAATTCCTTTTATATAAAAAGTTGCTTTTTTGGAATTATATAAAAACAAGGATGACAACATCCATAAGTAATGAAAAATCAAGAATGGACAAACAAAGATAAGTTGATATGTGCAATAGTCGTAATTCAAGAATATATTTACATAAAAAAATCACAAAACATTTAAAAATCTCACAAATAATAGAAACATATCGTTTCACTAAACATATTATTACTTGGATCTTTCAAATTTTGATGTTCTCTCTAATAAAGTGACAATTGCAGCGTCCTAACAAATGATTAACCGCATTTACTCTCCTCCTACTGATGAAGTAGCTGACCAATAGACAAGTTCCATGTTAGCAAGCTAAATTGACGACAAATTTTCGCTTGTCATAACATCCACATATATCCTATATCCATTATTAAACCATCATAACAAAACCTCTCGATTAATAAAAAATTCACTAAACCTTACTTATCATTTTATATCATGTTTTGATTTCCAAAATTCAAAATGAAACAATATCTAACTAATATAGGTAGGAATATTTTTGCCTATTTAAAATCAAAAGGTTTACTTCTATAATTCTTAATATTTTAATTCAGTAAATTATAAATAGTGTTAAAAATATTTTTTGATTAATCATAAATTTGTTCCTGAAAGGTTCAGTGATTTTTTCATCGTTCGAAAGGCAATATAATTATACCAGCACACAAGATTGACAGGGGAGGCGAGGCCACTTAGAGATATGAAGGGATAATATTATGGCCGATGAATTAATATACATCTCCAATAATAAATACACAAAATTATCCCTTCTGTAGATTGCAACTGGTGGTAAAAACTTTTTTACTTAATCAACCAAAATCCAATAAAAGTCCCCAGAGTTTAACTTAATGAATAAGAAAAAAACATTATAAAACTTTAGGGACTAGTTCAATATATAGCCCAATGACCCCTCCCTCCCTGGAAGCCACTAGTCGAATATAATTGAATTGCTACACACAAATAACATTTCATATATAGAAAAGAATTTAATCCTTTCACACGTACATCAATATAAAGGACAGGAATATGTATATAGGATTCATATAAAAATGGATGTAGAATATACGTTGATATTGTGGAGGGCAAAAATTTAGGTTGCTACCATGGGGATCACTTAATAGTCAGTTATTTCATCCAGTAAAAGGGGAGGGTATGGGATGAAGGGGTGGATGGAGTTATTTTAGCTAGCTACAAGTTCACTTTATTAGAGTACATGAGACATTGGAGATAAATTCTTTAGTACAAACAAATCCAGGTTAAACCATAGCCACCCCCCCCCCCCCCTCCCAAATAAAGCTAACAAACATTTGGACTAGTGTACTTTAGAGTCTATTTTTTTTTGGGGGGGGGGGATATTGGTGTAAATGACACAAAACAAATCGATAAATGTCCGTCTGTCCTTCAATCCGAATGACATTCTCGGATCCACTAAAAAAAATATATACATATAACTAACCCCCCCCCCCCATTTTCCAATGACCTTTTTCGTCTGCTAGCACATTGTTTTCTGCTACTTGGCTGTGTTAATATTCCCGATACTATCGGTTGATTTTCAAAGACCCAATAGGGATGGTAACATACAGTTTTTTAACCTCTTCCCTCTCTAGTGTTTTACTCTAATATTCATAGTATTTATCTCCTGCTCTGAAAGTAGGGTGGAGGGGGGGGGGGGGTGTTAGGACCCCCCAATCCAATTTCAATCCTTTAATAATAACTCTGCATTATCGATATGTGTCTATCCAATACAGCAGAAGAAATATCTTCCAGATTAGAACCGGTTCTCAGTCATTCTGAAAATTAAGTATAGCATCATATTTTCCACGAATATTAGAAAAATCATAAAATTTTATTGACTGGACCTTCGGCCCTTCAAGCCTAACAAAACTTGCTTTATTCTTAAGATTACTCATTTTCATTTTAGCAGAAAGCTTTCTACAATACGATGCAATAAATAACTATTTAAACACCATTAACTGTTTTTGAATTATGATGTAAGATGAATTAGTTGAAGAATTTTTGTTTTCGAAACTCTGCTTAACTTGTTAAACGTATAATTTACTGAATATTTCATAAGAATGTTCACATTCTTATTACTGTATTTCATTTTACTATTCTTTTTATTTCTTAATCCGTGTTATTTTATTGCTAGTTTTATAAACAATTACTTTAATATTGATATAATTTATTGGGTTTATACTAGAATCCTTTTTTTTGACAATTAAATTTTTTTTACTAAATTTTACAGAAACATTCCATTATATATCAGAATAAACCCAGGGAGAAAGGACGATGGAATAGTTATTTATCGCATCATATTTTAGACAACTTTCTGCAGATAATAAGATAAAAAAAATTAGGATTAAAAACCACTTTTGTTAGCTCCGAGAGTTCGAAGGCCCAGGCTAACAAAACAAGCATTAATTTATGATTTACTTTAACATTTATGGATAATTGTCTGTAACACCATGTTATATAGTATGGCTGAGAACGCGTTCTAATCCAGCAGATTTTAAACGGTTTCGAAGTTATACTGAACCCAGTAATAGTGTCTAACTTTTTATCTTTGTGACGTAACAAAAATCGAAGGATGAGAGGGGAGGTGGGAAAGGAAACCCCTAAAAAAGAGATGGATTTTTGTTACGTCACGAAGATAAAAAGTTAGACACTATTACTAGGTTCAAATGAAATTACTGAGAAAATCTAATTTATTATCTATTACCCTATCCTTTTATCCCTGGGAATAAACCATTATTTTCAATTTTACTCAATAAGTTCCACATAAATAATAAACTATACAACCTTTAACATAACGCAACTCTAATAATTGCTTGTGTGTACATATCCTCAGGATAAATGAAACATTAGTTGGGACGAAATTTTGACAGCTTTTGACTGGTATTTGAATGAAAGCTGTCGAATAAGGTATTTTTCATTAATCTTTCACATCTCAAACTCAAATTTCACCCGGGTAAACTGAGGACTTTCTGAGAAAGGTTGTGAAATTAAAGGTTTTCTATTGCATGACAATAAAGGCCTTACAATATACCAACAAACTTATAAATACATTTTTTCAATTTTTAATCTGCAGAAGGGGTAATTTTAATTACCATAATTGATGATGTGTTTCATTTTATCGTTCATTGTCTTATATTATATATTTTCATAAATACAAACAATTCTCTAACTTTTCGACCATTCAAAAACAACATTATCATGCAGCTGTATAATCAGATGCTTTTTAGTACATTTTTTCTAAATATTAAAATGTTGCTAAAATTGAATTTATTTAACTTTTTACAGAAAATAAATAAAAAAAGTAGACTAGCTTTTTGAATTTCAAAAGTTACACTAATGTTAAAAACCCGCGACTGTGGTTCAACAGGAGGTCGTCGTGGAGGTGATAGGTTCGAATCTCGGTCCAACACCGCATCACAACCAAAGATGTTAAAAATGGTTCCTACTTCTGCTATGTCTTAGACAAAGGTCGAGTAATCAAAGGGTTGGTTGTCTGATGGGTGTTATCCTAGATGATTGAGCTCGTTAGACTGCGATTCTAAAATGCTGAGTATGTTCAAAGTTGACGTGAAGTGCAGTAAAATAGTCCTTCTTAAACTAGAACCTGTTAGTATATAATTTCAGAAGAATGGGGGTTAAATCAATGGCCATTGAATTTGATCCTTAATAACCTAAATTTCACCAGGGTTTACAACATTCTCATATGGGTTACATTCTATACATCTGGAATTAATTCCACTTGGAAGGAAGAGTACTATGACAGAAAATGTCTACTATTTAAGTTTTCGCAATATTTCCTAGATACTTAAGGTACAATCTTCAGAAGTTTAAGGGTTGAAAACATTTTAGGGATATGTGTATTGCAGATAAATTAAATTTATCATAAAATAAATATATTGTGAAAAAAAACAGTAAAAAATAAACTATTTCTCTCTCTAAGTATGTATTAAGGGTCTATATTTGTGTGTAATGTTTTTGTAAAGATATTTTGGATACATTTGTTCTTGTTAAAATCTTTTTTAAAGAAAGAAAAAAGGCCTTCAGCAGATAAAATTTAATTTTTTGGAGTTGTATTAATTAGAAAGAGAATTTAGGTGTGTTTTTAACTAATTAATACATTTCATTAGTTAAATAAAACTAGTTTTAGTATTATTTAAAATTAAATTAAGCTTAAAACAAAGAAATACATGATTACGATCTACAGAAGAGTTGAACAGGCGCTTATTATAGAAAAGGTTGGTTAAATGAAAAACCTTGGCATTTATTATGTAACAGACTATAAAAAGAATACTTTTAGTAAATGTCATAAACCGTTAAAGTGTCCTTTGGCTAATAAACAAAAGAACAAGGTTAATTTTTTCCAAAGAAGTCCTATATTTGTTAACTAAGATCTTAAAAGGTGCTATGCATTTTATTAAAGTTTCTAGTGTCTAATGCAATTTTACTATTTTAGTCGTATTTCACTTGTTACCCAACCTCAAGTAGGGAGGGGACTTTGGACTGTTTCTTACACTAGTCCCCATTTTTTTGTAATAACGTTTTCTTATTCGTTGGATACACAACTTTGGAAACTTTTAGGGAGTTTTGATAAGGTTGGTCTATTAAGTTGAGAGTACTAATTTTGTATATCATAATTGGGGATGTACATTGTACATCAATTTATCGGCTATTGCCTTGTCCCTTTAGATCCTTGCATGACCCAACCCTCTCATTTAATAAACATAGCTTGGTTATTTTCTTATTTAAAAATAGCCTAAAACCTAAAAATGTTCCATGAAGATGTAATTGAAAGAATTCAGTTTTTTTTTTAAACCAAGGCACAATCTAACAGATATATTATAGAAAAGAATTTAGAATAGTTTTTTTCTTGCTTACGGTACAGCATTATTTGATAACATTTAGAAAAAGTTATTTTAAGTAGGTGTAAATAAATGTACAGCTATGGCTTGGATGTGTCCGTAGCCGCAGGCAGCCCACAGCTATATATACAGGTGGATTATTTACAGTATGGCTTCGAATTCGATTATTATCCGCAGGATAAGAACCGGTTCTCAGCCATACTGAAAAATCATGTTTAGCGTTGTATTACACAACAGACAATATCCCACAAATATTGAAATAAAATACCAGTTTTTTAATTTTTATTTTCATGGAAAGCTTCCTATAATACGATGCTATAAATAACAATACCAAAGTATTGGCTTTAACTGTTTCTACTTATACTACATTAAACGAAGGGATCCAACGATAAGACAGTAGCCGATAAATTGATGTAATGATACACAACATTACCACTACTGGAGATTACAATTATTGGTTGAAATATTTGGAAACTCAACCTCCAGTGTATCTAGTCCACCTGTGTGTATGATCCTGCTGGGGGCTACACCATGTTGATCTGTATCTGAGTGCCCATTAATTGCATGTTTTTGTTTTCAATGAGGACCCATGCCCTAGCCGTACTAGATGCCTTAAAGACAGAGACAGCTTTTAAGAAAACAAAATTAAGACAAAAATTCATGATTGCCTTATGATAATAGATCATGATATAGATTAATATTTATCCATTATCAAATCCCTGCTTTAATTAAAAAGTAGTGTTGTATTTTAATGTACGTTAATATCTCGATAATAACTGTACCAATTAAGATCTCTATTTCAGGTTAGCTTACTTAATTCCTGTGATAATTATTGGCAGTTTAATTTTTTAATTAAAGTCTTTGTATTTTACCCAACCTTTCACTTTTAATGGGCCCCTAGACGCATAAAAAATCTAAGTTCTTTAATTTGATCTCCTTTTACAAAAAGTGAAGATATTATTTAGTTTTAGTTCTTTTGCGATCTACCGTCCCTAGAAAACATTAAGATTGTTGTTCTAGTTATCATTTTTACGATTGGTTGCCCGGCCCTATCTGTAAAAATGTCGGTATTTGTGTATGCCTCCTATTATAGGCATACTAGAAACCTGGGGGCTATATTACCACTTTTATTGGGGCAGAGACCTTCCTTTCAAATTTTGATGCAATAACACCTTTATCCCCCCCACCCTCCAACCAAAATTTACTTCCCCGTCTCTTAATTTAACGTTTATATAAAACAGCAATAGCGATAAAAGGGACAATGTTTTTATTACAACACTAGTCCCCAAAGTTTTATTATAGAGTTTTCTTATTCGTTGGCTTACCAACTTTGGAGACTTTTGAATTTTGATTTGTTAGTCCGTTAAATTTTAAATGTCCAACGTTTCAACCACTAATTGTAATCTATAGAAGTAAGTATTTACCCGGAATAACATTAATTTTACAAGAACTGTAGCTGGCTAATATAACAATCCCCCAATCCACCACACTTTTCCCTTCTCCTACCCTTCTACTAGATGAACGAACTGGCCAATAACCGATGTCCATGTTAGCCACCTAAAGTGCCGACAATATTTTTGCCCATCATAATATCGATGCATATTCTATATATACTAATTACTGAGTTATCAAATATTATATGATTTTTCTGAAATAAATTTGTGGTATTGGTTGGGCATCTCTTTAATTTTATATTTGGGTGTCGGATGTAAACAGGAGCAACCTATACGGTGTTAACAGGGAGGTTTTTTTATTAGGAATAACTTTTAAATACATAAAATTTGTATATTTAGGTGTTTAATTATTAAATATATTCGTTAACAATTTTATTAGTTTTTTAAATTTTAACGCATCGTATGGTAGACAGCTCTCTGTGAATATTAGAATATAAATTATAAAATTAAAACCAGTTTTGTTATCCCAAAACGGTCGCAGGCCTGAAACAACAAAACTCGTATTAATTTTATGATTTTTGATTTAATTTACGTGGTGAATTGTTTGTAATACGATGCCATACATGAATTTTCAAAATGGCTGAGAACCTGTTCTAATCCAGCAGATCGGTTTCAAAGCCATTCTGGAAATACATCTGATTTCACTCCAAAAAAAACATTATACTTACAAAACTCCACTCTGAATGATGAAACCTTCGTGGAACAGAAACGATAATTAGGTTGTCCAGAATTTTGGGCATTTCCGTTATGCGGTGTGGCGGTCTGTGTGTGTGTGTATGTGTGAGTGTGGTTATTTGTGTGAGTGATATAACCAAAATGAGTAACGCGCATATAAAATGACTAAATAATCGGAATTGGTTCAAAAAGCTAAAAAAATTAAGTAAGAATATCTAATATTTAGATGAAGGATCCATAAAATTTTCGGCTTATCTTAAAAATGCTTTTATTAATATTTAGTGTCATCATACAAAAGTAGGACAATTCTAACTTACCTAAAATACTGTAGACCTTAGCTGTAAATACTTTTACCATATAAAAACCCAAATTATTGAAAAGCTTAATTTTTTTAAATATCGGAAACTTCTCTAGTCATTTCTCATAAGAAATAAAAAAACGTTTATAAGGTATGAAATGTTTATGGTAGGATATTTATGGCTAGACCTCCCCTTAATATTTCCATTTCCTCCTGTGAATTGAGGTGTCGAGGGAGTGGGGGCTGGATATCCATCCTATTTCTGTTTTCACAGGATGTTCCCATGAAAAGGGGGCCTATTGGGGGGAATGTTATTCTGAAATAGTTTCAAATCGTGGGCATGTGTCTCAAAAATCAGCCATGTGACGTCATAAAAATGAGGGGTTATTCATTTCTTTTTTAAGGGTTTTCTTTCCCACTTCTACTGTCTCATTCCTCATTTTAATGACATCAATCACATGAGATTTTTTGAGACACTTTGTCCCTTTCCACCCTCAAATTTTACACCCCCTTTTACAAAATCCTTTGCACGAAACTGATTCAAACGAATAAGTAAATTTTAATCTTGAATTTTTAGTTTGAGTTCATCAATTATGCAGCAGCCATGGAGATATTGTAAGATATTTAATATATCATGCTAAAACTGAAGCCTAGCTACATTGCAATTTGATAAATGTATTCTAAACCGGTGGATTAGAACCGGTTCTCATCCATACGAAAAAACTACGTCTAGCATCGTAATATATCCAGTTTTCTTCGAATATAGAAATGTACAATCATAAGATAAATTTTAATCTTATAATTGTACATTCTATATCCGCGGAAAGATGTTTATAATACGATGGGAAAAATAACTATTATCACAGTTATTGCATTATGAATTTTAAAAAAGTTAACCTATTGATTAATTTTAAATAAAAGTAAATATTTTGAATATTTTAAGATAGAAATGTTATCAAAATATCATGTTCAATGATTTCTTGACAAATTTCTTTTATTTAAAAGTATCTTTCTTGAGTTTAATGGCTAAACAGTTTTCTCTATCTTTACAGTTTGATTTTACATAGGTTTCATGCTATTTTCTTTTGATATTTGAGTCTGAGATGGTTCTGTGCTATTTCATTGCAATGCCTCCCTAGATGATAGGCTTGCAGCCGCTTGTTTAAATATAAGCAAGTAAAATAAATTGTTATGCACACCAATGTTGTATATAGAGCTTTCTAAAATAATTTTATTCAATATAATACCGACAATGTATATATGGTTATAAGCTCATAATTATGCCACATAGATTCAAATCAAACAAGGATCATAACTTTGGTTAAAGCGAAGCTTAACCCATGTTTGATTTACTTTTATTTTCTATAAGACTAGTGGCTGCGTCCCTACCATCTAGGGGCTCTGTTTTCGAAGATTTAAAAAAATAGCCTTAAAGCATCCTAAGACAATAAAATAGTCTAAAACTATGTATACTGGGACATATGTGAAGCTTTCCTAAAATGTAGAACTCGGTGAGTTAAGTAGTCATTGAAATATTAAGCTTCTGACAAAAATCCTTACTACTTTATATAAAAGGATAGCAAACAGTAATGGTTCTAAGAAGTGTAGTTATAATTTTTTTGCGAAGAAAATTTAATTTTTAATCATTTTGTGCTAGATTAAATATATTTGATGTTAATATTCACATGTAATGTTTATGATTATTTTAATAATTCCATGTTTATGTTTTTTCCAAGCATATTACCAAGAATAAAATGGAGTAACCGACAAAGTGAATAGAGGCGTAGCTACGCTACTGTTGTTGTTGATGGTAAGGCGTTGAGTTTGTAGTGGTCGTGTTGCCCTGGGACATTATGTCAGTAACTAGATTATCATACTAACAGGGACAGAGACAAATATTAGATATAATAGTAACGTACACGTGTTTATTCAGGATAATTGTATAGAAAATATCTAATAATTCTTACAAGTGGCTTCGCCCTCAAGAGGATAAATCAAGGAAAGTTGCCACCTTTAACATATATTTGATTCATAAATGTACAACAAACATTCATTATTCATCCAAATCTATGGCCCACAGTTATAAATAAGATTGATAGAAAATTGCAGGAAAGTCAAACAAACATTGCTTCAGTAAGTTACTTTGATTTCAAGCAAAAATGATTTTTATTCAAATTTCTATTTTCAGGAATAAATTTATCTGTTTATGATACTTATGATAAGCCATTGATCCATGTATATTGCTAGGGCTTTAGAAATAGGCAATTTATGGATAGTAAGAATAAATAAAAAGGGTGATAACTAACTAACTTCAAAGCTAAGACTTTCATGAGAAAAGTTTAGACTTAAATGTTAGTTGATTATATAACTGAAAGTTTAGCTTTCTTAGAATAGTTAGAATAAATAAGTCAACACATTATTGAGGATAAAAATTCTTAAATGTTCCAATATAAATAACACTAAAAAGACGATTAAATTGGTATAGAGCGAAAAAACATTACATAGATGATCAAAATATGTCTTTCGGTCCAGTGCAGTGGTTGGCAAGATATTTCTGCACAGACAGACAGAAATCATGATAGGTATTAAAAATTAAGAATAACTTTTGATGATGTGATCTATTCCTACATCTGTGAGTTTTACTCATAACTGCAATATCCTATGAAATCTAACTGTCCCCCTTAGTGCATATATCTAGCCAAGACGACAAGACTTTGTTTAACACAGGAACTTTATGTTAGAAATAACCAAGACATTGATTTTCCATTTTCTTAATTTGTCGCTAAAATGTTCCAATTATGAGTCTCTTTGTCAAATTAAAATATTACCCGTATTTATTGGATATCTCAAATGGTTTTCATACATTTTTTTTCATTTTTCGAAAATCCAGGGATTTTTAGGAATAAGAAAATGGACGATAAATTGATTTAACAAAAAAGAAAATTACCGCTTTCGCAAATTTCCGATATTAAAAATTTGTTCCAAACCAATCAAGATATTATAAAAGTTTCCTAGGCAATTAATAAAAGAACGCAATTAAAAAAATATTTGGGCACCAGCACATTATAAAAAGCACATGTCTTCTCCCTCACTGCAAAAAGGCCGTTCTTCTAGCTTTTATGTTGAACAATTTTTAACACTTTATGTCGACACTTGTAATACCATAGGTAATTCAGAGCTGGATCTTTAAATCATTTCAATGGTGCGCCAAATCGGGGTGAGCCGAATTTCAGCCAATCACAGCGCGGCATTTCGTAAAATGCTGTGCTCTCTTTGCGGAAAGTTGGCTCACCCCGATTTGGCGCACCATTGAAATGATTTAAAGATCCAGCTCTGATTACAGACAAATTACAGAAATTAGAATATAAACCAGTCATCAGGGATCTAAAGGGATAAGGCAATGGCTGATAAATTGATGTACATCCCTAATAATAATAACTAAAATTACACCTTCTGTAGATTACTTTTAGTGGTTGAAAAGTTTTGGACACTTAACTTAATTGAACCAACTAATCTAAATTCAATAAAATCTCCAAAGTTCTTAGTTAACGAAATAGAAAAAATTATAATAAAACTTTGGGGACTGGTGTAATAAACAGCACAATATCCCATCTTTACCTTTATACAGAAGCTTTGCTACTAATAGCAAGGGGTACATGTCGAACTATTTGGATATTACGTCATCATCGTCGCGTCGTCATAGTTTAATCTTATTGACCTTTGCCCTTAGGTCAAATTTATGGTATAATTTACTTACTTTTGAAAATGGATTTATTATTACTTGGATCTTACACCAGATTATAATGTACTATGAAAAAGTGAAACTTGTATCTGGCTAAAATAACAATACTCCCGATTCGCCCCCTTTATCTCCCCTAATATCGGATGAACGAACTGGCCAATAAATTATGTCCATGGACCATGTCAGCAACCTAAATTGACGACAGTTTTCCTATGACATAATATCCACGTATATTCTATATCCATTTATCTATGGTATAATCTACTTACTTTTGGACCAGTTCTACGATGTTTATTCCAGTATAGTTACATTATATTTAAAACTACAGGGATTAGATAATGAACGATATAATTACGTACGTACAAAATGATAATTGACAAAGTTCCTCTTCTGTAGATTAAAATTAATGGTTAAAAAGTTTGGACACCAAAAGTTTTAGGCCAACGAATACAAAATCACGGTATTAAAACTTCGTGTACTTGTGTACTTTACAATTCAATGTTAACTCCCTCCCCTGTATTGTATTTTGAGGTTAGAAATATATATAATATATATGTATGTGTGTCCGCTAAGTTCTCGTAAACCGCTACACAATTATTATTAGAGCTGTATTTTGCAGGGGTTTAGCTCTTATAACAGTTAGGGAGTTGAATCCATTTTTATAGAAGCAGAAATATAATCTATGATTATGGTTTGGACCCTCTAAAACTGTAATCTACCCTTCCACTTTCCCCTCTCTTGGTGAAGATATCTTCAACGCCGATACGATTTTTGAAATGTAAGATTCCACTTTCCCATCTCTTGGTGAAGATATCTTCAACGCCTATACGATTTTTGAAATTTAAGATTCCACTTTTGCCTCTCTTGGTGAAGATATCTTCAACAAGAGAGACAAAAGTGGAATCTTATATTTCAAAAATCGTATCGGCGTTGAAGATATCTTCACCAAGAGAGGGGAAAGTGGAAGGGTAGATTACAGTTTTAGAGGGTCGAAACCATAATCATAGATTATATTTCTGCTTCTATAAAAATGGATTCAACTCCCTAACTGTATAAGATATGGTACAGAGAAAAAAATTTAGCAAAAATAAATGTGCGAAGGTATCATCATGAAAATCAAAGGGTGAGGGTAAAATAGTGTTTACCCCCCTCAAACTTAGAAACCCATTAGTTTACCCCCCTCAGAAACCTAAAAAATACATTATATTACTTCATCAAACCATTAAAAACCCTACTTTATACACTCTCAAAAAAAGCTTGAACGTCCCTTGCTACCATTAGTTATTCGACTTCAATTAAGGATTCAGAGGTAAATACAATATAAATCCTACTGCTTTTATTTCCTTTCATATTAAACATAAACAAGAATGTCTATATCCATTATTGTATGGTTCATTTTTACATTTGAAAAGTTATAATGACAATTAAAGACAACCAAAATATTGATTGCATCCCTTTTTAATAAAAATCATATTTGTGTATTCTCTTCAATTGCTCCTATTAATTGGCCAAGGCAATATCATTTTTTATATCTTAGTAATGACACGGTTTTAGACTCTTTCTAAAATGATCATTATAGAATAGCTAGAAGCAGTTTATAGTGCCTAATAAAAATGACGCTATACAATACAAATGACATAATTTTTTGATAAGCACTTTTGGGTGTTTCAATAACTAATGTAGTAATTGTCCAAAATTGGCTTTTTAGAGTCATATTAATAGTGATGTACTGTTTAAATATTAGTATTATAATGATCACGTTTAATTTATCCTTTTCGCCCTTTGTCTTACCTTTAAAAAAAACTATTTGTTAGCATAACTTTTTAAATAATAAATTCGACATTACTCTATAAATCTTTAAATTCGTCTGTATATTTGTAGTTAATGCACTTATGATAAAAGTAAATATAGCGTCTAATATAAATAAATAGCGGTAATATAAAGTTGTAAGGTTGTTTGTCTGAAGCTAAAGATCTAGAATGTCTGGTCAAAATAGTTTGTCTATTTTTGGAAAGCTTCATAAATGTCTCAAGGTGGTTTTAGACACAAACACACACCCAACAATACGTAAATAATTAGTTTGTTTTTGCTGCGCTAATAATGGACAAAATTGTCTTTGTTTTATTATCAGTTTAAATTATTATTTTGCGTCAAAACACTCGTTAGCATATGAAAAAACAAAGCTATAAAAAGATAAGGTCTATCAATTTCAACAAACAAATCAAAACAAGGACAATTATATTCATATGTAAACCCGCGACCACAAGCTTAACACGTAGCGCATCCGCTCGCCGTCGGGAATGTGATAGGTTTGAATCTCGGCTCAACATTGCCTAATAACTAAAGACGTTAAAATTGTCCCACTGCTGCTTTGTCAGATGCAAGGCATAGATAGACAGAGTAGAGGGAATGCCTTGGCCAAAAGTAGGCGCAACTTAGAACCATGCACAGTAGATCTTTTCATGAAAATACACTTTTTCGAATTTTAGTCTTCTGCTAACCTAAAAAGTTACTTTAGGAGCCTAGAAATACATGTACAAAATTTCAGCTCTCTATCTCTACTGGGGACCTAGCGCCAGGCATGTAAAATATCAACAGATAACGGTAGCACGGCGGTTTTAACAATATCTCAGCAATGTGCAGGTTTTAAGCTCTTCTGCATATTTCAATTTAAACACATAAGGACAAAGGTATATTATCCTAAAAATCTTTTGTCAAAGTCTTCTCTACACCTAGCGCCAGTCAGTTTTCTAAAATCATGCATTTTATACCTGTGAAAATAGAAATCGCCAGCGCTAGGTGTAGAGTAGACTTTGACAAAAGATTTTTGGGATATTATATCTTTGGCCTTATGTGTTTAAATTGAAATATGCAGAACACCTAAATTCATCTTCCAAACCATTCTCTAAGTATTTTAATTTTTTTTTATGAAATAACGGGATTTCAAAACTGCCCTTTCAAAAGGCCTAAAATATATCCTTTTTTGTCACTTTTTTCACTGCTTATAGTTATAACTTATTAAGATATTATGCTCAGTTAAAAAAAATCGGCGCCTCCAGCACCAAAACCGGCAAAAACTGGCAGTGAAACTTCTGTGCCCCTACTTGCCCCCCTCTTCGGCCAACAGTAGTTATCTCAAGAAGTAAAAGAGATATCAACACATAGCAAGAAAACTTTTTAAATAAAACTAAACTAAGTAACCATTACAGATTCCATTTTGGGACTTTCCTTCTAGGAGCTTGTGGAGCAAAAGACCCCTCAAAACACTAAGAATATGAGTTCTGAGCTTATTTTTAAAGATATCAAACTAATTTTTTTTGAGAAAACTTTTTTCACATAACCAAACTCAGCAACCTATACAGATTTCATTTTGGGACTTTCCTTCCAGGAGCTAGTGGAGCAAAAGACCCCCCAAAACACAAAAAATATGAGTTCTGAGCTTATTTTTAAAGATATCAACCTGTTTTTTTCAAGAAAACTTTTTAAATAAAACTGAACTCAGTAATGTTAGCAGAAGACTAAAATTCGAAAAAGTGTATTTTCATGAAAAGATCTAAATGCACAGTTAAGACTACCAGACAAAGGTTGTAAAATCAAAGAAGAAATTGTCGTTTCGGTGTTTTTTAACCTAAAACTTAATGTTAATCAACCTAGTACATTAAATACGAAGAAAGTTGAAATGTGACGGAGTGACTTGTATTGAGCATTTACACTACTTAACTTTAATCTGTAAACATTTAGTCAGAAAAAGATTAGATCCAGTTGTCTTCAGAGTTGGAAAGTCACATGAATATTTTCAGGGGACAGTGGACGATAAAATTTACTGACCACAAAAAAACATTAAAATACGTTCACTTTGGGGGCTCATATATATCGGTGTCTAAATTGATGTAGAATATTATAACAGGATACAGTTTCTCCCCTGTTCATTCAGTAGGAAGAAGGTAAGGAGGTCGGATCGCTATTTTAGCCTGCTACAAGTTTCACTTTGTTAGAGTGCATGATAATCTGTTGTAAGATCCAAGTAATAATAAATCTATTTGTGTCTAAACTTTCCAAGCAACTATTTCACAAAAACAAACATTTTTTTAATGACATACCTAAATTAATAAACTTTTAGCCATTTCAACCTTTATTATCAAAGACAAAATGACAATAAATATTATTTTGCTAAATATTACATTTAATAATACAAAAAAATACTAAACTACTATGATTTTATTGGATTCTTTGTTGTTATAAAAGAGAAAATAAAAAATTTTATATACTTTTTTTTATATGAAATAAAATTGAGCTTTTCATATTTTCATCGACAAAAAATACTAATGTTTGCTAAAAACATCGACAACATAATCATAGACAAGAACATCTGCATCCATAGATAGAACATAGTCTGTGTGGGTCCATCCGTCTATCTCAACCAGGTGGTCAAACACAACGTTGGGTAGATGGTTCACTGAAAAAAAAAGAATAAAATAAATAGTTAGTTTTGCCAAGAAGTACTTTTTCAATCTAACCCCTTATTAGATCAAAAGACAAAGGAAGGCTTTATAAAAATAATATTTTAAGGAGTAAAAAGACCATGTAAAAAGAGCGTTACAGACCAACTGACATCAATGCCAAAAAATTGTAGAATTATCTTTCCAGTAAGGCCTCGAAACCGATTAATATCCGCTGGATTATAAAAGGTTCTCAGCCATACAGAAAAAGCATGTATAGCATCGTATTGCTACAATTTTACACAAATATTAAAATAAAAATTTATTCCACCCCTTTGAGGCTAACAAAACTGGTTTTATTATCCGGGAAAGCTGTCTATAATACGATGCGATGTATAACTATTCTTATTTTATTTTATTTATTAAGCCTCAAACTTTTTTATGCATACCATAGTACAAATTTTACAAAGGACACTTGAACTTTTAGGAATATTATCTTTCCATTTTTGTTTTAGTTTGTTTATGAAGTAAATAATCACAAAATTGAACATTTTTATTTTTAACCCATTGTATGCAATATATATTTGTCTTTTTAGATTATTTCTTTAAAATTTTATTTCTGGGCAGGTTTTTAAATTTTAGATAACTCTATATGCTAGGTTCGCAGTCGTTTTAAAACTATTTCTTCCTACCAAGTATATCAACATCAATTAGGCTGACAAGATCATCCGCATCTCCCTTGAATATGGCGGTGGGTGCGGTCACCTTAGACAGGTCGTACACAGGTGGGGTGGACTGGTGGTAGTGCAAGATGTTGCCTGTTCAAAAACTCCATATTGGCTTACAAAAATTCTAAATTTATTATATCTTTTATGATAGAGTTGTAAATCTACAATTTTTACAAAGCTAAGTGAGGAGGGATAAAAGGTAGAAAAAATAATTCCCTCTCAGGGAAGGAGGAGACATTGTATTGTAAATTACACTAGTGCTCAAAACTTTTTAAAATTGGTTTACCCAAACTTTACCAAAAGAATGTTGCATAATAATTTTTAAACTTTTCAACCAATACTTTTAACCTCTAAAGGGGGTAATTTTTATGATCATCATTGGATCGTACATTAATTTATCATACATTGTCTTGTCCCTTAAGATCCCTGATACCTACCATATCTCCCATCCTAATGCTTGGAATTTTACAGAGTAAGTTTCTGAAATGTTTTTATCTCTCATTGTACCCTCCATAGTATCAACTAAACCTATGCCAAAAGCAATAATGATTTAGGTTGATATGTTTGTTTTGCTTGTTACTAAATGCCAATTATATTATTTTTTGCCAATATGTAGTTGTCATCCCTGTTTCACCAAAGTCATAAGCTTCAAAGTTTTTGGAGAGGTGTAGCTGAGCATAATGTGCAAAGGTTCTGGTTGAAGAGGACTCTGGCACGTGATCCAGGTACGTGGGAATCATGGTTCCATTTAGCTGACCTGAACACAATCAATATTGTTAAATGCCTTCTTTTCTTTCTATATATTTTTCATTTTACATCTAATATCAAATAATTATCAAATAATTCTTTGCAAGCCATATTTTCTTCTTTTCTTTTTATACACATTACTTTATTTTACTACTATAGTAGCTACGTCCCTAGACGCCTCTAGTGGCTCTTTAAATGTTTTTTGTTTTCTATGTTGTGTTCAAGACTCTAATTTAAAAAATTCTATTTTTTTGTGATTTCTCTTGGAAGGGTGGTGGTACCCTCCAACTAAATTGTTATAAACCTTCCCTGGACCTATGAGAAGCTACCCTGTAAAGGAGAACCCGTTCGGTTCAGCGGTTAGCGAGATCCTTTGGTACAAAGAGACATCCTGTCCCTTTATTATAAGGACTAGCGGCTACGCCCCTAGAGGCCTCTAGGGGCACTTAAGGAGGAGAGAGTCGAATTTGATAATTCAATTTCTTATTTTAGATTTTAAAAGAAAAAGTTAAAAAAAATTTACGATTGATGTTTATTTTTCGTTGAACTCTCTTTCTAAAATTGGTAAATTTTTTAAAAATTTAATTTCTCTAGGGAGGGTGGTGGTACCCTCCCCCAAAATAGTTATAAACCTTCCTGGGACATATGAGAATCTACCCTGTTAAGGAGAACCCAATCGGTTTAGCGGTTAGCGAGATCCTTCAGTACACACAGACAGACAGACACACAGAAATCCTGTTACTTTAGTATAAGGATATACATATAATTCAATATGATTTTTTTGTATTTTGGCCCTATAACAACAAAACATTATTTGAAATTTCAGCTGATTTTTCATGATTTTGGGAGCCTAAGCTTCATAGTTAAGGCCACCTTCTAAGATTAGTTTTATCTTAGATTTACTTTGCTTGTTGGCTATTCCTTATTACTGATTTTGACTGATTAGGGTGCTTTGTTCACCGAAATATATAGATCTAAATAAATGCTTTAAGACAGGAATTTTTTGTGAATAATTATAAAAGTTGATATCATTATCCATATACCTGGATTAAACCCAAGAAGAAGAAAACCAATATTCATACAAAGAGTATTTGTGAAAGGATGGTCATCGCCACAAAGCCTTAACAAGTTTAAAATGCTTAATCTTTTTACCATAACTGAACAAGTAGTGTATATAATTGTTGTTATGGAGGTGATAGTTGTATCAAATCTTGACTCAACATGGTGTCATAGCTCTATATGTTTTTAATTGTTTTACTGTTGCTATGATATTGTAACAAATTAATTCACATAATGCCTTGGTTCTAAACAGATGCAACCCAATACCATGCACAGTTAGAATTTCAAGACAAAGAACAATCAATTAATGGTTGTTCATTGGGTGTTACTTGACATAATATCCCAAGTGTTTTGGACCTCAATGATAAAGTGTCATGGAAAGCAGCCTCAAATATCTAATGATTTATGAAATACTTACGCATCACCAATCCAAGAGATGACATCATAATGGGGCAAAAACTCATACTGTCCAAACAGATGATATATATTCTAGAAAATTTTTAGCAAATTTGTCAATATTGAAACAAAAATAGTTTTTTTGAACTATTGAAATGATATATTTTTTTTGTCTCACCTCAATACCACCAGCCCATTGTGCAATTTCAAAGATAAAGTTTGTGGCATGGCTCATGTATACAGGAGGTGCCAATACAGCACCAATTTTAATCTGAAATTAATACATTTGTTTAACGTAATATCATTGTTATAAAAACACATTATATTAAATTTACAATGTTAAAATCCTTAATTTACCTTTTCATTGTACTCTGGCCTCATAGACAACATTACAAAATACTAAAACAAAAATTTAGTTTGTTGTATTACAGATTGTTAAAAATATAAATTATGATTCTTATTTTTCTTTCATACATATTTAAATACATACAGATTTTTAATGCAAATAATTTTTTTCTTCTTCTAATTTCTTACTAAAAATGTGTTTCAATCATGTAATCAGTAATGAATATATAATGTTATTATACATAAGAAAATGGTATTTATTTTCTGTTTATTGAACTAATTTTAACCAACTAATAATAACCAACCAACAGCAAGACACAAAACCAGTCCCTTTTTCTTGGGGTAACAAATCAGATTTCTAGCCATGTTGGAAAAGTATTTAATACCATAAAGTCTTACAAACAAAGCAATAAAATATAACACTTAAGCTTCTTACTAAATACATGTTAAATACCTGTGTGGTTCCCATACTGTGTCCACAGTAGTAAACTGAATCCTGGCCAGTGTAACTCAGAGCATAATCAATACCTAAAAGTTAAACATAAACGTTATGATAAACTGTGCATTGTAATTGAATTATATAAAAAACATCAAATAAGAAAAATAAATTTTCTTTTAAAATTTAAAGAAATCATCAAACTTACTGAAGATGATAATGAAATGCTTTTCAATAAATGTTTATTGACATGACATATGAAATTGAAATTTCTTTATTCATTTAAAAACTTACCAGCTGTAACATCATACATGCCACCTTCATGCCAGTCAAAATCCCAAAATTCCTGTTATAGCAGTTATAGAGTGGTTGCAATATTTCAGAAATTTTTAGGATAATGAAAAGAAATCGAAGTAGCAGGTTTTCTCTTATTTTCACTGTAGCTTTTTCCCTCTTTCTAGCCTTTACAAGTGGCTCTAACCATAGGGGGTTTATTGCCTATTCCTGCAGGGCAATCCTAACCTAAAAAGCTAGTGTGAAAATACAACAAAACCCAGAGATGGGTTTTTAATAAATGCCGCGTTTTTCGACAATTTTTTAGACATTGATTGATTGAACGAAGACGATGAGATTTCAACACAGAGTATACAACATAAGAATTCAAAATTTTAAAATTACTATTTTAGCCATTTGTATAATGTCTAATATAACTTAAATCCATTTTTGCTGCATATTTATTAATGCATCTTTTTACATCTGTATTAGACATTATACAAATGGCCAAAATATTAATTTTAAAATTTTGAATACTTAAATTGTATACTCTGTTAAAAACCTTATTTCATCTTGAAGATCAATGCCCCGTACAATTTTAACAGAGTATATAACTTGAGAATTCAAAATTTTAAATCATTATTTTAGCCATTTGTATAATGTCTAACACAGCTCTAAAAAGATGCATTAAAAAATATGCAGCGAAAATGGATTTAAGTTGTATTAGACATTATACAAATTGCTAAAATAATAATTTTCAAATTTTTTAATCCTTATGTTGTATACTCTGTGTTGAAATTCCATCGTCTTCGTTCAATCAATCAATGTCTAAAAAATTGTCGAAAAAACGCGGCATTTATTAAAAACTCATCTCGGTACTTTATTATTTCAATGATGATACAAGTTATATTACAAGACATACCTTGCATCTTGATGTTGAGCATGGTTCTAGATAGGTATGATTCTTGGAATAAGGATTTCCTCTGCTATTTCCCATCCATACATCATATCCCTAATTTGAAAAATCAATATAAAAAATATATAAGATTAACATAGTGCTAAACGTAATTTAAAGGTAAATCATAAAAGGTTATTGAAAAAACAGTTTTATATCTTCATTAGAAATATGAAACACAAATACCAGTCTTGTGTAAGAACTGTAATTGTTTCACAAAATAGTCTAAATGCAATGTGATGCAAGTAGCCTTAATGCAACAAATATGTTAATCTGATTCATATTACCAGTCTCATTTATAAAGTTCATTCAATACTGAAAGGAGGGAAATCAATTAAGTAGTCCATACAATAATGAGTGACTACAATTTTTATTGTGTTTGGTACAACCTTTTTCACAACCTTGAAAGAATGTTTTACCTGATCAGCAAGAATATAGGCTAGAGATTTCTTAGGAGGACCAAATGACCAGAGGGCAGAGGAGGTGATGAGAGCATGTTGTAGGTAGACAACAGGTCTGTCACCTCCGGGAGTCTGGTCCTTGCCATGGGGGATCCTGTGCAATCCTAATTAAAAAGTTATGAAAACAGAGTTAGAATCTTATTTCTTGTTACTAAAAGAAGAATAATTTAGTAAACAAGAAGAACTATTAGGCCAAATCCTAAAAATATCACTAGGCTAACCTAGGACTGAGTTAGGGTTAAGTTTTATATATTTCTTTAAATCTACGACTTAAAAATATTACCTAAAATATATCCATCCTCAGTTTGTACCCAGTGCTCCTCTAGAAAAAAACAATAAAATTACAACATAATCCTTATACTAAAGTAACAGGATGTTTGTTTGTGTGTCTGTGTGTCTGTACCAAAGGATCTCGCTAACCGCTGAATCGGGTTCTCCTTAACAGGGCAGATTCTCATAGTTCCTGGGAAGGTTTATAACTATTTTGAGGGAGGGTACCACCACCCTCCCAAGAGAAATTACAATAAAATCGAAAAAATTGAAATATTCCTGCCGCATAGTGTTGCTAGCGTATGAATGTCTCTACGTAGCGTAGTTGCGCAGTGTAGTTGCGCTGCGTAGTTACACAGGGAGTAAGGGAGGGGACAATGGGCAATTAATTTAATGTAAAAATTATCAAAGAAAGGGCATGAAATCTAGTTTAATCCAATAAATTTGTAGGAAATTATAAAGGGATTGTTAATTGAATAATAGATTTTCATAGCGTCATGTAAAGTGAAATCACAATTTTTTTTTGATGAAATATATTGAGGTTTTTTGGTGTGATTTTTATATTAAAAGATTATTGGACCCGGCCAGCTGCTAGCAAGAATATGACTGCCCCTTTTTATTCTGTTTATTTCCCTTGTCCCTTGCCCCCACCTCCCTTCTCCCTTCTCCCCGTCTGCTACATTCCAAACTAACACAATGAGTGTTTATTTCCCTTGCCCCCACTTCCCTTATCCCTTCTCCCAAAGTCTGAGACTCCTAAAAATTGAATATTCGATCCATTGTCCCCTCCCTTACTCCCTGGTAGTTACATGAATTTAACAGCTGATTGACCATAGACAAATTATTTCTAAAATTAGATATTTAAAATATAAAAAAAACATTTAAATGCCACTAGAGGCCTCTAGGGGCGAAGCCGCTAGTAAATAATATACAGTTATATTACAAATATTTTGAAATGTTAAAAATAATTTCTTACCTACAGGATAACCCCAATATTTGATAAGTTCAGGAGTTGTTAATCTATAAAAGAAATATATTACCATACAATTAATGTACATATATGCAATGACGTCCAAGCTTTTTCTTTAGTGGGTAAAATGAGGGGTTTCAAATGTTTGAGGGTAGTAATCTTCTGTAGTTTTAAGGGGGGTTAAAATTTTCTGATTTAGGTTCCAATAAACCCTGTGGACGCCTATGCATATATACCAGAAAAATGTATGCTAGATTCAACTTGACATAAGAAATAAATAATAATTTGAAATGAAACATTGAATTGAGTCTTACTTACCCACTTGGGAGATCCTTTACTGCTTCCTGTCTTTCCCTTAATTAGGCATAAGATATTTTCTTTTAAAATTTAGATTTATTTCAAAATCTAGAATTATTTCAAATTTAAAAAATTTTTGCTAAAATCAAGGTTATGTCGAGCGCAGAACCCCATAACGCAAATTGGAAAAAGTGTGTGTTTTGAGGGGGGGGGGGGTAGAAATTGGTATATTAGTGTTTTCCTTAAGTTTTGGTTATGTTATATTGGGCACAGAGTATCCCTGTAGGGCTAGGGCACCGCATATATAGGCCCTTTTGGGTTAGGGCCACAATGAGAGATTAACATAAAAACCTCTCCCCATTCTTATTGAACAACTATAAGGAAGCTATAAGGAAGAGGGGATGGGGTCCTGAGGTGGGTTCTTAAAAAACTTTTACCCCACTAAAATCATTTTGGAACATTATAATCAGTGGGGCAAATAAAAAATTTGGTAATATTAATTCTTTAAAAACTTTTGCCCCACTGATTATAATGTTCCAAAATGATTTTTTCAGTGGGGCAAAAATATCCCCACTGGAACACTGTTTTAAAATTTGGAAGATTTTTTGTCTTTGTTTTTTTTGGCATATTTTTTTATGCTTAATTTAAATATTTGAAAATTTGAAAAATCTCTGAATTAAAAAACAAAAATGTTCCAAATTTAATTGTGGCTACCCCACTCCATCTTTTGAAACATTTAATTGCCCCACTATTTTTCTCAATAAATTTTTTTTTTAATAATGACAATCACATTTACCCCATTTGATGTTCCAAAAAAATGGGAAAAACAAAGGAGCAATTGAGTGTTCCAAACGAGTGTTCCAAAGTTCAGTGGGGTAAGTTTATTTTAAGAACCCACCTCTGAGCTCACTAGGAACTTTAATGGATTGACCACAATTTATTTCAAAGAACAAATTTAGAACCTTAATCTGTCCTCAGCAGTTTTTGAGATCTTAGCATTCACTGCCACACACAGAAAACAAAATAAAAAGTAAAAACTTCTCATTTTGAGATTGAGTCTTTTTCTTTTTAAGAAATATTGTTGACTAAAATGTTTTCAATAAAAATAAAAGATAGTAAACAGTTTATAAATATTCTATAAACATTTATTGTTGTAATTGATTTATAATACATGGATATATTAACAGGGGAATTTTATTTAAATTAATAATATAGGCTTTATTTATTGGTCAGTTCGTTCATCCAGTAGGAGTGGATGGAACGGGGTAAAATGGTTGGACGAGAGGTATCGTTATTTAAGCCAACTGCGAGTATCACTTTATTAGAGTACATGAAGATCAAGTGCAACATCCAAGTAATAAAACATCGACTATTTTTGTTGACTTTTTTGTTGTAAAGTTTGTTTAGTGATAAAATGCTTAAATTAATGTTAAAACAAGGATGACCACATTCATAAAAACATTTTAAAAAATCGGTCGAAAAATAAACATGCTGGATAGCTGTCAATTTGTTATCTCTTGGGAGGATGGTGGTAACCTTCAACAAAATAGTTATAAACCTTCCCAGGACATTGAGAAGCTACATTGTAAATAAGAACCATATTGGTATTGCGATTAGCGAGATCCTTTAGTACAAACAGACAGAAAGACAAAAAGACAACCTATTACCTAAATGCTTTAAGCCAGTATATGTTGTTTATTACCATATGATGATTTGATAATGTATAATTATATTGTATATTCTACGTTTTCTTGATTATACCTCATGGTTATAGGAATCTCTATTTGGGTTATTAAAACAAATATACATGTTAGCATATCTTATACATCTTTAATATCCATAAGCACTTATGGATAAATCATAATTTTAAAAAAGCTTCGCTTTAAATAAAGTTTGATACCTTAAAAAAAAACAGAGTAATAAATACCTTTCTGTATAAAACATTTATGAGCTATATAGAAGTTTATATGAACTATTTATAATGTTAATAAAAAGGACATTTAGGTTCATCTGTAGCGAAGCTTTTGAAAGTTTTTACAAAACAAGGGTATTATTGTCTAAATAAGTGCTTCACATTCCCACAATAATAAGATAACAATGACACAAATATTTTTTATTGTTTTTAGCTTACATTAAATCGTATAAATAGAAATAGAATATACGTAAATATCATTAAAATTGGTGGGGTATAATTGTCGTCAATTTAGCTTGCTAACATGGACAGTTCTTCCATCCAATTGGAGGGGAAGGGACGGGGTAAAGATTTGTATGGAGGAGATCACTTTTTCAGCCAATTACAAGTTTAACTTTATTAGAGTACATGATAATCTGGTGTAAGATCCAAGTAATAATAAATTCATTATCGTATATGACTAATAATAAGTTTAGTTACAAAGAAACTTTTCATCTAAAATAAAAAAATGTATTTATAAAATTTTAAAGATCAGTAATATCTGTAAAAACACGAAATCAAATTTGTAGAAGAAGAACAATAATAGTAAAAAATTTATGTTAAACAGCTAAAAAGTTGAAAATACTTCCTTTTCCTAAAATAAAAAGATACTTATTTTTACTTAAATATTTAACAAGGATGACAAAGGCTAAAAAATGGATGGATAAAGGAAAAGTTAACTAGAGAGCAGTGTCATAAAAACAATCATAAAACTTGATAAATAAATCACAAACCTTTAAAATAACGAAACCCTAGAAATATAGGAATCTAACTAGCACCACAAAAAAAGCCAAATCTCAATAAAAGTGAGATATCGCATCACTGAGGTTAACAGAATAATTTACAGTATAATCAACTACCAAACCATGAAACATTACTATATACAATCACTAGCGGCTTCGCCCCTAGCCTCTAAGGGACTTGCTCCAAGAGGTAATTTAAAAAAATTAAGTACCTTAGCTTTGGTGCTGCAACTACTACATTTTGAATTAACTACCTAAAAGAAATAGGTACTGCTTACAGCCTAACTACTGATGCAGCCTACCTAAAAAAATCGCTTAAAACCACCACAGGACCAGTAGGTATATTCCCTGAAGAGTAGAATTCGATCGGTTCAGTGGTTACCGAGATCCTACGGGACAGACGGGCGGACGGACAGACATTAATCTACTTTGTATTAAAGATATTCAATAAGTTTCGCAAGAATTAAGATATTATCCTCTATTTCTTTCTCTGTGTTTTTACCTAAGGATCTTGCTAGCCGCTGGACCGATATGGTACTTCTTTACATTGATGCTTCTTATAACTCTAGGGAAGATTCTATAACTATTTTGGGGGAGGGTACTTTAGCCATCCCAAGAGATATCGTGCCTGGGAAACCACCTACCCTTCCCCCCAAAAATATGTTTTCATTCTTTTTTTTAATGAAATGTAAAGTGAAAGATCCTCTTCTTTTTCCATCGACTACCCCTATAGGTCTCTAGGGACAACACAAATAAAATAGATGATCACAAATCTACAAAAATGTGAATTGTAATGACAGGAGCAAAACGACTTTTCTCTCATCATTACGCAGAGCTCGGCAGCTAACTATTTAACAACCCAGATGCCAATATGTATGAATATTAATGGCAACCATGCGTTTTTCAAATATGATTAATCCAATATTTGCGGAATCATGTATGACTCTTCGCTTAAGTGATTGTACACCCAATACAATAACTATTAAATAATTCACAATTCATTCCTAAAACATCTATAAAAGCTGTTTTAGTAGCAAAGCTGCACTGTAATTGACTTCTTTGTTAATATTCTAAGAACTTTGATACTTTGATACATTTAACATTCTACTAAATATCATATCTAGTGATTTACTGACGAAAATTGGCACAATACAATCATCCCAGCATCGTAGACAGCTTTCCACGGATAGTAAAATGAAAAATGGTATAATTATTAAGCTTTTTTGTTTCATTAATCGTAGAAAATTGTAAGAAATACGATACAATACATGATTTTCAGTATAGTTGAACACCGGTTTCGAAGCCATACTAAAAATTACTTTTCGTATTTTTTGGTTATAATCAAAATCGATGATGTTTGTGTTGCGCTATTTGCGGATATTTTCATTCTTGCTTTTATACAACCATACACTTAAAAATGTTTCATGTTTGTTGTTTTTGTTGAAATGTACCGTCATAAATTTTCATTGCCTCTATAAAATTTGTCCTTACACTTTTTTCATGCCATATTTAAGATTACGTTATAAAGAAGCCGTTAATGAATAGTACAGTCTAGTCGTTATTAATCACATCGTATTACAGACAGCTTTCCGCGGATAATAAAATAAATAAAAATTACAGGGTTAGTGTTTAGTCCCCTAAGGCCGAAGGCTCGGCCTAACCATAGTGGTAATAAAATTATTTTAATTTTAATATACGTGGGAAAATGTCTTTAATACGATGCTATACATGCTTTTTTCAGTTTAGCTGAGAACCGTTTCTAATACAGCTGATATTAATCAGTTTCAAAGCTATACAGGAAAATAATTTCTTCATAAAAGAATATAAAAACTTGGAAAGATTTGTAATTCATTTTCTCGTATTCATTCGAATCCGGTGGATAGGAACCGGTTCTCATCCATACGAAAAAACTATGGAGATGCGATCCTCAATTTTCAAATTCTTTGAACGTACATATAAGACTTTTACAGAAATGCTTCGCATCCAAACTATCTATCTATGCTTGATATAAAGTTAACACTGTATAGAGCAGATTATGAATATTTGATTGATGTGTGCCCCGCAATTATCCAGTAGCGCTCAGGCACAAGACACAATTACTTTAGCTAGGCCCAAGGCATTATTTGTATCCTTTTATGCATTCATAGGCCTATCTCTACCTATATGACACCATATATGGGTAACGCTAGCCTATTCTTGGTAATTTGTATGTGATTTGCTAATATTATATGTTTATTAAAGACATTATGTTTATTGTTAAAGTAACCATGTATCCAATCAGTACAAATATGTATGCCTACAACCATGCCTGATTTACGTCACATATTAACATACAGACATTTAATTGCACAGACAAACACTAAGATCCTGGTCCAAAGCTAATGTTATAGCATGTACCTCTTAAATTTATTTAGTTATTTATTGACTCTCCTACCATCAACTTCTCTTTCTGGCTTTAAAAGGTAATGACTTAGTTGTTTGGCATGCATTGTAGTTTAAATTTAGGACCCTTAGTACTTAGCATGAATTGAGCTTAGGCCTTATGTTAGAATTCTAACACTTAGCACAATTCACTGCTTGGGACTCAGGGCACATTTCTGTCCTACTCTACTTATGATTTTAACACTTATCCTGTAAATATTTTCATACTTAACTTATGCACTTGTAATATAAATACACTTTATAAAAACATTTTCCTTCCTTAATACTTAATATACTTATATAATTCTGATCGAATATCAAAACCAACCATTTATTCTTAGATTAAAACAACATAATACTTCGCGTGGGTCTTTTGTTGAGCTTCCACCAGCTCAACCAAATTCGTATTATACTTGTGGGAATAGAGGGTTAAGCATTCTAAACAAACGAACCGACGATGAGAATGTCTATGTGTATTGCAGTAAAAGTAGGTTTTTAGTAGTACTCATAGAAGAGCGGTCTCCATACCTAAATTTGGACAAACGCCCCATTCGCACACACAACTATGTCTAGCATCGTATTATATCCAGTTTTCTAAGAATATAGAAATGTACAATCATAAGATTAAAACTAGTTTTTTTAGCCGGTGCCTAGTTTTTTTAGCCGGTGCCTTCGGCACCATGGGGCTAAAAAAACTAGTTTTAATCTTATAATTGTACATTCTATATCCGAGGAAAGCCGTTTATAATACGATACGAGAAATAACTATTCTCGTATTCATTCGAATCCGGTGGATAGGAACCGGTTCTCATCCATACGAAAAAAACTATGTCTAGTATCGTATTATATCCAGTTTTATACGAATATAGAAATGTACAATCACAAGATTAAAACTAGTTTTTTTAGCTGGTGCCTTCGGCACCACGGGGCTAAAAAAACTAGTTTTAATCTTATAATTGTACATTCTATATCCGCGGAAAGCCATTTATAATACGATACGAGAAATAACTATTCTCGTATTCATTCGAATCCAGTGGATAGGAACCGGTTCTCATCCATAAGAAAAAACTATGTCTAGCATCGTATTATATCCAGCTTTCTAGGAATATAAAAATGTACAATCAAAAGATTAAAACTAGTTTTTTTAGCCCCGAGGTGCCGGAGAAAGCCGTTATAATACGATGCAAGAAATAACTATTCTCGTATTCATTCGAATCTGGTGGATTCGGGGCTAAAAAAACTAGTTTTAATCTCATAATTGTACATTCTATATCCGCGGAAAGCCGTTTATAATACGATGCGAGAAATAACTATTCCAGTGTTCCTTTTTAGCTTGTTTAGCCAGTTCTTGTAATTAAAAATTGAAAAATTTGAACCTTGTATCAGACTATTGTTTGTCTGTCTGCCTGTTTGGTTCTCCTTTTTGTGAAGTTGGTTCTAGTCAGGTTTTGTTCCTGATTTTTTTTTTTGGTTTACAAAATTTACTTTGTTACACTTTTCTTTAGGGATAGGGAAGGGACATTGGACAAAAAATTTCACTGGTACCCAAAGTTATAACTACGAAATCTAGAATTGAAATTTTGGATATTTACTTACATTGACTGTTTATTGTTTGGTTTCAACAAACAATATGATATACAGAAGATGTGATTTTGTTTACAGTCATTGTGGACGTATATCAATTTATCGTCCATTGTCTTATCTCAGCAATTCATACCGCCTTTTGAACAGAGAGCAACAATTATAGAGCAACCAACTACTGTAAGAATCTGTATAAAATATCATATTAAAGTCCAATAATAAAGTGCTATAGGAAATATTTGAAAGTGTGTCCGGTGCATATGTTTGTCAGGATTTAGGGATAAGTAACTAAAGGGTTTTTAAAAAACCAATCGCTTTTCTCTTTTCAATATAAATCCTACAGTTTTGGTCAAAAACTAACAAAAAATGACCTAATTCATGTCCAGCCATGGCAATGAGAAAACAATATTAAATTTTGAATCTACTCACCTCTCCAGAGTACTACACATTTTAAAGTACTTTTGACAGTCATACACAGTCATACAGTCTTTCTATCCCATGTAAAAACAAGATTTTGAAGGTTAGAAAGATATGAAAACATTAATAAATATACATATCTCTATATCCCTGGGTAAAACAAGATTTTGAAGGATAGAAAGATATGAAAACAATAATAAATATACATATCTCTATATCCCTGGGTAAAACAAGATTTTGAAGGTTAGAAAGATATGAAAACATTAATAAATATACATATCTCTATATCCCTGGGTAAAACAAGATTTTGAAGGTTAGAAAGATATGAAAACAATGATTAGTCCAGAAGCTTTAATCTTTGGTGGTTGGCCTATACTGTAGCAACTAAAAACGTTTCATAAATAGTGCAGCAACAACAATTAAAATCATAAATGTTATAAAAATAATGGACGGACATATATATCTTATTTAGTAAGTTAGAGATGGATTGGACACTTGTACCCAAGGTTTTTTAACCTTGTTATCTTATTCGTTGGCTTAAAAAAAATTTGATTACATTTGATGAATTTGTTTGAAGTAATGTGTTCAAACTCATGATATACAGGAAAGGTAATATTGTGTATCATCATTGGGGACGTATTATATCTTAAGATACTTAATAACAAAAGCAGAACAGTTTAGATTTAAAATTATAAAATTTATTAAAATATTCAAATTCCGAAAAAAATTCTAATAAAATTTCTGTTATTTTATATGCTACTCTTTAATCTTAGCTATCAATACAATAGTAATTTTTTCACATATGCACACTAACACACACACACACAAAGATACACAAATAATGTGCATAAAAGTATCAGGATGTGTGTTTGTGATTGTCCATCAAGGGATAGAACAATGGAAGAATTAATGCTTCTGAAGAACCCCAATAATGATAAACAAAATTATCCCTGTACATTAAAATTATTGGGTAAAATTTTGGACGCTGCTAGTTTGAACCAACTCATTAAGATTTGAAAAAAAATCTAATAATCTTTAAGCTTACGAATGAGAATGGTAAAATCGTCTTAACAATTTTAACAATTTAACAATTTTGAGTTAATATAAGCTTTAATTGGGAAAAGTAGCAACTCTTTTATTTTATTGGTTAGGCTTTTATTGTCCTTGTTTTTATTATCCTTATTTATTCATCATACTAATTGAAAATGAATTTTAGCAGTACATACCATAAATATATTTAATAGCTGGGCAAATGAAAAAAAAAATCTCTTTAATTTATAATAATTCATGTTATAGTAAATATGGGTGCGGAACGGTCGACCCACCACTTTACATTTAAGTTTTTTTAAAAGATGGAATATTTAATTTTTCCAGGGGCGATTTTTCTAATGAGGGTGGATGTAGTTAAAATGATTAAAACCTGGACCTATGATAAGCTTCACTTTGATAGAGAACCAATTCGGTCAGTGGTAAGTAAGGTCCTTTGGTAAAAACACACAGACAAACATCATGTTACTGTTATATTTAGAAAGAAAGACATACCTATCGTAAAAGAGAAAATAATAATTATGAAAATGGAACTAACAGTTTTAATTGGTGGATAGGTTAGAGACAAGAATATGTCAAATTTATTTAGCATTTAATTTAACAAAAACTATTGCCACTTGCCCGGCCGAATATGCCCGGATTTATCATAGCTTAGTATTCAATTCATGTTTTAAGTGCTTTAAACAAAAACTATCAAGGGCATACAAAAATTATGACCAATAGTTCGAACTTTAATTGGGTACTTTTTGTGATGCAAGATTAATGTAACTTTTCACGGGAGAGGCTGCTGTCTATGACCTAGCTTCCCATTTTTGTTGTCCTTGTTAGGTTAGTTAGGGTTGTTAGGTTAAGTAACACTTAACAGTCAACCAACTCTTTGATTGCACGACCTTTGTCTGGAAGTCCTAACTATTCATGGTGATGAGTTGTGCCTATTTTGAATCAAGGCATTCTCTATCCTAGTCTTACTATCAATCTAACGTTTCTGACATAGCAGCAGTAGGAACCATTTTTAACTCCTTGAGTTAGGATGCGGTTTTACTGGAATTAAGTAACATATCTACTACAATCTATCTATCAAAGTTTTTTCTTTGTAGATAAAAATGTTTAGAAACTTAATGTCTAAAAGTGGTCATGATGAAAAAAACCTTACTTCCTTGCTTTTTAAACTTGTACTGACTCCACAAATTTTGGGATATTGCTAGTGTTACCCAACGTACCCCTTAGATTTTTTGTAGGGGGTGTCATTTTAAGGGGTTCATCTATTCTTCTTCCGAAAATATAGCTTAAAACATGACCAAACCAATATTTAAGAAAAATCAAGTTTTTTTTTAAGATTGTAAAGGATATTTACACAACTAGTTGATTTGATACACGAGATGATTATTTAATTTAATTTGAACTATAATACATTTCTTCTTTCTTTTGGAATAGTTTGTAGTCAATAAATGTAAAACGATATTGGCTTGTTTCACTCTGACACCCTTGGATATTATTATTCTTGTTAGAATTATTTCAAGACACATGTATATATGATTTATTGATATGTAGAACTGATATTTTTTGAAATAACGAAGCACTTTTTTATGCCTTAAAGCTTGATCAGAGCTTTTTATCAATATTTTTCTTTATTTAGTGTTGTTACGTTACTGTTAGATTTTTGGATCATAGAAAGAAAACAAAGTAGTGGTTTAGTCGTACTTGCACAGTTGCTTTTTTTCCTAATTCTAGCATCTGCGGGGACTCATACCCTGCGGGCCTAAATTACTAATCCCGCAGGGCAATCAATAACATTTACCTAACCTAACTTAACCCTAAAATAACCAATCAAAAGCTGCTGTGAAAATACGATTAAACCCTCTAACGTTTTCTTTCCATAATCCGATTTTTCACTACATAAGACTAAAACACAAAAGAAATGAATCTAACAAGAGGTATGTTATTACATGGATGTTACATCAGATCAGAACTCTGATATAATGATGCTCGCACCCAACCCTTCCACTTCCCTCCTATTGGATGAAAGATATGACGAAAATTTTTAAAAGTATCGAAGTAATTTTTGCAATATCATAGGCACACTTTTGCTACTATAAAGTGTCCATATGCAGGTAAGTATAGCGTTCAACTGTGTCCGTAAAATATGAAATTAGCTAAACATTGTAAATACATAATTTATCTATGTAATAAAAATCCCAATATAATATTGTAATTGTCAAAATGTAATTAATTCATATAGTTGGTAATAATGTCAATGGTAATTTCAGATGAAAAAGCACATACAACAGAAATTCGAAAATATAATGCAAGACATGACTTTGATTCCATAAAATCATATATGTACATCATTTATATGCTGCTATAGTAAACCAAATGATTTCATTGAATGTTTGAATACCAATAAAGTAAGGCTTTCAAGGACAAACATGAGGAAAAAATCAATTAATTGTTTGTATTTTTGTAAGGTGTAGCTTTACTGTTTATACAATTACATTTATTTATAAGAATTAGAAAATTGTTGAGCAGCTCTTTTAGTGCCTACAATGAAACAATGACATATAGAATAAATGAGATACATATCAGCAATAACTTTATAATGAAGTTTATAATCCTATTATGTAAATTAGTAAGGTATTTTGTCTGAGGCTTATGATCAACTACTGAACCGATTAAGTTCTCTTTTTCAGGGTATCTTAACAAAGCTCTTAAGATAGTTTTAGGTTATTTTTGTTATAGATTTAAGTCTTGGGATGGTTTTTAGTCACGCTCTGCCTCTTCGAACACAAAGCCCCTAGATGCTAGGGGCGTAGCCACTAGTCTAGTCATATAACACTGCAGATGTAGGAGGTATAGAATCATTTTATAAAAAAAGAAGAATAGACTTATATAGAAGAACTATTTTTAAATGTTTTATATTGATTATTAATATCCAGAAATGTATTGTCATGCCAGCTTAAAGATCTGTGGATAGAGTTGTAGAGTTGCCTTGTTATAAAAAATGATTATTTAAAATACATTATAATTTACTAGGGGCTTCATAAGCAGAAAATTAGACTAAAAATATCATAAAACTATTTAAGGACCTATGTAAAGTTTACCACAAAAGGATAACTCAATTGGTTAAGTAGTTATTGAAATATCAATCTTTAGACAGTTAAAATTCTGATTAATCATAAATTTCAAGAAATTGAATTGTCGTGCAAACAGCCTGAATGTTTCTATAGATTTGCCTTGCAATCAAAGATTGGGTATATAAAATGTGATGCATTTTAGAGTAGAAATATCTTAAAATATTTGATATGAATCAATGCTATCAAGAAAGCCAAAGAAAAATAAACAAGTATGGACATTGTTATAAGGAAAGACACATTTAAGAAATATTTACTCTAAGAATATGCATTAGTTCTATGATGGGTACATTGAAGGGCCTTCCTAATCCTTAATTCTTTTCAAAAATACTTCCTATTGGTCATCTATTTTTAGAGAAAAATATCACATAAACAATCTAATTCTAGCTTATCCTATTTTAACTTCGCATTAATGAGATACCTAAGAAAGCTCTTTGTACAGATTTATATTTACGGACATATCTACTGAATATATAGATACATTATACATATACTAGCGGCTATGCCCCTAGAGGCCTCTAGTGGCATTTAAATGTTTTATTTTTATTTTAAATATCTAATTTGAGAAATAATTTGTCTTTGGTCAATCAGCTGTTAAATTCATGTCTCTACGCAGCGCCACTACGCTACGTAGAGACATTCATACGCTAGCGACACTATGCAGCAGGAATATTTAAATTTTTTTTCGATTTTATTGTGATTTCTCTTGGGAGGGTGGTGGTACTCTCCCCCAAAATGGTTATAAACCTTCCCAGGACCTATAAGAATCTACCCTGTTAAGGAGAACCCGATCGGTTCAGCGGTTAGCGAGATCCTTCGGTACAGACACACAGCACACAAACAAACATCCTGTTACTTTAGTATAAGGATGTAGAAGCTACACTGCTAAAAATAAGTCGCACCTACTCACATATATATTCAGGGAGAGAAATAGATATACTTAGAAATTAAAATAGATTAAAATCCTGAATGTTTGAATCTAAAATTAACCTCAATTAGACTAGGAATTTAAAAATTAATCTTCCTGTATCATCTTTAAGTCTTTTGGTAAAAGTGATAAAATTCGACACATTATTTACATCTTTAAAGCTTATATTACTGTTATTAACGTTCTGCTACGTTTATTATCATTTATAAAACTCCTTTGATAATAAAGATGATATTTTTGTTGTAATAAAAAACATCTCCGTTAAAAATTTTCATACTTTTTCATGCATTTATTTTAAAATAGGAATTTTCTTCAGAATAAATATCTCTCCCCTGAAATCTACTTTAAACTGCATTATTTTGAAAGGAAAATGTAAGTGCTTGATAAATGGACAAGGAAAAAATGTTTTAATTTTGTGGTAAAATCCTTTTAATTTGTCTGTGGATTTCTTGTTACCATTCTGCTTTTTTTCTATGTTAGAAATGTTCCATACATCTCAAACTATATATGACGATTCCTGTGAAAGTTAGGTATTATTTAGAAAGTGAAGCAGCTTATAATCGTTACCACAAGAATTCCTACATCCGCTTTGCAACAAATTAATATTCATTTTTGTTTTTTTTAATCTTTTAAATTAAAATTCTGATTATTAAGTTCTGATACTTTTTAATTGTTAATTTTCATCTGTCCTTCCGTCTGACTATAGCTTCTTATATGATTACTTTTCATTGGTAACAAGATCTACGTTAATTTTAAGCAATTTATATATATCATTACGGAATGCTACTAATATATCATTTAAGATCAATTTAAATAAATACTATGCATATAGTGAACATCAATAAATTTTTCGTCGACAGAGGTCGAGAAAGCATATTGATATTGAAGATGATTAAAGTTCGTCCACAGATTATGACGTTATGTGAAAGAATAACCAATGAGAGGCCAGCATAAATTTTACCATTGGACAATTACAGTGTATTCTGGCCTCTCATTAACTATTCTATCGTATGACGTCATAATCTGTGGAGGAGCTTTAATCATTTTCATATTACTTTGAATAGAAGGACAAACAAAATTATAAGTAATATTGAGAGGGTGGGGGAATTGCCCACTGAAGATATTTGTAATTAAATATAAGGTTTCTTTTTCAATGTATTTTTTAAAAAAGAAACTGGCTCTAATGCATTTTTTTTTTGAAGGTAGCAACTTCCTGATCAGATTGTTAAGAAGTTTTTAAAATTCCCTTCTTCTGTTGATCTTTCTTTGCTTAATTGGTACGATGTAGCTCCCCTAACACCCTAAAATGTTTTCTAAATATTATTTTTTTTATTCAACTGGACATGGAAATACACGCTATGTAGCAATCCTTTAGTATGATAAATATTTAGCTTGATTCTAACTTTTTAAAAATCGCGAAACCTACACAATGGGATGGTCAGAAAATTATTTTTCTCTAACATATCAGATTTAGGTTTTTTATCACGATATCAAACACTTGCTTTTTAAAAACAAATTTATAAATATAAAATTGTGTTTTGTTGACTAATGATTTAATTGATAAAATTTATATGCTTGATACAGATTTGTAGACACCGATAAGCCGCAGGTTCATATTTCATATCTATTAATTCTATGTTTTTATTTTTATTTTTAGATTACTTAGACCTATTTTGTGTTAATAGCCATATTAGTTTATCTTTCTAATAAAATCCTACATTTTGTTATTTATCCACCTAAAGAGCCCTTGTCTTCTCCCCTGCAGGTTAAATTTATTTTATGAAGTCCTAACGTTACAAGCAATCTTTTCTGATCAACTTAAAGCCATATGAGGTCCTAATCAGCTTTTAATCCCAACCATTGAATATTACTCATCCTTTAATTGTATAGAATTTATCTACTATTCCTAACTATTACTATCGAGCAGAAAGGGACAAATATTTATTGACATTAGTAATGACACTGTTTGGGCCAAAGTGGTGTGCCTAAGTTGGTGTATAGACTCAACTGATAAAATTAAGAGGGCAGGATTCAACCTCCCTGTACCCATCTAAAATTCCTTCACAGGAGTATATATCCTCATGTTTCTACTCCCCCCCCCCCACCTTCCCCTATAATTTTCAAGGGGTGTTTCAAGTTAAAAAAAAAGTCACACTAACCTTAAAATTTAGGAATAGGGGTGGACAAAAATGTTACGCAAAACTAATTCATCCACAACTTTTTGCGTTTTTTTGAGGGGGAGGGGGGATTCGATCAACTGTCAAAATGAGGTATACTTCTATTTATTTCATAAGGAAAAAGGATAAGAGGATGAATACTCACCCCTTTTTCATGGTAAAATACTACTTCCCCATCCCTAAATTTAGAAGCAGACGAAAATCAAAAACCGCCCAGGGCTTTTTGTAAGTCAATCATAAATAATAATGTGAATAAAAAGAAAAGCGATATTTAGCAAACAGCCGTGGGCGGTCAGAATCAGCTGAATGTTCATTATGAAAAAAAAATCCCCCTTTTTAGAAATAGAAGGATTCATCTTTCATGAACAAATTTTTTTAAATAAAAATAAAATTCTATGTAATTTTTAATTAAAACATTAAAACGAAAATATCTAATCTAATATTCTTGCCCTAAATATGGAAATAGTAAAAAGTAAAAAAATATTTTTTTAATAATTTTTAATCCTCCCATTTGAAAAGTAGTGGAATAGCAATAAATTTTAGCGCGGCAATAGCGCTGAGTAGGCCTCTAGGCCCACTGCCTATTTTCGTCTTCTAGTTGCTTCGATTCCTCTCTTTTATTTTTTCTCTATGATTTATTTATAACGCGCTAACTAACCGTACAAAACATAAATTATTATATTTGCAATTTATACCCTCATAAAATACGGATTAGAAATTGGTTCAGGAACATAGTTTTTTCATATTTTAAGAAGTTGGATGATTGTTTGCAGGTTTGTGAGATCTCTTAGATCATTAGAACGGCTTGGATTTACAGAAATCATGGAAGATTCAATGGTAGGTTTTATGATATATTGTTTGGGGGAAGTGGGGGGTGGGGGGGAATCGTCATAACAACTGGAAATTTGTTTTCCAGTATAGCGGCGATACCTATTGATATCAGATTTGTTTTGTTATCCCAGTTGTGTTATCCCAGGTCTTTTTTTTCATTTTATCTGCGGAAAGCCGTCTATAATAAGATGCGATAAATAACTATTCTTTCATAGCTACTATTTTCTAAAATATCATATAGTGTTCTAATGTACTATCTATAAAAGTGCAAAATTATAATAAAATAATACATTATTGTAACAATTTAAAACTGCATTTTAAATATACATACATAAATACATACTTTTTTGATTAATGTAGTTTACCAAAATATATATATACTAACACAGCAGTGCAATATTATAGTTAACAAAGGATCAATTTACTTTTTCAGTTTTAATTATATAGCTTAGCGGCTAGTTAACTTTGTACGCCTGTAAAAAAAAGACATTTATTTACATCTTCTTTGTAAACAATTTTAACAAGGTAGTGTGGTATTTGCTGAGAGTGGCTAAGGCTATCTTTAGCTGCAGGGGATGCAGTCTACCTGGACTGAAAGGGGGTATCAATAATTTAAAGGCAAAAAAGCAAGGCAACATGCAAAAGTAGCGAGACACAAAATATCATGGACTGAAATATAGAGAAAGTGATTATAGAAATGTTATAAAATAATAAAATAAAATACCAAATTAGAATAAGAAATAATTACTACAAAATGTTAGCTGCTTATCTTAAATAGCATCCAGGTAAAAAGTGTTACGGACGGACGGACGTGTAGACGAAAATTTACTTGACAAAATAGGCCTCTAAAAACTATTGCTGCATTTCTGTTTCTGTCCGTCTGAATTATTACACATACACAGATTAATATAAGTTAACCGTCAAACCGTAGCCAAATAACTAATATTCGAGGTAAAATGTTATTACATTTTCGTCTTATAATAAACAAATGATAGGCTTTATGATTAGATACACCTAAAATTCTTCGTATTTATCCTTTTTAGTTTACAGCTAATGTCTCAAAAAATCAAAATATTCAATTTGAAATAAAAGTACCTGGATGTTTGTTTGTGGGTCTATGGGTACCGGAGGATCTCGTTAAAAGTGGATGGTAGAGGCCTCTAGAGGCGTACATGCTAGTGTACAAATAAGTAAATCTAATAGTGTTTATCTTTATTGCTACCAATGCATCACCGAAAACAAGGTCCTTAATATAAAGCTATTATCTGATAGTAGATTCTCATGACTTCTGAATTCGAATGTAATAATCTATTGAAGGCTGCTATTTTTGACGAGTTAATCGTCCCATGACATAGAAAAAGCTTCTCTGAAATACAAGTTTGATAATTGATGCAGTCATTTTTGTGATATTTTGCTTTGGGATTTAATATATTACCTTAATCGCTAGAAATATCAATTTTATGGTTTTTGGGGTTAATGTTTTCATTTTTTAAGAATCTTGCTTATGATGTTCAAATAAATCACCCTAATTGGTACGAGCTATTAAGAATATCTCCAATAAAAATGCACAAACTTCTTAATAGATTATTCCTCTATTCGTAATAGCTGTATTTAAATTTAAAGTTCGACCGTAATAGGCGCCGTAGTAAATTGGATTTGAACGTATTTGTCAACGCAGTCCAGTTTTTAAAAATACCAGGTTTTAATCTATTATTAGCTTTTAAATTGACATAAACTATTGAATTGTGTATACTTTAGTACCTTTTCTTTAAATATAGTACTCATTTTTGTTATAATACGTTTATATTATGCTATTGCACATTTTAAAACTGTCCATTATGCAGTAGTAGCCTTTAGAAGTCGGCAAACACTTGCTAAAGAATAGCTACACTTTCAGAAATATTCTTAAAAACTGGATGCTATGCAGTTTAGTAGCCTTTTTCGCACCCCTGTCCTGGATAAAATGTTTATTTAAAAAAACATGCACATTCAGTTTTATTCATTTCCTGATTTAGTTTTGTCCCCCGATTCCAAAAATGTCTTTTCTGAAATCCTGGCTGTTCTATAAGATCTCCAAAAATGCAAATTAATTTTGTCACTAATTTTTCAATATTTTTTCAAATAATTAATATGAAATTTTGTCAAAACATGATATAGTAAACAGTAAAAGGGTCTTACACACCTTAGATTATACATTCTTTGAATGCCAACAAGACATGACAGAATCAATAAAAAATATCTGCCGTTTTGACCGTTATTAACTGTTAAACATAGCCATTTTTGGTTTTAACCAGAAAAGACATTGTAGGAGCAGTTTTTCAGACTTGACTAAGAAAAACAAAGTTGTAGAACTTGCCAAGCCTAACAATAGTTGTAAAAAGGACATATGCCTAAGGCACACTGTTGCAGCAGTGGCAGTGATTATCTGCATTGTAAATAGATAAAACAGTGCTTAGCAACATTGTGACCATTTTTAGACAGGAAGGACTCATAATAGGGGGACCTAAACATCAGACACAAAAAAATCCAATGAAGACTTAACAGAATATAAGCCAAAAATTTGAACCTACCAATGACAGTTTTGACTGTACTCAACTGTTAAATGTCAGGACTTTCAGTTTTTCCCAAAAAAAACTTGAGTAATTGTTTTTTTTTGTGCTTTACCAATAAATACAAAGTTGTAGGATTTGTAAGGCCTAACAATAATTGACATGTAAAGGGTGTTTAAAAAAAAACCAATCGCTTCACTCTTTTCAATATAAACCCTACAGTTTTGGTCATAAACTAACAAAAAATGACCCAAATCATGTCCAAGCAATGATAATGAGAAAGCACTATTGAATTTTGATTTCTACTCACCTCTTCTGAGCACTACAGCTCGAGTCCTAGCCCTTGTAGAGAATTTTTCCTTACATGGAGATTAGAATACAACAAATCGTCTTAAGAACTTAAAATCTTATAGATAGACCCCATAATGTTTAGAATCTTTGATGGAGCATGTAAAGACCTTTCTATAGACACCTTAACCAGGTTTCTAACTCAATCCTAGTCAATTTGGCATAAAAAAAGACTGACATTTAGACATTTATCAAACATTTAGACATAACAAGTCTCTCTAGTTCTTGATGTTTGACAGATTTTTCTTTTTGATGTCAAAATGGTTCAGATTGTGTTAACAACCTGATTAAGGTGTCTATAGAAAAATACTTATATGTCCCATCAAAAATTCTAAACATTATGGGTTCTATTTACAAGATTTTAAATACTTAAGACAGTTTGTTCTTTTTTTTAAAGAGAGAGCAGTCATGTCTCAATGTTTGCTTGGTCTGTCTTTTTTATGCAAAATTGGCAAGGATTGAGTCAGAAATCTGGTTAAGGCGTCTATAGAAAGGTCTTTATACGCCCCATCAATTACTCACAACATTATGGGGTCTATCTACAAGATTTCAAGTACTTTAGACAGTTTATTCTTTTTGAAAAAAGACAAAACTGTCTTAATTTGTAATAAAATATGCACTCTCCACGTAGGGAAAAATTTCCACAAGGGCTAGGACTCGAGCTGTAGTGCTCAGAAGAGGTGAGTAGAAATCAAAATTCAATAGTGTTTTCTCATTATCATTGCTTGGACATGATTTGGGTAATTTTTTGTTAGTTTTTGACCAAAACTGTAGGGTTTATATTGAAAAGAGTGAAGCGATTGGTTTTTTTTTAAACACCCTTTATGTATGTATATAGCCCAGATTCTCTGAAGTTAGGATTCAGATGCACACAGAAATGGGAGGTGAGAATCCTTTGACCAATCATAGATTGGTAAGCTTTATGCACAGCTGAGTGTATTCTTTGTTACATTACAATCTGACCCACAATTATCATGGAAGCTACTCAATTATTACATCACCCTAGCCTAGAGTTTTGACAGGTGTTCTATATTAAGCCACCCTAATTAATGGAACTCTCATTTGAATGAGGAGCATGGACAGGGGAAAGCATGATATAAGTTGCTTGATATGTAGAATCCTAACTTCCCACAAATCTCCCCCTTACAACCCAAGGGCATCTCAGGGAAGGTTGCGTGATTACAATCAGACAAATTGCAGCTGCATTTGTCAACCAAATCATAGTCTATGTAGGGACTTGAACTTGGTTTCTCTTAACCAAAGCATAGTGTTCTAACCACTACACTTTGGGACAATACTTGACATTGGTATCCATCTAGGACAAACTTTTCTTGACTTTTTGAGAACAACTGAAATTTGTAAAGTTTAACAGTGAATAACAGTCAAAACAGTGATTGGTTGGTTAAAATTTTCATCTAATTCTGTTCTCATTAGATTGTTCAGATCACAACAATAGGAGTCCTTCCAGTCAAAAAATGGAGAGCATCATTAAAATGTTTAGTTTTATTTACTTTTGACTCAGATAATCTCTGCTGGCAGTGGTCTGGGAACATTTTAATATCCTGGATGGTCAGGTTGATGCTAATAAATAGGTATTGTTTTAATTTTAACAGACAATGTTTTTTGATTGGTAAAATTTTTGTTTCTTGATTTATATGTTAATAAGGTCACCAGTAGTGGGTTTGAGAGCTTGGTTTGTGATATTTGTATCTTTTTCTAACTGTTCTCTGAAATGACATGACTCCATATAGGACAAGCATATTCCAACAAACTTATTGAAGACTTATTGAAGACTTATTGTCCTAGACCCAGTTGGAGCCACAGAGTGATTTTATGATGTTTATTTTGGTGTGGTAGTAGAGATTATCAGGGTTGAAAGTAATTGAAACCACAAGTTTCAATGATGTTCTTCCTCTTTTTAAAGGAAGGACTCATATTAGTGTGGTCTGGAACAACCCAACAAACCAATGCGAACAGAATTAGATGAAAATTTTAACCAACCAATCACTGTTTGGACCATTATTCACTGTTAAACTTCACAATTTTTAATTTGTCTCACTTACTTGAGTTACTTTAGTTTTTTTGGAAAGAGGGGAACGTAAGTCCTGACATTTAACAGTTGATAATGGTCAAAACCATCATTAGCAGGTTCAAATTATTGGCTTATATTCTATTAGGTCTTCATTGGATTTTTTTGTGTCTGATGTTTAGATTCCCCTATTATGAGTCCTTCCTGTCTAAAAATGGTCACAATGTTGCTAAGCACTTTTTTTCTATTTGCAATGCAGATAATCACTGCCACTGCTGTAACAGTGTGCCTTAGGCATATGTCCTTCTTACAACTATTGTTAGGATTGGCAAGTTCTACAACTTTGTTTTTCTTAGTCATGTCTGAAAAACTGCTCCTACAATGTCTTTTCTGGTTAAAACCAAAAATGGCTATGTTTAACAGTTAGTAACGGTCTGTCATGTCTTGTTGGCATTCAAGGAATGTATAATCTAAGGTGTGTAAGACCCTTTTTACTGTTCACTATAACATGTTTTGACAAAATTTCATATTAATTATTTGAAAAAATATTGAAAAATCAGTGACAAAAGTAATTTGCATTTTTGGAGATCTTATAGAACAGCCAGGATTTCAGAAAAGACATTTTTGGAATCGGGGGACAAAACTAAATCAGGAAATGAAAAAAACTGAATGCGCATGTTTTTTTAAATAAACATTTTATCCAGGACAGGGGTGTTCGGAGGCATACAAAAATTACAGGCTTCAAACAATACAGCAATTGTATAAAAAATAGCAAAGAAAAAAAACAGCAGGTTAGAGGGGTGCTGACAATTCTACAACTTGCAAAAATACAGTCACTGTTTTTCTTGTATTTGTGTTTAAAATAGTTAGTTAAGATAAATAATTGTATAGAATTTTATGATAGTTGAAAGATAATTTTGAGTCGATGTGGTAAGCTGTTCCATATTTAACTTTCCTCAAATCTCAATTTCTCAATAGTAAGCTTTGGTAAGAAGTTTAGAGTAGTATATTTTTTTATATTTAAATACATTACAAATAATTAAATGTATGGCTCTTTACACAAAGTTTTTTGTTATTATTATTGTGAAAACAGCACAAAATTTGTAATTATTTAAGATTTAGGACAAATTACTACTGCTTATATATATTTATGTGCTATAATAAGTGACAATGTGAGAATATGTAAATATCTTTAAAATTTCATTTAGCCGCCAATAACCGCTAAATTTGCTGAACAAAATAAAGTAATAAAGTTCTCCTTTACAGGATAGATTATTATAGGTACTAGGATGGTTTATAACTATTTTTGGGGGAGGATACCACCAACCCCGCAAGAAAAATCGCTCTTAGACAAGAATACCACCCCTGACATTTTTTAAAAACTACAATTGAAATTAGGGGCTCAACTCCCCCATCTATCAAGGGCCCATGAAAGCCTATAGGGGCGTAGCGCTAGTGGTAAATTAATTTATAATATTTTTTAAAATTCAATACTTATCCTCAGTCTCTGCATAAATCCGTATTAAACCCTATGTTTATAAACGGATTGCTACTTATATATATGTTCTAATATGCCACCCTAGTATATATAAACTAATTTAAGAATTTGTCCTGTGGGAGGGTGTTGTAAATACCCCCTAATGGAAATAAGGAGATATAAACTCGATTACACTCTTCAAGTTTTAAGTTTAGATTTTTAAAATTTTCAAAAGTGCTATTCGGGACCCCTTGCAAAAAAAAAACTGATACTATACCTGTATTTACCACAAGCGGTTAGGCCTCCTAGAGGCCTCTAGAAGCATTTTTAATCGTGTTTGAGATTGCTTTCTTTTTTCGTTTTAAAAATAAGAAGTAAAAAGAAGTTACTATAAATTGAATATCAATTCAATTATTATCAAGTTCCTTCGGTACACGCAGACAGACAAACATCATGTTATGTTTATACAAGAATTAAACCTTTTATCTCTGTATGTACCATAATTCTATTTAGTTTTTTAAACATATGAAAAGCAAAAGTATTTAAACTGTTAATTACTGCTTTAACTTGTAATTATGCTAGCTTTATGCTTTTAATTTACATTTTATGCTTTTTAAAAGTTTTAAGAGACATTTTCAAATACTTTTATTCCATTTATTTAGAGCAAAAGCTTTAACCCTCGGTGTAACTTTTATTTTTTGAATATTCTAGTGAAAACATTTGCTTATGATTTTAAGAAGCTATAATAAAAAAAACATCCTATTTACAATAGCTATTCATTCCGGAACGGATAGCTTTTTTGTTAATTTAGGCATGTAATATTTGTCCTATCAAATTCAAACTTTGCATGGTGATTCCTGTAGTAGTTCGGTACTATTTAAAAAGCGTAGCAACTCTATAATCTATAATCAGAATGTCAGTACTTCATTACATCCATTTAAAAAGACGATTTTTAACTTAAAAATTATCCTGTATTTATTCAGTTTTTCAACAAAATTACTTACAATAATGTTCGACTTTTGTACATTTATGTTCTGATTATTTACATGTAGTTCTTACACTCTACAATTGTTAATTTTCGTTTGTCCTACCGTTTCAGAGCATCGCTTTTATGGATGTTGTCATCATTGTTATCATAATATCACCAAGGACGTGCTAAAGGTTGCTGATAGGGTACCAACATCTTATATTGAAAATAAGTTGGTTGAATGTCCAAAAGTTTCAACCAATAAGTATAATATACAGAAGGAGTAATTTTGTATATCTTCATTGTTGATGTGAATCACTTTATCATCCATTGCCTTATCCCTTTGGATCCCTGCTCAAACCTCTCTTAGGTATTCTTTTCAACCCCTAAAATTTATTTGGTTATTCTTTTACTTGTTAAAACAGTTCAAAAGAAAGGAAAATTTAATCTTTATGGTAATAAAATAAAAGAAAGAAATAAGAGTGAAAAGAAGTGGCAATTAAGTCTTAACGTAATAAAGGTCTTTGAAACTCTGTACTTAATAGGTAGTAATAGGTTAGTAATACCCAATAAACTGTATTTTTTCAGGGATCAAAGGGATAAAACAATAGTCCCAAATGATGATACACAAAATTACCCCTTCTATAGATTACAATTAGTGGTTGCAACTTTTAAACGTCTAAATAACGAACCAATTCAAAAAATGAAAGTCCCCAAAGTTGTTAAGCTAACGAAGAAAAAAAACTTTATTGTAAAACTCTTGGGACTAGTGTAATAAATAGCCCAATGTCCCCTCCCTCCCTGAGTAATACCCATTAAACAGTATTTTACACAATGCTTATTGTGCATATGTATTTTCGCGTAGGGGAAAGAATCGCTCTCTGTTCTCATTTTAAACTGTGAAGCTTTCCTGGAATTATGTTGTGTCCGCCTGTCCGACCAGTGAACTGTAAATCACCCGAATCCCTTTCTCTCTCCTCCTCCAAATCCTCCGACCCTATTTTTGAACCAGGATATTGTCAAACTTCCCATAACCTATCTTAACATTTAATGTGTTTTCTCGTATTCATTCGAATCCGGTGGATATAAACCGGTTCTCATCCATTTGAAAAAACTATGTCTAGCATCGTATTATATTTAGCTTTCTACGAATATAAAAATGTACAGTCATAAGATTAAAACCAGTTTTTTTAGCAAGTGCCTTCGGCACCTCGGGGCTAAAAAACTAGTTTTAATCTCATAATTGTACATTCTATATCCGCGGAAAGCCGTTTATAATACGATGCGAGAAATAACTATTATCAAACCTTTTGAAAACATAGGCATACAAAATCTAGACATTTTGTTAAACTATAAATTTCTTGAAAGTTCCATAGTTGTTATATTTTTCAAATGGATAACAATTATACATGGAATAATGAGCCAAAGCGGTGCCCCAAAATTAGAGTGATTATAAGAGTTATCTTTTACAGTTTATTTTAATTGTACTTAAAATTTTCAAAACTTTGTTATATAATATTTTTATACTAATTTTTACAATGAAATAAAACTATATTTCAAAAAGTTATTTGCTATATCCGACTGTTTTGTTAACGATTTTGTTGAACGTTAAACATATCACTTGGTTAAGTTGATGTATATATATAATCGTTGTATACAAGTACCAGGATGTCTCTATGTCTGAACCTATATCGTTCCCCTTTACAGTTAAGGTTTTAATGGTCCAGGGTAGGTTTTTGGGATAAGCTACCTTAATCCTCCCAGGAGCAATCGTCCATATGAAAATACCCCTCTCACTTTACACTAGCCTTAGAGAATGCGGTTACTCTACTGCCAGCTCTAATAGCCCTCTTTTTAAAGCAATGACATTAGCGGTGGTCATAATTGAGATTTCACTTTAATTGGTCCATACTTTTGGTTACTTTGCAGACACGGTTTTGAAAGTAATATTGTTAAAGGTTGATTATGTATATCTAGATTTAGGTCTAAATGGGGTGTCGAAAATCGTTAGGGAGGTTTAAAAAATTGACAGCTGAGCTTCGCGCAACCTATTGGAAAACCCTGTTTATGCCAATTTACTAAAACCGAAACCAAGTGTTTTTTTTTTACTTTTTTAAAATCAGTACCTATTTTTCATACTATTTAACATTAAGCCATTAGAAATCCTAACCATTAGATAATGGGGAGTTTGGGTTTCATGAGCAGAAGGGGGGGGGGGGGGGGGGGGTGAAAAGAAACAAAAAAAGGAAAGTTAATTTTCTTTCTTTCTAAATCAAAGAAAGGAAAAAACAAGGTGAATTTCTTACAAAAGTAACGAAGCAAGATATATAGATAATCCTTAAACTAAAGAACAGGAAAAAGAAAGAAACTGAATTTATCATTCCCTTGGAATTTACACCAGATTATCATAAACTTTAATAAAGTGAAGCTTGTAGCTATCTAAAATAACGATTTCCCATCCCCTCCCCTCCAACTGGATGAACGAACTGACCAATAAATGATGGCCTTGTTAAGAAGCTAAGTTGACAATTTTCCCCAGTCATAAAATTCCTCAATTTTTATTCTATATCCATTGTAGTTGACAAACTGATAAATAGGAAGATCTTAAGTAAAAAGAAGCTGCGCTACTGAAAATAGAGAGAGGGAGAGTGTAATTAAAAGTTGATACGCAATTACGCATTGGACAATTAACTTTTAGTTTCAAGTAAAACAAGGATGGCAATATCCATAAAAGCGAAGCTCAATCTATCAGACAATGAACATTGTGATTCATCGCAGGAATCTAAAGATATAAGATAATGTCCGATAAATTAGTATACATCCCCAATGATTTTACAAAAAGTTACCCTTAGGTAGATTGCTATTAGTAGTTTAAACGTATGGAACAATGAACTTAATGAACCAATCAATCAAAATTAAAGAAAAGTCCACAAAGTTGTTAACAAATAAGAAAATGTTATTAGAAGCTTTGAGGTCTGGAGTAATAAACAGCCCAATGTCTCCTCCCTCCCTGGATTCATTGTCTTAGGAATCACCATTTCAAAATTTAAGTTTTAAAAATTTGCTAAGATAATTTAAATTATATGTTTTATAAATCATGATATAAAAGGCATTAATTCCATGATACGATTCTAACATGCCTAGTTAATAAAGCTAGGCTAACTATTACAGACAGGCTAACATAAATATACTTTAAGTATAGAAAAGCTTCGCATTAAATGACTATCAGAAGCGTTTATAGCCCTGTATAACTATTCTTTGGCGCAACTTTTGAGCATTAGGAGAATTGAAACGGTAATTAAAGACTTTTTTTGCTGTATTTTTAACTGCAAAACTATTCTACATGAATCGACATACATATATTATAAAAGAATATTCCTTTTACGATGTGGTAAACACTGAAAGGTTTAAAGTCACAATGAAAGAAAAATGACAAAAAAACTAGTGAAACACATTTTATTTTCAATGCAAAGTTCCTTGCAAAAAAAATTTCAAGGAGTAAAAGTTATGGCTTGAATTTGCTTTAAGCCTTATGTCTGAAAACCTTATCTTGAAACGACCCCTTTAAGTAAAAGGTAATCAATCAAACGCATAGGTTAATTTACTTCAAACTCATTTTGCTCGTAGCTTTGTTTCTATACACTCAGCACGGGTTTAGGGACAAGTAAATGACACAAAAAATAAATATGCAATGTTTGTGTTCATCTAATGGGTGCTTTCACATATAGTTATTGTTGAGCATTGATAATCCCCACTACCTTATTTTTTAAATAGATGTTAAATAATGTTGGGGAATGGGGTTAACTTTGTTTGTTGCTTTATTACTTTAGGTTAGGATAGTTTTTTTTGGGTACTAGTTATCCCGATTACCAATTAAAAAAAAAAATTCTAATATGAAAAAAGTATTTTTCTGCCAATGTCTTACACCAACAAAAAAACTGTAGTTTTATTGATTCAACTTTTTCAAACATTCAATGTATTAACATTCATTCTACACACTCGTAAGAAAATTTCTGTTTTCTGCTATTTTTGTATTGTATTATAGACAGCTTTCCGTGGTTTTTGAAATAGAAAACCATGAGATAAAAACCAGTTTTGATAGCCCCGAGAAATTTATGATTCTTATCTTAATATTCATGGGAAATTGTCTTTTTTGTCATTCGATATGCTATACATGATTTTTCAGTGTGGCTAAGAACCAGTCCTTATCAAGCGGATATTAATTTGTTTTGAAGCCATACTGGAAATGCACACATTTTCACTTTATATAGATTGACCTATCCCTGAATTGCAAGTATCTAGTTGATCATTAGAACACCGTACATGCTGCTAGAAAGTTGGGTAATGAAGGTAGTAAATAAATAAAATATTATTTTTTTTTATTGAAGCCATAAACAATTTATTACAAACTAGCGGCTATCCCATTAGCGTCCAGAATTCAAAGGGACAGAGAAAGTCTAAACAAAAGCTTGGTACATTCCGAAGTCTCAAATGTTAAAAAGAAATAGCTGAAAACCAACACTGGACTAATTTAGATAACCGAATTGGTTCATTATTTATTGAGATCTTAAGCCTTAGATAAAAAAAACTTACTTCTTTATATTATAGGATAAATCATTTTTAGATAAACAGAGTAATAAGTAAAAAAATAGGAAGGGGATTTTCCAGGGTCGATTTCTTTTGGGAGGTTGGATGTACCCTCGACGAAAATAGTTATAAACCTACCTTGGACCAATAAGAAGCTTTACTGTAAAGGAGAACCATATCAGTATAATGGTTTGAGATTTTAAGCTACACACTGACAGACAGATAAACATCCTGTTACTTTTATGTAAGGATAGGATTGGAAATAACAGTGTAGGGCATCAAAAAAACACTTTCATAGTTTAATTCTTTTGTATAGTATTCCTCTATTAAATATTTACTACATCTTGTATAAATTATGCTTGATTACTATGATTATTCAGGATCAAAATTCGTAGGGATATTCCATCAATGTGACACAAATTTTATCACAGAACATTAGCATACTAAATTTTCCATCTATATCCTAAATTATCACACCCTCTTAATCTGTTTAGGTATTGACAATAAATGTTCACAAAGTAAGGATGTAATTTGTATAATAACGTTTTCTTATTGGTTGACTTGACAACTTTGGGACTTTGGATGTGTTGGTTTATTATGTTGAAACGAATAAACCACTATTTTTAATCCATATAAGGAGTAATTTTTAGTATCTTATTGGCATTTTCTTATCCCTTTAGATACCTGATAATACAACAACTATTGTTTAGCTGAAAAAAATCTTTGCTGAAATGAAGATAGCCTAATCTCTAGGGGCTAAGGGGGTAGCACATATCTTATAGCAATATACCACACACAGTCCTAAATACATGCATATAACACATATGGGTTAGTATGTATGTCTGTTATTTAGAGCGTAACTACTTTATAATTAACCTTTGTACACCCTTCTATACATCAGTTTAACGCTATACTAATACCTAACACAAGAATACTTATGGGTTAGGATGTATGTCTGTTATTAGGAGCGTAACTACTCTATAATTAACCTTTGTACACCCTTCTATCATCGTATATAACGTTATTCTAATACCTCACAAAAATATACTTATAACATAAATGGGTTAGAATATATGTTTATTACTTGGAGAGTATCTACTATATAATTAACCTTTGGACACCATTCTAATTTAATTTCTTACTTATTCGAGCATACTTATGATACATATTGGTTAGAATGTATGTCTGTTATTGTTTAGAAGCGCATCTGCTCTATAATTAATATTTAACCTTCTGTTAAAACCTTCTCTAAATCTAATTTCTATTTTAAGTTTTTCCTTTTAAAGTAAAATTTAAAATTTACCCATTTAATTTTTTTCTAAATATTTTGATTATCATGTGTTTTTATTCTAAATGGCATTTCCTGAAATAACAAATATATCTTTTAAAGGTATATAATAAATAAATGTATATTGTTAATAAGATTTTCGGATGAATGTTATCATCCTTGTTTCTAAATGAGCATCAATTTTAGTTTTAGGCATTTTCCCTAAAATTTCTCTCTAATAATAAATGAAGTAAACCATTTACCTAAATGGATTTAGCTTACCGTTCTGTAATTATTTCAATACTTAATTTGAAGGTTGGAGAAATTAGAAAATTTCATACATTTAATTCTTTATTTATAAACATAAGAAATGTTTCGCCCGTTTATCAGTAACAATTTGAAAGAAACAAATAAAACTAGCTTCGTCTGTCACTCCATCATCTAAGACACTTTTGAATTGTGTGCTTTCAGAAAACATTTAAATTATATTTCTGAAATTTTCAGTAATTTCTCAAATCTACCTTTGAAGAATGAATAGTCAAATAAAGTTCAAGGTTTATGTCTAAAAATAATATGAAATACAGACCGACCCTAATTATAGAAAAGCTTCGTTTTTTAAAAAGTAAGGGATGTTAAAGGATGCATTACTTTAACTTCCATTGTAGGATATTAAGTTAAGTAACAGACAACTAACCCTTTGATTACACAATCTTTTTCTGGAGGTCTTAACTGTTCATGGCAATGAGTTGCCTGTTTACAGGTCAAGGCATATCCCTACCCTCACTTTCATTGTCAAATGACATATCTTAAAATAGAAGTGAAATATTGATTGTTATAGTGGATATTTTAATTTAGCTTAGAATCTCGGTTTTGTTATTAATGTTGAAAGAAAAGAAAAACACAGAAGGCAAATCTAATCAGTAATTACACCATACATGCATATACACAAACACACAAACTTACACCAACACATACACACATAAACCACGCCTAGACGTAGACACACCCCACCCACACATATTGAGACATAAAGGATATAATATTTATGAATAGATGATTTTTTCCCTCCAAATTCTTATATTTTCCAGTGGCATGAACAGGGTTTTGTAGCCTTGATGGGATGAAAAAATGTGACGGCAGTCCTTCACAATCTAACTTTAAGGGGCGGTATTTAAACCCCATAAAAGCCCTTTGCTTTTCTGACTTGTAAAAGTTCGCCTTTTTCATTAGAGTTTTAAATTTTAAAATATATAAATCCATATAAATTTAATCCAATGTTTAAAGAGAGACACACATATGAATTAAGAAACCACAATATTGTCCTAAGGATATAGTTTTCTTAAAAACAAACCTAACTGAACTTTACTGTTAATTACCAATCCATTTACTTGTCTTGGCTCTTATGAATTCAAATAAAATATCAAAACTATATATTTAAAGGTATATTGATCGAGTGAATTTCATTTTAGGGTTTAATCTTAGGGTTAGATATTTGCTATTTTTGAAAATGAAGATATTTGGTGGTTTCCCTCATATTGGATAGTTGATCAGAGTTAGCCCCTCAATGTCTAAAAAAAATATAAATATAGGAATATTTTTACGTTTGTTTGTTCATTACTTAAGGTTACTGAGATCTTATGATTCAAAAGGGACAAATAACCCTTGTATTTGAAAAAAAATACTCTAGCTCAGCCAAAGTGATAGAAAAAGGTAGAAAATAGAAACACTCCAAGACTTAAATCTTAAAATTGAATAGCCCAGATCCATCCAGGGGCATATGTGAAGCTATATACAAAACACTATTTGCTTTGCCCCAAGAGGTAATTAAAAAAAAATGTAGTACATGTGGTGGTTCTTGATCTTCATCATATGCATTATCAAAATAAAATTTAGGATCCTCATCTTCATCATATTATAATTATACATCATCAAAAAAAAATAAAATTTAGGATCCTCATCTTCATCCTATTATTATAATTATACATCATCAAAAAAAAAGAAAAAAAAAGAAAATTAAGGGGAAATTTTCATTTTTGGGGAGGTTGGGGGTGTCCCACCCTCCAAGAAAATAGCTTAAAACCACCACAGGACCAAGAGGAATATACCCTGAAGAGTAGAATTCAAACGGTTCAGTGGTTACTGAGATCTTAAGCTTCAGACGGACGGACGGACAGACAGACAGACATCAAGCTACTTTGTATTATAGATATATTCTTTAAACAGACAGATAAAGAGCCAAAGGGAAATCTTACTGCTTTAAAAAATTAAGATTATGAAGTGTGAATAAAAGAAAGTTCCTAATTAGAACTCGTAATGGTAGATTAGGAATATTAGTAACTTAGATTTATTCAGGAATAATGGGAATGGTATCGCATCGTATTATAGACAGCTTTCCGCGTATATTAAAATGAAAAAATATATATAGTTAAATCCGGTTTTGTTAGCCCTTGGAAACAAGGACAAAACTGGTTTTAATTAATTAATGCGCGGATATTTGTCTGTAATACGTTGCTATACATGATTTTTCAGCTGAGAACTGGTTCTCATATAGCGGATATGGGCCGGTTTCGAAGCCATACAGGAATAAATTGTGTTTTAACTATTGAATGTCTTGAAAACTAGTTTTAGTTGTATTTTTAAATACTGTAATAAAAGTAACAGGATGTCTATCCGGCTATGTGTGTATTATTGTCTTGATGTACAGAGGAACCTTGCTAACCGTTTAACCGATATGGTTTTCATTTCAAATATAGCTTCTGTGGGTCCTGGGAAGGCTTACATTTATTTTGAGGGGATACCACCAACCTCCCAAGAAAAATAACCCCAATATAAAAATTACCCCCCAAAAAACTTTTGTATTTACTTTTTAATTATCAGCTTACTGCAAAAAATGCACAATTCTTTTTTGACGCCTTTTCTCTAACCAAACACTAATGTGTCTTAGCTGATTCAGACACTGATTTTAAATTAGTCGTTTTTAACACTTTTTTGTGCTATTACATCTCCCTGTATCCCTGGTAATCTAGATTACTTGATGTTAGTTATGCTAGGATTAAAATCATTTTAATTACATTATCATTCTCCAGATTAGATAAGAACGTAATGTTGTGCACTCTAACACTTTCTACTTTTAAAAACGAAGCTTTTCTATAATAAGGATCGGTCCGTCCGTAACGGTTAGCTCTGTTGGACATGTATACTTTATTTTTTTGTATAGATTTCAAACTATTGCATAATGATCTCTATAACATTTAGTTACGATTTAGGAAGTATAGCAACTCTATAATCATTACCAGCAAGTCTGTACTTCCATTGCATTTAAAACATGCCGATTTTTTGACATCAACTTTTTTAGGATATAATTACCCTATTCACCTGATTATTTTGGAAATGATTCATAGGACAATAACTTCGGGTATTTTTATTTTTATTGGTTCCTTTAGTGGAGTGTCCAAACGTTTCAGTCAGAAGAGATATTTTTATGTATATCATTTTATATAATCTGTTGTCTTTTCCCTTTAGATCCCTAACTTGATCTGTATCTGAAACAATTAGTTTCCAAACATTGAATTAAAGTGCAAGGTGTGCAATGAAGAATTTTAGCCAAAGAGAAAATAGGTTATTATGGGAAGGACTTGGATATGCTGACTGAAAAACAATTTATTATTTAAAAACAATACAAAATCCTCATAATTGTTTACAATAATTTCTATAGATATAAGGTAAATTGATAAAATGTATTGACATTTCTAACATCTTTTTTTATCCCTGCTTGTTTTCATTTACTTAATCTTGTAAGAGAGCTTACGGGCGACTGCTGAGCCCCTACTTATACATTAAATACATCTTCAAGATAACATAATTTTTAAAAAAATAAAAGACTACTTAGCAAAAAATTTGAGTGCTTTGCAGTTATCATTCTTTTAGATTTTTATGATCTCTTCTTCTTTTCTTCTGATAGCCATCCCTTTCATTTAATGGGGGCAGTAGGAGAGGGTAAGAATGTAAATAATACACATTAAGTTAAATTATCCCTTTCTATTCTTTAAATCCATATGTAAAAGTAATAGGATGTCTACCTTTCTCTGGGTCTACCTTTCTCTGGGTCTACCTTTCTCTGGGTCTACCTTTCTCTGGGTCTACCTTTCTCTGGGTCTACCTTTCTCTGGGTCTACCTGTGTGTCTGTCTATTTAGAAGGATCTTGCTAACCGCTGAACTTATATTGTTCTCCTTTTACAGTAGCTTCTCATAGTCTTTGGAACGTTTATAACACATTTTTGGGAGGATACCACCATCCTTTGAAGAGAACAAAATGATCCCACGCCCAACCTCCCCCCTAGAAAAAAAAATATTTTTCTTTTAAAACTAAAATGGTGGGTGGTCGATCCCTCCTTCCCTCCACCCCGAATGCCTATAAAGGCATAGCCGCTAGTAATATATAGAATATATGCTTTTTATTTTATCCCTTTGGCTGTTAAAGTTAGTGCATCAGAGTGGTGTAGAACCTTGTTAATGTGGGTAAGGGAGGCTGCAGGGGGGTGAATACACCTCCCTATACACCCTTTCTACACCCCTCTGGGTGGTCCTCTGACAATAACTGGGATCCTGAACAGCTAAACTGAATTAAAAAGCCATTATGTGAAAAAGTGGATTACTTTCTAAATATACAATTTAACAGGAATTTAAAATAACTTTAACATTTTTAGTATATGGAACTGTAAATTTTCTCAAAATTATTTTTGAAGGCTTTGCTTACAAAAAATAGAAGTTGATCACCTTTGTAAAGATGACTTTTTTGTTTTAACTTAAATTAAATTAATTTTTCTTGTCGACTATATCAAATAATACATAGTATATAAGTTGTTATAACTGACATATTGTCGACGTTGTAGGAACTCAGCTGTGTTTATATTTCCGACGCTACTATCTGATTTCAAAGACCAAATAAATAATCAAGACAGGGTCCCTGCCCTGAGGGGAGAGTTGAATATAGCTCATGTCCCCTCAATTATTTTACTTTAATGCCGATCTATCGACATGAGGACAAACAAGAAACATCTATATCTACGATAGATAATGGATAAAAAAAAACTTTTTTGTCCATTGGCTTGTTCCTACAACCCTGTAATTGTCCCAATTTTTCTGGTAGAATGCATTTTTTGTTTTCCTTTGCAAGCATAGTTAACTTTTTAACTTAAATTTATACAGGGGGAAGTAAGTGTGGGGTTATGTTAGCTAATATTGTTGTAGCTATTTATTGTTTATTCAGTTCAAACAATAAATATTAATGGTTGAGTTTCATTATTTAGATTCTTCCTTCCTTCTGATCTAATTAATACTATCAGCAACGCCCCTAGAGGCCTTTAGTGGTATTTTAGGAAATAAAGGGGTAACATGAAGGTACCCTGTCCAATGGACCTATAAGAAGCTTTACTGCAAAGAAGATTTATATTGGTTTATCAGTTAGCGATATCCTTTGCAGAAAGACATCCTGTTACTTTTATATAAGGAATTTAGCTAAGATTCTACTATTTATCTTCTTATATTCATTTTTTACTGTTTTCTAAAAGATTTTGTTGCAACATTTCAATTTCCTAAATTGTAGAAATGCTGGTGATTGATAGATGGTCTACAAATGGCTTACTTTTGTTTGCTCCAATAAACTAAGAAAGGTTTAGAAAAATTTCCCTTTTTACATATAAAAGCCACTTTTATAGTTTCTGTACATATTTGTAATTCTAATATAAATTTTATTTGTTGTATATGATAAAAGATCAATTATATTTCTTGTTGTGCAGGGATAAGACATTGGCAGATAAATTGATTTACATCCCCAATGATGATACACAAAAATTAAGCCTTTTGTAGATTAGTTGAAACGTTTGGACACTCAACTTAATGAACTCAATAAAAATACCCATAGTTATTAAGCAAACAAATAAGAAAACATTATCATAAAACTTTGGGGACTAGTGTTATAGGAAGCCCATTGTCCCCTTCCTTTCTGATTTTTATGGTATTAAAGGACGGGAGGGGTAGACACCTCTTCCCTTTTCGTGGTTGAGAGTAGGAAACAGTGGCGTTCACAGGGTTTTTCCAAGGAAAAATTTTTACACTTCATTTAAACCAAGCTTTAGGGGGGTGTTAGTTTTAAGGAGTTGTAATACAGACAACCTGAGAGGTGTAATTTTGTTGTCAGGTGGGATTATACACCTCCCACCCCCCCCCCCCCCTTCAAATCTACACTTATCAATGGAGGTGTAGACTTAGAGGGGTGTATATTTTAAAGATATTTAAGGATAAAAATATCTATAAATTTATAAAAGCAATCTTTAAAATATCTCTCAGAATGAACTGTTTTTAATTGCTACCTTGGTAAATTTATTGAACATCTTATCTTAGTATTATAATCTATTAAAGGTAATATAAAATACTTAGATTAATCGTTGATAAAATGATAGTTAAACCTTCTAAAAAATGTAAAACTTTAAAATATCTTGAAATATGATAATTAGAAAATTTTAATATTTTCTTTCCATCCTTATATAAAAGTGAAAGGATCTGTGTGCGTCTGTTTCTTAGTACCAAAGGATCTCGCTAACTGCTGAATAGATATGGTTATCCTTTACAATGTGGCTTTTCATAGGTTCTGGGAAGGCCTCTAGTAGTCGGTAGTATGAAAATAAAATGTAAGCTCAATAAAAAAATGTTTAAAACTATAAATCATAATAAAATTAATGCATAAAAGAATGATTAAAATAATTCTTTATTTTACATATTCTTTTACTCCTGTATTTATGTGATAAATCTTTTTCTAGACTGCTACGTGTCTGGATTCTATGGAAATCAATTTTAGATTTCTTGTACCGTTCTAAAATGAGCAAAAAATAGAGAATACATCTTAGAACAACAAGTTTTTGCAAGCTTTTTTGGCAGCTCCTTTTCTTTTAATCTATTGTCTGTTTGTACATATATCTGCCAGTCGATTTTTCATCTATCCTGCCATGCTATTATTTAAATTTAAATTTTAATTAAATTTCTTTTGTTTAGGATAATTATGTAAAGGTTCCAATTCACACCGCTATTACTCCATATAATCTCTTTTTTTAAAGATGAAAGGTATTCTAAAAAGTATAAGGTTAAAATTTACAACGTTATTACTCTATTTAAACTCTTTTGTCAAAGATAATTATGCCAAGGTATTCTTAAAATTATAAGGTTTTAGATTTACAACTTAAAGATGTTTCCATTCATCTTACGGTTAGATACAAGAATAGATTTGTGTAATATTTCTTAGTTTTGTTTACTTGGCAATAAAATTGGGGGTGGTTGATTCAAATTTGAATAGAACAGGAACAATTTCTCCTAGGGTTGATGATCTATCTCCACCACCTAATTTAAAATGTCTAGAACCAATGACAAGCTTTTCTGTTCAGCCGTTTACAAGTTATTACTGAGCCTGCAACGAATCTTATACCAATAGTTCTAACATAAATTTTTGAGAAGTATTGAATTATCAACTCAAAGACCAAAAACTAAGAACAGTTAAATTTTAGTTTGGTAACTCATGTGTTACAAAATAATATAAAAGATACTAGTAAATTTATATACAGTAATATATTTGTGTATCTAAACGTCTTATGGGTGATTATAGTATGGTCAAAGAAAGGAGGATTAAATTTAAAATATTGAAACCGCAAATTAACAAGAATGATGTCCTATAATAGTAACAGTATTTTATGATAGAGAGAAAAAATAATATACAAGTTGAAAGATACTAAAGGACAGGTTGTGCCCCTAACATTTAAGAGGCTTATGATTTGAAGGTTTGGTGTACTGAAAAATAACCTAAAAATCAATAGGTATATAGGCTTACCTATGATAAAGTACACAATCGGTTCAGTGGTTAGCTAGATCTTAACGAACAAGCAAAAGAGCCATACTATGTATATTTATTTAATTAAAGATGACATGTTTTATTTAAAGCTACATTCTATATGCTACTTCAATATTTTTTCACTTATTTCAATAAAATGTTTATATTGGCTGTTCCTTTAGCCTCTAAATTATTTTAATAAACCTAAAGCATGTCTGTAACGGATTACTTTTTTTCGTTAATCACGGTAGTTTTAATTGCATTATCTATTTCAAACTTTTCATGGTGGTTCCTGTAGTAGTTAGGTGTGATTTAGAAAGCGTAGCAACTCTATAATCGTTACCAGAATGTTCGTACGTCCATTTTAAACATGTTAATTTTTAGCTTTTTTAACAAAATTTTTTTATGTAATATTATAATCGGTATAGTATCCTAAAAATATCCCATATTCGATTCCCACGATTTAGATTCCCACAAACGGATTCCCAGAAATTAGATTCCCCTAATGTTGAATATTCTATGTTATTCTTTTCCCCATAACTCTTTGACCAAATGCACTTAAAAGTTTGGGAATATAAAATAGGGAATTCGATTATGGGGAATCAATTTGGTGAAAAGTACTTAGAACGATTATAATCTGATTGATCTGAATGTTGAAATACTGATTCCTAGGACAGCAAAGTAAAATGTTATAAGCGAAGCATCTCTATAATCAAGCATTAAACATGTAAGTATGTTCTTAAACATTATAATGTATTCAAACAGCTTTACAACAAATTTACAATTTGGTTTCGTCTGTTATACACTTATTATTCCGTTCTGACACTTTACAAATGTTAATGTTCATTTATCCTACTGTTTCAGAGCTTTTATGGATGTTGTCATCCTTGTTTTCCTTTATATTTTCCCATCCCAACGATTATTGTTTGTATAAAGCCCATTTCATTTTTAAAATGTATTACCTACCTGCTTTTATCGATATTTTTTATTTGATTTCAATTTACACACTGAGTCGAGTAACAGTTTTCTTGAATACAGATAGTAGCATATTATTGGATAACTTATTAGAATTATATCGTTTTAGAAATAATTTTCAATTCTTAAATAAAAGTAACAGGATGTCTGCCTGACTTAGTGTCTGTCTATACTGAAGAATCTTGCTAACTGCCAAACCGATATGGTTCTACTTTACAATTTGGCCTCTAGAAAAGGTTTATTTATCTTTTTGGGAAAGGTAAATCCACTCACCTATGAGAAATCGCTCGTAGATGTATGTATTATTTTCTCAGTCCATAATTTTGCTCCCCTGTTTTCTATTAAAGCACTTCACAGCATTTTAATGAGTAAAGCTACTCTATAATTTGTTTTTAAGTAAGTAGAAACCAGTTTGATTAAAGCTTAAGTTATTTTCTGCTTTTCCTTTTAGACATTCCATAATTTTAGTAATGATTAACAAAATTATCCCTTCAAAATTATTGGATGAAAAGTTAGAACACTACAAGGATGAAACATAATGCAATAAAAGTATCCTAAGTGTTAGAGCCACCGAATAAAAAATGGAGTTATATATCTTTTAACTGTTTACGTGCCTACATATCTTTATAATTACATTTTTTAACAATATAAAGATAATGAATTTTGAATGGTTCTCATCCTTGTTATTTATTTATTTTGATCATCCTTTTAAGCTTTTACTAAGGCTAGTCATATTGGGGTATTCTTGTTTTACAGAAGAGATTTAAAGATACTTGTTGGAACTATCAAAAAACTTACTGCAAAATAAAATAATCTCTAACTATTGTAAATATTTTTTTTTCATGGTTGCTTATTCAGAATGATAATATAGCTTATTTAAAACTGAAGATAAACTGAAAACTATTTTACTAATGTAAATCCAATTATATAAAGTAGTAAGGTTTTTTTTGTCTGTAACATAAGATTTAGATAACAACCGAACCGATTTAGTTCTCTATTGAAGCGAAGTATCACAAGGTACCAGGAATGTTTTAGGCTACTTTATTTTGAGATTTAAGTCTTGGCATGGTTTTAGGCTAATTTCGCTGCTAATACAAAGCCCCTAGATGTTAGAGGCGAAACCGCTTGTTTAAAATATGATATTCATCAAAACGTCTATAAAACATACAATAACTCCAAAGTTACGGCTGCTCTGAAAAATAAATACTTAAACCTTAAAAATAGGAAGGCCCAAATATCCCAGCTTCCATTTTTTTGTTGAAACCTTTCTGGCCATATCGTGAACATTATTACACACGAGAAAGAATCTCTTTTAAATCTTAATGGTGTGTCTACTTTTTTGCTAAATTTTTATAAATAAACTCCAAGTCAAAGTAAGTAAAGAAACATTTATTCAGGGACGAAGGGGACAAAGGGGCTGTCCATCACAAAAGTCGCCAAAGTTTTACAAAGACGTTTTCTTATTCATTGGCTCAACAGCCTTGGGGACTTTTATTGAATTTTGATCGGTTGGTTCATTAAGTTGAGTGTCCAAACCTTTCAGCTATTAATTGTAATCTACAGAAAGGTTGATTTTGTGTACCATCAATGGAGATATACATCAATTTAAAGGCCATTGTCCTATCCCTTATGTATATTGCAGTTTTTAATTTAAAAAAATGGTGACATTGGAGGCACTGTAACTCTTGCTAACCTGTAAGAACGCCTTTCAATATGATGGGTTGCTAACCGAAATTTGTAATTTTGGTTGTTTTGCAAGATTCACACAGTCTCATTACAGATTCAAATAAAGAATTTATAGCCATATTATCCAACTATATTATTCTACATCGATGAGTATAATGTAAAAATCGCTTATAAAATACTTACTTTGGTTTCTTAAATATTTATGAATTTAATATATACGTGATTATATTGACAGAGGAAAATTAGTCGTCAATATGGCTTGCTAATATGGACCGTATTTGTTGGTCAGTTCGTTCATCCAGTAAATCGGTAAAGGAAGTGAATCGGAATTGTTAATTTAGAAAGCTGCGAGAATTACTGTATTAGTACAAAGGAAAATCTGACTTAACATCCAATTATCATCCTATTATACATCCAATATTATCATCCTTTTGCTGGGCATTGATTTTTTTTATTCAAAACACAAAATTTTGTCTTTTTCTAATTTAAGGGTTAATTTAAAAGTTTTTTTTAAAAATTATTTAACTAACAAAATATCAATAAAGGCTGAGTATTTAACCTTAAGGAACAATACCGGATAACTATATATAGCAATCACCCACTAAACACCTACAAATTTCTTAAAAACACAATTTTAAAAGGGGTAGGTAATTAAGATTGACCTCTGCAAAATAACTTAAAAACTACCCATTGAACACTACAAAGCAATCTTAAAATGGTGAAAGTCTCATTTGAGCCATTTTATTGCTAATTGGTTAAATGCACAACAAATATTTTATTTTATTTATCATTTATGTGTTTCCTATTCTATACCAAGTATTCTATGTTCTTCCCCCCAGAGTGGGGCGAAATTTAAAATAAATTGCCTCTTATGTTTCAACCCTAAAGTTTTCTATTCTGAAGCAGGCAAGAGACAACTATTGTTAAAAATCATATTCTGGTACAAATTGCGTTAATACTGGTTACAGTAAAAAGACATACTTTCATTTTCTGGACTTGATTATATAGATGCATCGCTTATAATATTGTACCTTTTTCCCCAGTAAATATTATTTCAAAAATCAGATGAATATGATAATTATAGACCTAGTAATAGTGTCTAACTTTTTATCTTTGTGACGTAACAAAAATCCATCTCTTTTTTAGGCGTTTCCTTTCCCACCACCCCTCTAATCCTTCGATTTTTGTTACGTCACAAAGATAAAAAGTTAGACACTATTACTAGGTTCTATAATTATATCATAAAAAAATGTTGTCAAAAAAGATAAAATTCAAAATATTTCAAATGGACTTATGGTAACGATTATAGAACTGCTTTCTAAATCGTACCTAACGTTAATAGGAATCTTCATGCAAAGTTTTATTTCAGTACTAGTAACCAAACGCAAAATTCTACGAAAAAAGTTTAGAAGAATTTATTTTAAAATACGCGGATTTTTTCCTTTGAATAATTTTCTATGTCCCTGATTTTCCACCCTCCCATCATTCCATCAATCCCTTTCTAAAAACAGAGTTTTTACAAAGTAAATTTTTTTTATGGGAGGGAAGAGGAATGTGCTTTTAAATACCAACCTATAGAAACGGTTAACAACAATTTTATTAGCAGGTCTAAATGCATTAAAAATCCAAATTTTACAGACAACCAACCCTATGATTTGTATGAAAGTCCTAACTGTGCATGGTAATGAGTTGCACCTGTTTTATGCCAAGGCATTCATCTCTTGTCTTTCTATTAATGACATAGCACAGTAGTCACAACTTTTAATGTCTTCAGTTATGGCGCGTTTTAGGCCGAGATTCTAATCCAAACAAAATGTACAACGTACAAAAGGCCGAATTTTAGAAATAAAAAAATACCCAAAATAAATTTTTGTTATTACAACAAAACACCTTTAAAGTAAGAGTAAATTATCTGTAAAAAAGTAATTTTGTTCAGAAATGGGCCGAAAATTTAAGTTTATAGTGGTGTATTGTATATTTAATACTTTCTATGCTGGCTAAATGGATATATTATTATTTGGATATTACACCGGATTTGTATGTTATCTGATAAAATGAATTCGCTGCTGATATAAAAAACGAAACTTTCCATCCACTCCCGTTACCCCATCCCCTCCCTTCTACTGGATGTACGAAATGGCCAGTAAATGAGTTCCATGTTAGCAAACTTAATTTACAACAATTACTCCCCTGGCATATTATCCACGTATATTTAATACTTTCTATGCTGGCTATTTAATTTTAGAAAGCGATACTTCTTAATAATTAGAGCTATTGTTTTTTTTTGTAAGCAAGAATGTAATTCTTTTTTAGTAGCGAAACTACAGTAGAATAATTATTGTAAGTTAAAATTTTTAGAATTATATTATAAATTGAAAAGTTGTATTTTAAGCTACGCGTTCATGAAAGCTTTTATACTTGTCGATAGCAAAAATAATCAAAATCTTTACTTTTTAAATTAAATTTTAGATATAGTATTAAAATTAATAGCTTATATGTATATAGTTTTAGATAATATTTAAACAAAAAATCATTAACTATTTTCTTCTAAAACACGATGTTGTTTTATGTTTCGTTGAATTTATCAAATAAATATTTTCCTATATGCTTAAGAATTCAAAATAATTTCAAACCTTCTTTAAAGACACTTAAAAACACTTCAAAAATACATTTTATTTACAAAATATTTTAGAAAAAAAAATTTATATGCATATTTTTAAAAATTTTTATTTTAATTTTAATAAGAAAGATTGAACAATACCCCCAAACCTTAAATTAGATATTAACGACTTTTTGGGTAAAAAAGGTAATATTACTTTTTTCTTGCAATTAGTGTTCTTACTACGTTACATCATTAAGTGTTGGCCTCGTAAAATATTTTTTTGAAAAAAAAATTATTAAGGTATTACAGCATGGCTTTCAAATAGATTGATATCAGCAGAGCCATACTGAAAATTTATGTATTGTATCGTATTACAGACTATTTTCTAAGTTTAATAGAAAGAAAATCATATTCTTTTACCAGTTTTGTTGGCTAAAACCTTCAGCCTGTAAGGGACAACATAACTAAATTATTCGTATAACTTTATTTCACTATCCGCGGAAAGATGTTTACAATATGATGCGATAAATAACTAGTGTTGGTTATAAGATGCTAAACATTTCTGTGTGTCTGTCCATACTGCACGTTTGGACGACATTGTCAATAAGTATTAAATTATTTGAATAAATATGCGCTTTAATTTTGATAATCTATTAATAAACAAGGTTGTGACGATCACCTTTAAAACTTTATGGAGATACAGACATACCATACTAACAGAGTAGCTTGCAAACTTCTTAAATCACCCCTTTCTTGATAAATAATAATAATTTATCTTCCTATGGACATACCTTTTGATAAAAGAATGAAAACGCTGTATGGGATATCATAAACGAAGCTACTTTATGACACTAATGTCCGTTCTTCCGTCATACAAAAAAAATTTAGGAAACGAGATGTTTTAGATAGCTAAATGAAAAGATATATAAAGAGGATTCTTTTGACAATTAAGTATTTTCCCCATAGCAAACTTTCAAATATTTTAATACAATTAAATGGACATAGGATATACGTGGATACATTGACAGGTGAAAATTTGTCAATTTAGTTTGCTACCATGGGACTCATTTATTGGTCATTTCGATTCCAGTAGGATGGGACAGTATGGGGTAACGGGTTGAATTTTAGCCAGCTTTGAGTATAACTCTATCAGAGTATATGAAAAACTGGTGCAATATCCAAGTACTAAGTCAACGCTATTTTGGATGCTGTCATCCTTGATATTTTATATTATCTAATGAACAATTTTTATTATATTTTCTCCGGCTCAGTACCCAATAATAAGATCAGGGCCTCCTCTTAAAACAACCAAATTAAAAGAAGGTGTAAGTCTGTTTAGCAGACATAGTACCTTGGGCTGTCTAAATTCGAAATTATCCAATATCTCAAAAATGAATATTACATATATGAATATCCTATATGATTTTGTTTATTTATTTTTATTTTCAAAAAAAAATAATCAACTATGTAATAATAGGAACATGACAAACCTTATTAATTTTTATATTTTCTGTATTTTTAAGAAAAGATAATTAAGTGTGTAATATTGGGTAAGAAAAGATAATTAGTGATGTAATATTCGTCAATATAGCATCCTTAATGATGTTAGGTAAAAGGGGTTTATTTTCTAATTTTTCAAAAAGGGGTACTTGTAAATTTTTTCCGAAAAAAATCACTCAACCTTGCATGACTTTTGAAACTATTAGTACTTGAAGTTTTTAACAAATAATTATATTTGGCTTGTCATTATTGGGTTTATAACAATTTATCTACTTTGGGGCTACTTTGTCCAATCCCTTAACCCTTAACGGTTGGGGGGGGGGGGGGCGTTGAACGCCCCCCCTTCCGGTTTTTTCTATCTCATTTTCTGTGTGTGAAAGATAAAGAGCCCAAACTGCTTGACTTTTTAAGTATGGGTATAACACATAACTGAGAGTTGGAATTTTTTGAATATCTCCATCCTGGCGGGCACAGGATGCCAGCAAACCTGGCAGGGTGATCCAAAATTTTTTAGCCCTCTAGCTCTAATAGTAACTGAGATAATGAGGGGGGGCGTTCAACGCCCCCCCCCCCCCCGACCGATTAAGGTGCGGCAAGGGGCCCGACCGTAAAGGGTTAAGATCCCTGTTAATAGTAGACAGTCAACCTGCTAACAAAAGTCGTAAAAAATTCTTTTTAAAAAGTCTTATCCACTAAAATCCATTATTTTCTAGGCCTCAGTTTCGCTTCGCTTCTCTTTTAAAAACACCTCTTTATCCCTAGATAAATAAGTTTGGTCAAATCAAGATTTTTTACAGATTTTTTTTCCCTAAAGAGTAGAATCCAATCAGTTCAGTGGTTACCAAGATCTTAAGGGACAGACAGACGGACAGACATCAAGCTACTTTGTATTAGAGAATAGAGTTATACACATTTTTAATAGCAAAGCTTTTCTATAATTAGAGTCGGTCCGTCCGTCCGTCCGAGATAGATAGCTTTTATTCATTAATTTAGGCATGTTAGAATTGTCCTTTTGATTTCAAACTTTTCATGGTGATTCCTGTAGTAGTTAGGTACGATTTAGAAAGTGTATCAAATCTATAATCATTACCAGAATGTCCGTACTTCCAATTGTAAACAAGTTGTTTTTTCTACTTTTTTAACAACACATTTTTAAAAGCGAAGCTTTTCTATAATTAGGGTCGGTCCGTCCGTCCGTCCGAGATAGATAGCTTTTATTCGTTAATTTAGGCATTTTAGAATTGTCCTATCGCTTTCAAACTTTGCATGATGATTCCTGTAGTAGTTAGGTACTATTTGGAAAGCGTAGCAACTCTATAATCATTGTCAGAATGTCCATACGTATATTTTAAACATGTTAATTTTTGGTCCGAGATAGATAGCTTTTATTTGTTAATTTATGCATGTTAGAATTGTCCTATCGATTTCAAAAATAGCATGATGATTCCTCTAGTAGTTAGGTACGATTTAAAAAGCGAAGCAAATCTATAATCATTACCAGAATGTCCGTACGTCCATTTTAAACATGTTGATTTTTCTACTTTTTTAACAACAAAATTTTATGTGATCTAATTATCCGTTTGATCTGGTTTTTGGTATATTGATTCCTGGGACAACAAAGAACAATATTATTAGCAAAGCAACTCTATAATTAACTCATAAAATGTAAGTATGTCCAAAAACATTATCCTGTATCAAGCAGTTTTTCAACAAATTTACTTACAATTTTGCTTCGACTCTTATACTTTATATTCTGATTATTCAGTTCAGACACTATACAAGTGTTAATGTCCGTTTGTCCTAACGTTTCAGTGCTTCGCTTTTATGGATGTTGTCATCCTTGTTTTAATTGATTTTTTGGGGGAGTTGGGAATTTTTCTTAATGCAATCCCTCTCTGTCATCCTTGTTATGTGATCTAATTATCCGTTTGATCTGATTTTTGGTATATTGAATATTAATCAACTCTATAATCAACTTTTAAAAATGTAAGTACATCCATAAACATTATCCTGTATCATGCAGTTTTGCAACAAATTTACTTACAATTTTGCTTTGACTCTTATACTTTTACATTCTGATTATTCAGTTCAGACACTATACAAGTGTTAATGTCCGTTTGTTCTACCATTTTAATGCTTCGCTTTTATGGATGTTGTCATCCTTGTTTTAATTGATTTTTTGGGGGGGTTGGGAATTTTTCTTAATGCAATCCCTCTCGGTATAATGATACCCTTGCAGAAATAGTTATAAACTCTCCTATACAAGTGTTAATGTCCTTTTGTTCTACTGTTTTAATGCTTTGCTTTAATGGATGTTGTCATCCTTGTTTTAATTAATTTTTTTTTGGGGGGGGATTGGAATTTTTAAAAGCGAAGCTTTTCTATAATTAGGGTCGGTCCGTCCGTCCGTCCGTCCGAGATAGATAGCTTTTATTCGTTAATTTAGGCATGTTAGAATTGTCCTATCGATTTCAAACTTTGCATGATGATTCCTGTAGTAGTTGGGTATGATTTAGAAAGCGTAGCAACTCTATAATCATTGCCAGAATGTCCGTACGTCCATTTTAAACATGTTAATTTTTTTACTTTTTTAACAACAAATTTTCAAGTGTTTTAATTATCCGTTTGATCTGATTTTTGGTATATTGATTCCTGGGACAACAAAGAACAATATTAAAAGCGAAGCAACTCTATAATCAAGTCCAAAAATGTAAGTATGTCCATAAACATTATCCTGTTTTTAAGCAGTTTATCAACAAATTTACCTACAATTTTGATTCGACATTTATACATTTATGTTCCGATTTTTCAGTTCAGAAACTATACAAGTGTTAATGTCCGTTTGTCCTACTGTTTCAGTGCTTCGCTTTTATGGATGTTGTCATCCTTGTTCTTGATGCAATCACTCTCGGTATAATGATACCCTTGCAGAAATAGTTATAAACTCTCCTATGAACAGCTGCTATTTATACTTTTTAAAAGCAAACCTTTTCCATAATTAGGGTCGGTCAGTCCGCCCGTACGAGATAGTTAGCTTTTATTCGTTAATTTAGGCATGTTAGAATTGTCCTAGCGATTTCAAACTTTGCATGGTGATTCCTGTAGTAGTAAGGTACGATTGAGAAATCGTAGAAACTCTGTAATCGTTACCAGAAGCTCCGTACGTCCATTTTAAACATGTTGTTTTTTTTACTTTTCTAATAAGAATTATTTATGTGATAAAATCATCCGATTGATCTGATTTCTTATTACTGATTCCTATTACAATAAGGTACAATATTATACAATATTATAATCAAGTATTAAAAATGGCAGTATGTCCTTAAACAGAATTCTGTTTTTAAGAAGTTTTGCAACAAATTTACGTATAATATTGTCAAACCTTATATTTTTATATTTTGTATATTCAGTTCTGACACTCAACAAAAGTTAATGTTCGTCTGTCATATCGTTTCAGAGCTTCGCTTTTATGGATGTTATTATCCTTGTTTGTGTGTAATTTAATAACGAACAACTTTGGTTTAATGATTTTCCTATCAGTCGATTAAAACATGGAGAAAAGTGTCATTTAATGAAAGTGTGTTGAAAATTACCAACTTTGCCTCGCCACTGAGATCGCCTCACTTTAACCTATGATTGAATTTCCTAATAATCAATGACTTATTAGTGAAACAAGGAAAATAATTTCCAAATTTAAATCAGTTTCAGCTCTAAGCATGTCTAAAACTTTTATTGATCTTTAAACAAGGATGACAACATCCATAAAAGCGAAGCACTGAAACGGTAGGACAAACGGACATTACCTCTTTTATAGTATCTGAACTGAATTATCAGAATTTAAAATTATAAGAGTTGAAGCAAAATTGTAAATAAATTTGTTGAAAAACTGCTTGAAGTAGGATAATGTTTATGGACATACTTACATTTTTGGACTTGATTATAGAGTTGCTTCGCTTATAATATTGTTCTTTGTTGTTCCAGGAATCAATATACCAAAAATCAGATCAAACGGATAATTAGAACACTTGAAAATTTGTTGTTAAAAAGGTAGAAAAATCAACATGTTTAAAATGGACGTACGGACATTCTGGAAATGATTATAGAGTTGCTACGCTTTCTAGATTGTACCCAACTACTACAGGAATCATCATGCAAAGTTTGAAATCGATAGGACAATTCTAACATGCCTAAATTAACGAATAAAAGCTATCTATCTCGGACGGACGGACGGACGTACGGACGGACGGACGGACGGACCGACCCTAATTATAGAAAAGCTTCGCTTTTAAAAAATGTTTAATACATTTTTTAACTTTAGGTTACAATAGATTACATGTTTATTTTGATGGAGATACGTTGTGACGTACAGCCAAACAAATTAGATAGAAGCTGCGCTTCTTAAAAATATATCTGGATGTGTGTGATGGGGGAGGGGGGGGGGGGGTCAAACAAGGTCAAGTTATTTGACCGAAAAGAAATGTTGTTAATTATGTTATATGATACTTAGGGGTTGGGGGAATTATTCATATTTGTTTTTTCTCCTCCCATTCAAACTAAATTGTTCTATCCTTTCTTTGCATCTCAAATAATATTTTATTTGTTATTAAGGTAATAGAGGTGGTTTAATTTTAAGCTGTATTGTTAAGGGGAACCATATTAGTTGAGAGGTTAGCACATATATTGCTTAAGGACAGGTTTTAAGCCATTTTAATAATATTAGTTCAATTTAATAAGGATGACAAACAACATTCACCGTAAATACTAAATACTATAATAAAGAAAAAAACAACATTATGCTATTAAACATTAGCCTTTTGTATTGGAATAAAATTGTGGATAAGCATCAAATTTCGTTTTAATCGGTAGAAAAGTAAGAATACAAGTCCATGTTTAAGGACAAGTCTCCCCCCTCCCCCTTTGCTCAGTATCATACAGAGCAGCAGTGGAATTAACACAATCTTTTGAGCTTAGCTACTTTATGACTCAATATTATTTTCAACAAAACGGTTAAATTGATAGAATTTCAAAATTTATCAGGGATCTAAAGGGACAAGACAATGGACAATAAATTGATGTACATCCCCAATGATGATACACAAAATTAACCCCTTTTTGTAGATTATAATTAGTGGTTGAAACATTTGGACACTCAACTCAATAAACCGATAATTAAAGTCGCAAAGTTGCAACAAATAAGAAAATGTTACTAAATGCTTTTGAGTCTAGTGTAATAAACAGCCCAATGTTCCTCCCTCCCTGAAATTTATCTAAAATCATAATAATGAACAATGGAGGATAATTTGATATCTCAATCTGATTATAATAAACATTATTAGCACCTATCTTCAGATTAAAATTATTGGTAGTTTGATGGTTTGGTCAGATGTTGTCATCCTTTTTAATTTTTTAAGAGCTAACCATTTTGTTATTCAAATTTACTTGTTTTAAATTAGTAAATGGGTTAATGTTTGGCTTTATTTCTCAAACCGTTTTATGATGCATTTGTTTGAGCAAACCAGGAGGGAGGTGCCATTGGACCATAAATTACACTTGTACCCAAAGTTTTATAACCAGTTCATACAGGATAATGTTTATGGACATACTTACATTTTTAGGACTTGATTATAGAGTTACTTAGCTTATAATATTGTACTTTGTTGTCCCAGGAATCAATATACAAAAATATACAAAAATCAGATCAATCGGATAATTGATCACATAAAAATTTGTTGTTAAAAAAGTAAAAAATCTACATGTTTAAAATGAACATACCGACATTCTGATAATGATTATAGAATTGCTGCGCTTTCTAAATCGTACCTAACTACTACAGGAATCACAATGCAGAGTTTGAAATCGATAGGACAATTAACATGCATAAATTAACAAAAAAGCTATCCATTCCGGATGTACAGACGGACGTACATACGAAAGGACGGACCGACCCTAATTATAGAAAGCCTTGCTTTTAGAATATGACGAAACGCCCCTTGCCACTAAAGGGACTATACCCAAATAAAGGAACCTACAGGAATAAGACAATGGCAGATTAATTGATGTACATCCTCAATTATGGTAAACAAAATTACCCCTTCTATACATTACGATTAGGGGTTGGACGTTTGGACACTATAGTTAATAAACTAACCAATCAAAATTCGATAAAAGTCCTCAAAACTTTTTGAACAATGATTTGTTTATTTCTTATCGTAAATGGGAAATTTTCATCAATTTATCGTCCATTGTCTTATTCCTTAAGTCCCCAAAGTTGTTAAGCCAACGAAAAAGAAAACGTTATTATCAAACGTTGGAAACTAGCAGAGAGAGAGGGGGGGACAATGGGCTGTTTATTAAACTAGTCCCCAAAGTTTTACGATAATGTTTTCTTATTCGCTGGCTTAACAACTTTGTGGTCTTTTATTGTATTTTGAATGGTCAGGTTATTAATATAGCAGTGGTTATACCAACAAAATTGAAAATTCAGTAAAGTTCACCAAAGTTGTTAAGCCAACAAATAAGAAAACGTTATTTTAAGACTTTGGGAACTAGCAGAGAGAGAGAGAGAGGGGGGGGGGCATTTTGCTGTTTATTACACTAGTCCCCAAAGATTAAAATGGCGTTGCTACAAAAGACCAACTCTACAAAAGACCAACGCCTACAAAAGACCAACGCCTACAAAAGACCAACTCTACAAAAGACCAACGCCTACAAAAGACCAACTCTACAAATGACCAACGCCTACAAAAGACCAACGCCTACAAAAGACCAACACCTACAAAAGACCAACAACTACAAAAGGGTCAATTTTTTAAAAGCAAGGTTGTATCGGGTTCGAAACTATTCCGTTACTAACAAACACAGACTTTGGACAAACTGTCGGACGGAATTTTAAAATTCAGCCTGTGGACAAAGTTATTCAAGAAAGAAATTTCGGTTTTGAATTTTGTCCTTGTGTTTTAGTCGCCATATTGGATATCATTAAAATTGGAAGATTTTTTCTTTAAAATTTAGAAGATTTTCAAGCCATTATTTGATTACATTGATACAAAAAAATAATTACAATTTTTTTCTTGTAATTGTGTCGCTTAAAATCTATTTAAAGCATACATTATATTCATTATATTTATTAATTTGATAAATACAAATATGATGCTACACCAGTTGCAGCTATAGACCTTCCAGCTCTACGATTTTTTGTAGTCGTTGGTCTTTTGTAGGCGTTGGTCTTTTGTAGGGTTGGTCTTTTGTAGGCGTTAGTCTTTTGTAGAACCGACTAGTTGGTCTTTTGTAGGCGTTGGTCTTTTGTAGAGTTGGTCTTTTGTAGCAACGCCATTAAAATAACGTTTTCTTGTGCGAAGGCTTAACAACTTTGGGGACTACAGAAGGGGTAATTTTATGTGTCATCATTGGTAATGTACATATATTTAACAGCCATTGTCTTATCTCTATAGATCCCTATATTTTGATATAATTTCAGTATTTTGATTGATTGGTTCCAAACTAGCAGAATCCTAACTTTTTTTGGCCAATAATTTAATTATTTTTTTTTGTATTGTAATTGGCAATTTTCATAATTTTATACTTCATTTTCTAATTAATTAAGATTCATGGTTAAGATTAAATTTAGTTTGAAGTAAAAACAAGAATCATGTAGAATCCATGTAGTGAAAGCGATGCTAAAACAAGGATGACAACATCCATAAGTATCGAAGCTCAAAATTTATTGATAGACATCAGGAAAAATAATCTTTTAGGTATGTTAAAAGACATAAATGAAATAAATCCCGAAACCTTTTGAAAATGTATGTTATCTTTTGAAGCATTAAGCTAAGAAGAAAAACGTGAAATCTAGGAATCGATCTAGCCCCCCAACCAATAGCAAGTCTTTAATAAACTTGGTGAAAATATGTATAATGTTGACTTAATTATTCCCTAAAAATTCCAGCTGTTTATCTTGAACAGGAGTCGAAAAATCATGAAAACTTGAAAAACTAGGAAGTGATCTAGCACCCCAACCAATTATCATATCTTAAAAAAAGCTTTTTAAAAATGTTGACTTGATTAATCCCTAAAAAATCCAGTCGTTTATCCTGAACAGGAGTTGAGATAATCATTAAAATTGAAAAACTAGGAATCGATCTAGCACCCGAATTAATATACAAATCTTAATTGAACTTAGTAAAAATATGTATGATGCAAATTTACTTAATCCCTGAAAATTTCAGTTGTCTGTCTTGAAAAGGAGTCGAGAAAATTATGAAAACAAAAAAATCTAGAAATCGATCTAGCACCCCAATTAACATACAGATGGACAAAACAATGTATAGATTAGATGCGCATTTATCATGGGAATCTTCACTAACAATTTCAGCTGTCTTTAATAGGAGCCGAGAAAATCACGTTTCCCCCATTTTGTCTCAGATAGACGGACAGACGGACAAACAGACGGACGAACAGACGGACGGATGGACCGACGGACTGACGGACGGACATTTCGAATGATAGAGTAGCTTCGCTACTAAAAATCACGTTTCCCCCACGTTTCCCCCAAATTTACTATAATCGCAATAATTTTATGTAGACTTATGCATTTTATCCTGTAAATGTTAGTTTGTCCTTTCATTTCAGAGCTTCGCTTTTATGGATTTTCAATATTTGGTTCCTAAATCTGTATTAAAGTTAAATGATATGTGAGCCACAACATACGTAGATTTTAAAATTTAAATTGAGCGGCTCATAGTAATTGTAGAATAAGGTAGGCATACCATTAGAACCAGTATGAAGTCTATTTTAGGTCAACTGACTTAAAACTTGACTTGTTTAAGATTGTAAAAGGGGCTCTTTGAAAAGATTTTGTGTTAAACAGTGAAACTGTTGAAACAGTAAGTTTAAACATTATTGTCAACCATATTTTTTAGAAGCACAGCTTCGCTATAATAAAAATTTATCTGTTCGTCACAACGTATCTCTAATGTAATAAATAAGTAATCCTTAATGTTTACTATGTACACATAAGATACTTTTTCATAAGCTTTCACTTTAAACTGCCCAAATACTTAGATATTATTTTCTTTGTTTGAAGGGATTATTTGGAAATTCGATATTTCCTCCCCCCCCCCCCCGTCACAAAAAATAGAGTTAAAAGTATGTTACAGGGATAAAGTTATAATTACAAGATGATAAGTTAAAAGTATTATAGGGATAATGAGTAGTTGGTGTGAAAATTGGGAGGAGCAATTTATAGATTCATGGAAAGAGGCGTATATTATAATACAATTAAGAATTATGAAACCATATTTCAGGAAGGAAGTAATATAATTTGAATACCAAGATTTTTTAAATGGTTCAACCTAATGTGACAAAGAGGGAGGAGAAATTTATAGATTCCAAGAAAGAGGCGTATATCATAATACAATTAAGAAGGAAATAATATAATTTTGAATCAAAAATTGTTTGGTATTTACAGTTTGAAAAAAAGAAAATATGTTATCCCACTTTTTAAATCTAATCCAGCCTTTAACAATTCAAGTATTAAAATTCATCCAATTTCCATTGTAATTATAATATAATTATTGATTGATATCAATTTTATATAATTGAATCAATAAACAAATATTTGATATGTTCATTATTACATTAGCTTCCTTCATTTTACGATTTTAACACTAGTCTCCTAGCTAAAACAAACTTTGCTAAAACAGATATAGCACTGATTTACTTAATCCTAAATCCCTGTGTTTGCCTGTCAATTCAGGGTTAAATTGAAAATGAAAGTTAAATAATAAATCAATGTTCAGCGTCTCATTTAGTTATTATGAATAGAGGGTAAGAGGGTGGGGGGGGGGGTTTGGTTAAGGCTATTTTTGTCAAATTTTAACATATTCACTTATTAACAAGGATGACAACATCCATAAAAGCGAAGCACTGAAACAGTAGGACAAACGGACATTAAGACTTGTATAGTGTCTGAACTTAATAATAAGAATATAAATATAAGTCAGCTACTCTATAAATTAATATGCTCCCTCGTCTTTGATAAGAAACTGAATAAGGAAAACGAAATTTCTGACAACTATAATTATATGGTGAATTATATGTTTTACATCTTTCTCAACATCTATATCGTACCTAACTACTAGAGGTATGGTATCATCATGCAAAGTTTGAAATCAATAGGACAATTCTAACATGCCTAAATTAAGGAATAAAAGCTATTTATCAAGGACGGACATACGGATGGACAAACCGATCCTAATTATATGAAAGCTTCGCTTTTAAAAATATCATCCTTATAATAAAGTAACAGGATGTGTGTTTGTCTGTGTGTACCAAAGGATCTCGCTAACCGCTGAACCGGTTGGGTTCTCCTTTACACAGTAACTTCTCATAGGTCCCGGGAAGGTATATAACTATTTTTGGGGGAGGGTACCACCACCCTCCCAAGAGAAATCGCCCCTAGAAAAAAATTACCTCTCCCCCCCCACAAAAAAAATAAACTCCCCCCTCATCAAGTGACCCTAGAGGCCTCTAGGGGCGTAGCCGCTGGTACATAATAAAGAATAAGAATATTTTTCATTAAAAAGATTTTTGCTAGGTTTAGTGATTTTATAATAAACTATAATTATCATATTTGAAAAAAAATAATTGATTATTACAAACAAAATCCATTAGCCTGGCAATATATATGTTATTATACAATATTGCAACGCTAATTGTTTCTAAGACTATAATTTTACATTCACAAAACATAATTAAGTCTGCAATATTCTGACTATTTGAGGCTTAATTATTGTTATTTCCTTGTTAATGATTGCATATTACATATTTTCAAACAAAATTTTATGTTATTTTGGGTAATTAGTATTGTCCCAAATTTGCAATATTACACGAATTTTAATTTCGTCAGCCCAAGGTACTATGTCTGCTGTTTAGCACATAAAAAAACTTAAATATTGTTGATGTTGGATTGTTTAAGTCTTTAAGTTTTCTATTTACCTTAATTCCCAAGTATGGAAGATGCTTTATGTCTATAAGATCGAGTATCCTGCTGATTCGAATGATTGAGAGTTCAAACCTAAAAGTGCATAGCAGCAACCCTCTCCTATAATGAAAGTATATGATATTTCGGGTAGAGGGTTACCTGACATGCATTAAGGCACCGCATGTATTAGGCATATATTTAGACATATAAAAAAGACCCCTTTTTTTCTATTTACCAAAAAGATAGAACAAGGGGGGGGGGGGGTTCTGTACATTAAGGGAAATCACTAAATTTTCATTCTTTATAAATTTAAAATATTTAGCAACTTTTTAAAAATAACACTATTGTATAACATCTAAGACATCATTAGAAGGCAATTTTGTGAGCTATTCGTGGAAAAATTTATTTATAGATTATTTAATGGCGTATGAAAGAGGTATATTGAGGTCCGGGAATAAAGTAACAGGAAGTCTTTAATAAAAAATATAATATTTCAGTTAGGAATCTAAAGGGATAAGACAAAGCCCAATAAAATATTGTGCATCCCAAATGATGATACACAAAATTACCCCTTCTGTTGATTACAATTAGTGGTTAAAACATTTGGACATTCAACCTAATGAAACCACTATTCAAAATTTAATATAGTGTCCACTATTATTAAGCCAACGAATAAGAAAATGTTATCATAAACAGCCCAGTGTTTCCTCCCTCCCTTTATTACAATACAGATTTTTATAAAATTCAATGAAGTTTTCATGTGAAGTTCTGTATAATTTCTTCAATGTCATGCAGCCTGTGACAATCAAAGGGATAATGCCTTAACCCACAAATAATTTTAATTTTATACTTCAAGAAAACTCTCTTGTCAATTTTAACTACAGAAATGTCAGGGTTTGTTTGTAACAAATACAAATCTAGATCACCACTTTAAATGCCAATCCTTTTATTCCTGGTTTAGGCCCTGGTAGGGGGTAACTTTAGGCTTAACACCTTTTCCGTGAGGAACTTCAGACAGTTGAGAGGCTGAAAAATTTTATAATCTTAAATATTTAATATAAGACAAAAAAAATTTACACCAAGAAAGAAAAGCAAAACATTACTTCTAGAAAAAATTAAAGTATCTACTCTTTGATTAGGGTCTGTCCATAAGTCACATAGTGTAATAAATAGTTAACGGTGATGGGGGGAGTTTTTTCTCGTTTTCTGTGTGCAAAATAAAGGGCTGTGATTACGTGCTTTTTAGCCTGTTGTCCTTCTCTTTTTTACTCATCCGGAGTTTTTAAACATACAGAAGAATGATGTATAGCATCGTATTACAAACAATTTCCACAAATAAAGATCATAAAATTAGTTTAATATCCGCCGAAAGCTGTTTATAATACGATGCGATAATTAACTATTCTTATTTTTTTCCCCGAAAAGTAGTGAAGGTTTTGATGATAGAAAAAACGTTTAAACCCTCCCAACTGTAAAGAGTTATGATTTTAATCTAAAAGCATGGGGCTTTAGTACCTTCTTAAACATTTCATCACAAATAATTATTTAACCACGTTTTGTATAATATCTTTTTATATGAGGTAGATACTTTTACTCGAATATTTTTCTTTAAAAAAACTGGTTTAAATTTTATAATTTTTATTTTAATATTTCTGGAAAATTGTCTACATTTCAATATTATACGTGATATTTCAGTATGGCTAAGAACAGGTTCTAATCCACCAGATATTAATCGGTTTTGAAGCCATACTGGTATATTTGATATTTATATCATAGATTTTCTTTTCTGATGGAATGAATACAGTTAGGGAGTTGAATCCATTTTTATAGAAGCAGAAACATAATCTATGATTATGGTTTGGACCCTATAAAACTGTAATCTACCCTTTCACTTTCCCCTCTCTTGGTGAAGATATCTTCAACGCCGATACGATTTTTGAAATGTAAGATTCCACTTTCAATAGAGGCGAAACTGGAATCATACATTCATGTTTACATATCAGCGTTTTCATAAACATTGATTTCCTTTTTTATATCGACATAATAGTAATGTATCATTCTACTTTCAATAGAGACAAAACTGGAATGATACATTCAAGATAACATATCATATATTTAAATCGACATAGTAGAAATGGTACATATTAGTTAGTTTTTTTATATTTTTATTAGTTTGAAGTTTTTAAGAAAAAAAGGACCTAAAAATAAAGGTTGCTAACACTTAACAACCAGGCCCATTTCCGGACCTTAATAGTTCAACGCTCCCCCCCCCCCCACATATCATCTCAGCTCCTATTAGAGTTAGATGGCAAAAAAAATTGTGCATGTTCCCTGTTAAATAATAAATTTCCGACTTTCAGTGAGACAAAGTCATTTAACAACTTTCTTTTTAAGGTTAATTAAAATGTTAAATGGTTTTAATTTCCTTATTTTTGAAGCTAGAACAATTTTTTTCAGAAAATTTTTATCTTAAAGTAAATTTTATATTAGAAATCTCAAAACATAAATTTTTTTATTTGTTGGCTTAACAACTTTGGGGACTTTTACTGAATTTGGATCTACTATCTATAATACAAAGTAGAATGATGTCTTTCTGTCTTTCTGTCCGTCCATCCGTCTGTCCCTTAAGATCTCAGTAACAACAGAACTGATCAGATTCTACTCTTCAGGGTATATACCTATTGGTCCTGTTGTGGTTTTAAGCTATTTTCTTGGGGGGTGGGACAACCCCAACCCCCCAAAAAATAAAAATTCCCCCCCCCAAAAAAAATATTCTGGTGATGCTCATAAATTATGGGCGCAGCACCAGAATTTTTATTTTTTTAAAAATTACCTCATGGGGCAAAGCTCCTAGAGGCTAGGGGCGAAGCTGCTAGTACTTAATAACCTAACCATTCAAAATCCAATAAAAGTCCCAAAAGTTGTTAAGCCAGCTAATAAGAAAACGTTATCATAAAACTTTGGGGACTAGTGTAATAAACAGTCCATTGTCCACCTCTCTCTATGTTAGTTCCAAAAGTTTTACAATAACGTTTTCATTTTTGTTTGCTTAACATGTTTGGGGACTGTTACTGAATTTTAATTGGTTAGTTTATTTAGTATAGTGTCAAAACGTTTCAACCACTGAAGGCAAATTACAGTAGGGGTATTTTTGGGAATGTACATCCATTTATCGGCTATTGTCTTAAACTCATCAGATCACTGGTGGCGATAAACTTGAATTAAAGTACCTAGAGGTTTTGGACCAGCTAAAAAGGTAATTTCAGTTCAATGTTCCCTACCTCCCTGGGTACAATAAAAGTTGTCTAAAGGGAGGGAAAAATGGACGAAAAATTAAATAAATTCTGTCTATAATAACATGAGAAAACAGAATGAGAAGGACAGTAGCACCCTGTAATCGTTATCAGAAAGTCCTGAATGTCCATTTAAAACATTTGACGAAGCTTATTATAATAAGAGTTATGACAATATAAATTGATAAGATACATACAAAATGTTATTGCTTCTAAGTGACGTTTTCTACAAAAAGGGTTGGTAGAAGTCTATATGTATGTCTAAAAAAATCACTCTTATGGTTTGCAGGTTTCTATAACTATGTCTTCATAATAATGCCTATAATAAGGGAGGGTTTAAATTTCAGTAGTACCCAAAGTTTTATAAACATTTGTTGGATTTATAAATGTTTTTACTTTTATTTAATCTTAATTGGTTGATAAAAACTGGCATTGTCAAAACTAAACAGCCAAGATTAGTTGTTTATTGCATCTGTTTTTCCAGTTTTGTTGAAGGGGCGAAGGCCCAGTCTAACAAAACTGGTGTTCATATTACAACTTTTTATTTTACTATTTGTAGAAAAATGTCTATAATACAATACAATACATGGTTTCAAGTATGGATTAGACGGGTCTGATCCAGCAGATATTAATTGGTTTTGTAGCCATACTGGAAAATCATAAAAAATCATGGACAGAATGGCGGACAGGCAGAAAAGTGAATTGTAGAGTACCATCGCATTTTATTCTTTCTTAGTTAGTATTCGTATCCAGAGAGGGAGGAGACAACTGACTGTTTATTACAATAGTACACAAAGTTTTACAACAACGTTTTCTTATTCATTGGCTTTGGGGATTTTTACTGAATTTTGATTGGTTGATTAAATTGTGTTTATAAACGTTGGAACCACTAATTTTAATCTACAGAAGGGGTTATTTAGAGCGTCATCATTATGGATGTGCATTAATTTATCGGCCATTGTCTTTTCTCTTTATATCCCTGATATGTTTCATAATTTTATTTGTTTGCTTTGCTTAAAGGGACTGTGAACGAAAAAATTTCTCATCAGATTATCAAACCTTAACATCATATCATTAATATAATCTCAAATATAGGGCAAAACTGTCTCTTGTTTCCTTAAAAAACGGCTTTTTCCAACAATTTTTACTATGTCCAAGTTTGGGGAAAAAATTTCCTGACTATATAAATGTGCAGTTAATTGTCTTTTTTTCCTTCTATAGCTAAAACTAAACTTTTTGACATAGTTCTCTATTTTTCCTAACGGTTAAGCTCACCTTTAACAATATCCTTTCTGTAAACCAATGTATAGTTACTTAAAAATTGATAAAGTAATATTTTTTATTGAAAACCAAATACAATAACAAAGCTAGAAACAGGTTATTTTATTAGTATCCAAGTAACTTTAGATGGCCCATCTCTTGCTCACCTTTATTTACAAATTTGTGAATAATAAAGGTGCAATATTTCTTTATAAACAGTCTGATAAAAGTGTAAACTAATTCTTCAAAGTAGGTTATTTATTGTCCAACACAATAAAAAAGGATATCATTAAATTAAATAACCTATGAGATTCAACCTGTTGTAGACTTTGAGGTATTTTTTTGTCAATAATACAAATTTAAGATAGATCTTTATTACCTAATTACTACGTTATAAAAAAAACTAATTGGCAATGTTATATTACAAAATAAATTCCTTAACAGTAACTAAATTGTTTCAACTATATATGACAAGTTAAATACCCCCACAAACATTTTAAGAAACAAAAACGTTCAGATTTTCCTTGTTTTTTCCTTTTTCCCTCCCAAAATACCATAAAATCAATGCATTATTCCTAGATATTTTTGTTAATAGGACATTTTTGGTTGATCAGTGTAGTGAAATGTGCTTAGAAAATGTTAAGATTTGATAATCAGATGAGAAATTTTTACGTTCACACTCCCTTTAAGTGAAAGCTTTTCATTACATTAGGTTTTATTAAGTATGTGTTATAACATATAACATAGACCAAAGTTTAAACTTTATCTGAGAGTGATAGGACAATGGCAGATTGGTTATCATACCTTTTTACATAAAAATGAAATGGTTTGGCAAGGGTAATTAATATTCCATTATCCTTTATTATTATCCCAAAGTTAATTAAATCTATAAGGCCTTTGAATCTAATTTATTGAGCTATTTAAAATATATTTAAATCTATTTTTACAGTTTTAAAGAATTACCTTTACATAAATTCAATCCACCTACAATGAAAGCCAAAATAGACAGGCAAAACTTCTGAATTCTATTTTGTACTTCAGTTTGAATTTTTATTGGTTTGAAATAAATGCACATTTAAAATAATCTTTGTCTAAGAAAAGATAAATATACCATGCGTGATTTTGTTTTACTTTTGGGGCTGATTATTATCACTGAGAGAAAAGAAAAAATAAGTATTTTTTCTGTTGATTTTTTGGTATCTGTGCATATAAAAGGAAATGGAATTATCCTCTTAGAATTTTTTTTATCAATTTTGAAAATTTTGGTTACTACCCCCTTCCTTCGAGTGTGACTCTCATTGGTTGGAGTTTTTTTTAGCAAATAGCATCACGGTTCGTTTTTTATTAAATGAAAAAGTTAGGGTACAATGTTTGGCACTTTTGATATAAGTAAATTTCCTGTTGAAAAAGTTTTCTGCTAATGTTGATAAACATATGTCTGCTAGCATTAAGATTTTTGTACTGCCAATACATGTTGGGTTTTATATTTAAAGAATTTCTTTAAAATGTTGTTGTTTTACCTCGTATACCAATAACGCAATATTTGCTATCAGGAATTTAGGTACATTAAAAAATCATATTATAAAGCATTTGAATTAACAAAGGTTATGCTAATATTTTTACCATTTAAGTTTATTTAATATTTAAAAAATATCACAACCCTCCAAGTTGTAGCTACTTTTCCTGGACATATGATTTGAAGAATATGATGTGATGTAATGTCATATAAGGAAATTTTAATATTCATTAAAAAAATTTTATTTTTGCATATATGAAACATTTTAATGGGTTTGATGGCTAAAAAGAAAGATAATTAAAATTTATTTCATATTATATAGTTTAAATTACATAAGATAACCTAGAAATAGTAAAAAGGCCCCTTTCTTTTTTTGTCACAAAAGAGAAATTAACAAAGATTTTTATTAATAGACACCTTAGTGTAAAAATTTAAAAGTTTAAATATGGTCACAAAAAGATTCAATTAGTTTATTAAATGTTTCATTTTCATCAAATAATGATTAAACTCTATTACAAAAAATAAAGTGTTAAAAGATGTTCTTGTTTTAATTTTAAGTAACTTAAAATGCACTTTAATTCCTTTTAATGATTTATTTTTTAATTTGTTTGTAGAAAATTGGTAATTCTAAACATTCAAAAAACGATTTCATTAAATTTTCATCACTTAAATTGCATGTTTGATGAAATTTTCAACTGATAATTAAAAAAATCGTTTAAGTTTTATTATATTTTACTTTGAATTGTTTAAAAAATATATTATTGTCAAAAAAGGAGAAGTTATCCTCAAAAAAAGACCTAAAACATGAAAATTAACACTTGTAATGAGATTTTTTGCTTTCAGGCTTAATTTTAAGTAATTATTGATATTTTTTTTAAAAATGATTTTATATAAAAAGTTTTCAAACTCGATTTAAGTAGTGGTGCAAAATAAGGTTGCAAACTTTTGCAATTTTCTTGCCAAAAAAATTTTCTCAGATTTTAAAAATAGCAAAAGGTGTTATTAGACGTACTTACAGATACAATTGCTAAGTCAATTTGGCCAAACACTAAAATAAAGTTTTTACATCTGAGGGTGGATTAGTGAGCATAGCAGATTTTTTTTCAGATGCATATAAATAAGCTGAATGGACATTTGAATGTCAGTTGCCCATGGCTTGTGGTGCAGAACTGTGATTCTGTTCACCAGACTAATGAGGCTTATTTCTCCACTTACCCTCCCTCCCACCCCTCCCTTCCTTCCTGTCCAACATAATAATATTTTACAGAAAAAAATTATTTTGTTGTTGGGGGGGAGGGGGGGGGTACCTAAATTTTAAAATAGAGGAAATTACCAAGGAAACACCCAAATATGCCTTTTTTTGGTATTTTCCTTGAAATATAAAGATATCTTAAAACTGATTGATTGGGCTTGTAAAGGAACCATTTGAGTATCTTTGGTCGAAAAAGGTCTGATTTGTGAGCATTTTTGACCAAGTTGTGGCCAAATAATATTGAAACATATAAAAAGGTAGCACACTTTAAATACTCAGTCATATATAGTAAAAGTAGTAGTAGTTGAAGTGAAGAAAAAGGAGGAGTAATAATTGATCCCTTCCTTCCTGTATGCAGTTTATGAAAAAAATTAAGATTTGACTGATATAAGCCAAATAAGCAATGTTTTTCATTGATTACCTGTAAGTAATTTATCAAAAATAGCATAATTTGTTATATAAGCCAAATAAATAATAATTTTCATTGATTGCTTATATGTAACTAGCGGCTTCGCCCCTAGCCTCTAAGGGCTTTGCCCCAAGAGATAATAAAAAAAATATAGTACTACTAGTGCTGCTTAAAGTCTAATGTGTTCCCAAGAAAATTATTTTTTTTGGGGGGGGGGGGGGGAATTTTCATTTTTGGTGGGGTCTTCTTTCATTTCAATTCTTTACATTTCAAAAAAGAGTGTTTTCACAAAGTGACTCATTTCCAATGTAGTTAAATAATTTTCATTTAATCAAAATGAAAAGAATGAAAACCATACACATAAAACATACATACTTTTAAAAAATATTTTAAAAAATAAGTTTGAATAATCCTATATTATATCATATTTGTATAAGTGACAAAAATAAATTTGTTGTATTGCATAAACATTTGTTGTCATCTTACATTATTAATAATATATTTAACCCTTTACAGCTGATTTTTATGTGTTTTAAATAGGTGATAGAAAACAAACATGATAATGTTAATTCATTGATATATTGTAAAGAATTAACTTTTTAATGAATTAATTTAGATGAAATCAAAAGGCCTAATTTTACTCTATACCAGAATACAATATTTATGAAGCAAAACATTCTAAAAGCTATGAATTTTAACCAAATAAAAAAAGAGCTTTTGCTCTGATCACAAAGGACCACAGCAACAGTAAAAATTAATTTTTAAATCCCCCCAAAAAGTTTATTGGGGACTTAATTCAAATTTAGGCTCTGCAGTTTGATTCTAATGGTGTCATAGTATATATTTGATATATGTTTTAAAAATAGGTTAAAAACAGTTTAATATTTTCCCTATTTTCTTTCTTCAAAAACTGAAAAAATTACCGGTTTAGTTCGCCCTCACCCTAATGCAAGAAAATTTAACTCTTTCATTTTGTACAAAAAGAACTTTTGATTAATTGTTTATAAGAAATTAATGAAAGTTTTTGTTTATTAGGCTTTTATACCAAATCATGCCATTTGTTGATAAATTACTTTCAAGCAATCAATCAAAATTTTTGCTATTGTCCAAATCATGGTAATTTTACGAAAAAATACTCATAATCAATCAATAAAAACTATTACTTATTTGGCTTATATACCAAATCATGCTATATTATGATAAAATACTTTAAGTAATCAATTTGATTGATTAGCCATAGTTTTGTATAGTATTGACCTGGAGTAGGCGGAGACACTTTTCCATAGAAATAGGGCTATCAAGCTCCATGTTCAAGCACATTTTGACTTGACTTGCTATCTCATAAGATCTACTCTTACCTTACCCTTGCCGAATATGGCCCAAATTAGTCCCAAATTTTTCATGGTAATGAATGACGCTCTCCAAAGAGGAGCTTGGGTTAAAGGTAGTACTGTACGTAAGTGACTATTGGGTATCCTAACTTACTCAATAATCTCCATCTTACACAACCAGGGGATGATGCACGATTAATGTTGCGAATGAGAAATTAGAGTCAACCTATAGAGAATTGAACTTGAACTCTCACCAATTTAGCTCAGTGTGCTACCACTAAGCATGACACCCCTACTAAGTAATCAATGACAATTATTTGACTTATATATATACTAGCGGCTACGCCCCTAGAAGTCTCTAGGGGCACTTAAGTTAGGAGGGGGAAATGTCGACCTCATCCCATATTAAATTTGAGTTTCAAAAGAATAAATAAAATATTTTTGGGAAGGAGGGGGGTGAAGACACCCTACCCAAAAATAGTTTAAAACCTTCCCAGGACCTATAAGAAGCTTCACTGTAAAGGAAAACAATATCGGTTCAGCGGTTACCGAGATCCTTCGGGACAGACAAAAACCGCTTGTTACTTTATATAATAGGATACAAAATCAGGCCTCCAGGTGGTCTCTCTACAGGTAAAAATGAAAAAAAATTTTTTTTTAAGAGTTAGAAGTCAGCTTATGAGACAAAATATGTATGTTTTTTCTTCAAATATGTGAATAACAACAAAAAAAGAAGCATATTTTGTTTTATAAGTTAACCTTTAACCCTTCAAAAAAAATCTTATTTTTAATTTTTATCTGTACAGAGACCACCTGGAGGCCTGAAGCTCCGGAACCTGGAGGCCTATCCAAAAAATCTTAAATCTGGGGGAAATTCATCATATAAGAATGATTTTATTCCTAATAACCTATCCTCTCAGTCCAAAGATAAAGCCTATACACCAGGTTTACGCAAATGTGTCAGAACTTCCCCCCCCCCTTATTACTCCTCCTTCTTTTTCTTCACTTCAACTGATACAAGCAACTTTTACTTTAAATGTCCATTTATTTACTCCATCCACTTTTAACTCACAATTCAGACCAAATTGTTCAGTAATTGATCAGTAATTTACCACAAAAATGCACAATTAGATCAGCAACTAACCTTTAAGTGCTTACTTACACAGTGAGAGATTACTAGGGAAATATTAAGATGAAATAAATTGAACAAAAAAATTACAAATATATACAATTGAATTAATTAATAAACGACTTTCTTAAAATAATTTTCATTACTCATTTGATACACTTTTAAAAGTATTTTTTTAGATAAACAAAACATCTTTTATAAAAGGCTCTTTGTATGTTTTGTTTACTTAATTAAGAATATACAACAATGTTTAAATTATGTATAAAATCTATGCTTTTTTTCACAATTGACATAATTTTAAAATAGTATGGTACATTTCTATTATGTCGATGTTAAAAAAGTAATGGAATATTACAGAAACATAGATATTAAAAATGTAAACCATGATTCTAGTTTTGCCTCTATTGAAAGTGGAATCTTACATTTCAAAAATCGTATCAGCGTTGAAGATATCTTCACCAAGAGAGGCAAAAGTGGAATCTTACATTTCAAAAATAGTATCGGCGTTGAAGATATCTTCACCAAGAGAGGGGAAAGTGGAAGGGTAGATAACAGTTTTAGAGGGTCCAAACCATAATCATAGATTATGTTTCTGCTTCTATAAAAATGGATTCAACTCCCTAACTGGAATACGCCTGTTTTATTCGCTAAAGAATTCCTCCTTTCGAAACAGAAAAAAATTAAAACCTGACACAGCAACAGTGGGTACCTCTAAGAGTAAGAAATTTATAGGAGCATATCCAATGGGTATATTATTACTTGGATGTTGCACCAGATTTGTCTGCACTAAAATAAAGTGATTATAGCAGCTGGCTAAAATGATTAAAGCCCCAATCCACCCCCTTTACCCGATACCCTCAAATCCCACTGGATGAACGAACTGACTAATAAGCATCCTAAATGGACGACAAATTTTACCCCGCCAATGTATCCACATATTATATATCTATTGCATATAGTAAATGATTCAATTTCATAGTTTAAGTTGAAGAGTATTATCAATTTAATTTTATATTCTTCAGTGGATAGGTTTAATAGGTGGAATGTGGCTTCTATATCCATTATTTTGTCCATTGGTATTTCGGTATTTTCTTATATGTTTTTTTAGAGACCCTACGGGATTAGACCCAAAGTTTAATGTACCGTCGCCAATTTATAATAAGCTAATTTACCCCTAATGTAGATTAAAATTATTGGTGAAAAAGTTTGGACAATGTTACTTCGTATTGGCCAATCATAAATCATCTTAGACCCTCAATGTTATTTAGCCAACTACTGGTTAAAAATCTATTAAACTTTCGGAGTCAGTAAAATATAAAGTCTAGTGGTTCCTCCCTTCACATTTACTATATATTTTTAATATTAATCGTCTGTTATTTGGAACAATAATTCCTAAGCCAATGTGGTACAATATTTTTAAGCGCAGCTTTTCTATAAACAAGTGCGAAGTATCCTGTATTTACTCAATTTTGCAACTAATTTATAAACAGTTTTGTTTAGACTTATAAATTGATATTCTGCTTATTAAGTTTAACACTCGGTAAGTGGTTTTAGAGCTTTGCTTTTATGGATGTTGTCATCCTTGTTTAATTCGTAAACCTACTTGAAGAATAAAGAGTAATTATATAAAGTATGTAAAATAATTTTATCATTATTCTACAACCCCTGCTGTTACATTTATGCTATTTATAAGCTTTAATATTAAACTATTTTTTTGTTTAAGTAAGCAATACAATTTGTTCATAAGTAGTGTAGGAATTACAAGTTAAAAAAACTAAAGATAAATAGAAAAGTAAAATTAACTAAAGCTTAAAATTATTTTTATGTGTCTCTTTTGAAAAGTCCTTTCGTCCATACATCTGTAACCAATAACTTTTATAAATTTTTGCATGTTAAGTTTTATTTTTAATTTTTATATGGTGATTCTGTATCAGTGAGGTAAAATATTTAAAGCATAGTAACTCTGTAATAGAAACCATAACATGATGATTTTTGGCCTTTTTTAAAACAATATTTTACTCTGTAATTAAGTCTTAAAAAGTAAGTATATACATGTTAGACATTCTGTTTTTTTGTCTGACTTTCTGACTTGCTAAGCTTCGCTGTTATAGATGTTGTCGTTCTTGTTTTTAATAAAATAAATTATTTTATTAAGTACATAAATAGTTAAAATTTTATTCATTTCAATTTAATAACTGTTCTTTTTGCATGATAAAACTAATTCTTCTAAGAAGGACAATCTTTCCAAAAAGAAAATTATTTCAAATAAAAAATTATGGATGTTGTCGTTCTTGTTCTTTTTATTTAACACTTTAATTACTTGACTATTTCCATTTTTCTACTTCATCTATAATTCCTTAGTTCATTTTTTAGGGGAGTTGAAGTTGTTCTCCCCCTTTTAAAACGCCAGGAGGCTTTTACCTGCGGTGCCATATCCATGCATGGCTACCCACAACCCAATATAACCCAACCTACACTGACATTATGTAAAAACAAATAAACAAATACTATTCGCCCGCAACGCCTTTATCAATGACATTTTACTTCAAAATAAGGAATGATATCTGTGAAATGCTTTGATTAATTCTAAAGATCAGATACAATCAGACCTAATTGTCTTTATTTTCAATCAAATATTTTTTAGTTGTTAAAAACTGTCCCTGTAACCGAATAGCCTTTTATAAAGGGATATAAAGCAATAACAAAAAAATAACTGAAATAACCTACCATAAAATTTGTGCTTTACAATTCATTAACATGAAATATATATAAATAAATTAATCAGGGTCTTTGATTACTTGACGAGATTGACAACTTCCACAGGAAGCAAAGTTGGAAAACATTGCCTCCTACATTATACAGGGTGTTTTTTTTTTAATAGGACAAAATTATTGCTTATTATAACCCACTTGCTATTAACAAATTAATATTCTATATCTTAATTTCTTCATTGGGTTGGGAAGTTTTGTAGAAGAAAAAAATACTTGTCGATTTTCAACAAATTATGCCTTAAAAACCGTTTTTTTCAAAGTACCTATTTTTGGAAGATTTTTGGATTATAACCAATTCAAAGGGTGTGCAAAAATGCGTACATTTTTAAAATTTTAATTGCGCGGCAATTAAAACACCCTTTATAATGTAGGCAAGTAAAGACGGTACATTAAACTTTGTGTCTAGTTCTGTAGGGTCTCTGAATAAAGCATATTATAAGAAAATACGTCCTACCGATTTCAAACTGTTGGGTATATAATATAAAACGTAATAAATCTATAATCGTTACCGAAAGTCTGCACGTCTGTTGAAAACAAGCGTATTCATTGATGATAGGAATAATAATTCTTATTATAAGCGAGGCGAATATAATCAAATCATAAAATAAAATATTGTCTTCTTTAGGTTGACCCAAAATTTCCGATATGGTCGGGAGGACGGACCAACCTTTCTTATAGAAAAGCATCGCTTTTAATAGTACAGAGTAACCATAATAACATTAACAATTCATTCAATATTCCAAATTGCTTATATGTCTGTACAAAAATTCTGCAAAAATATATTCCAAAACAAGTATATTAGCATCCATTAAAACGAAGCTATGAAACGGTGGGACAAGCTAAAATATGCATAATACTGTTTCAGTTTAAAAAAAACATATGATTTAATCACTTAATTAATTTTAAATCACCTTGCCAAGTTCAAAATTGGTAGGACAGTGGCAATAATCTTAAATGTATGCATTCTCAACAGTACCTAACTATTACACAAATCCTCTTGCCAAATTTGAATTTTACCTGCCTAATATATAACAATAAGAGCTATTAATGACGGATGGATGGATTTACTTTTAATGTAGAAAAGCTTCGCTTTTTAGAAGATATATAAAAAGAACTGTATTTTTGTGTTTTATATCAACCATCACGAGAGGTTTCTCTCTGGTATAATATAAGGTGCTGCAACGAAGGGGACATTCTTCCACATGAAATAGTGAAAAACATCTAAACAGAGAAAAAACATTTTATATTTGGATGATCTAAATTGATTATATTATACCATACTTTGAAGTAAAAGAAGCTCCCATGCATAAAATATTGACATGTTGGTTACTTAAGAGTTGAACAGTTAACTAAATAGCCTAAGTTCTTTTCAGACCGATACTATGTACACAAAAGAACAAGAATGAGCATAACTATTAGTAGTATAGCTATAAGTTATTTTAAACATTTACATATGTATAAGTAACAGTAGCACATTGGTAGAATTTGGGAAGACGCATTATGTAAGCACGAGAAATAAGCTAAAGAATATAAATAAACAGTTAAACAGTATTCTAAAATCTTTTCTTGAGTTAAACTACGAAAAAGCAATTAACATTAAATGAAAAAGTTTTGTTGTCTATGAATTAAGGAGTAAGAAAATGCTAAACTTTGTAGTGATTGTAGAAAGTTTAAATTCCTTAGATTGCGTACTTATATAACTAATTATATAGTTGCTGTGCTTAAAATACGGACATCTATCCATATAAATCCTTATAATAAGGTAACAGGATGTGTGTCGGTCTGTCTGTACCGAAGGATCTCGCTAACCGCTGAACCGATCGGGTTCTCCTTCTCATATGTCCCTGGAAGGTTTAGAACTATTTTTGGGGAGGGTATTACCACCATCCCAAGAAAAATCGCCCCCAGAAAAATTCCCCCCGCCCCCCCCCCCAAAAAAAAAAATTTCGCCCCAAATTTTTTTTTCTTCTTAAATCTAAAATATAATCTAAAAAATAGTTATAAAATTTAACTCCCCCCGCCTCAAGTGCCTCTAGAGGCCTCTAGGGGCGTAGCCGCTAGTAACACATATAAAGTAGTAAGGTTATTTTTTGTCTTAGTTTTCAATAACTACCGAATTCATTAGTTCTTCTTTATAGGGAAGCTTCCTATAGGATCTTATAGGTCTTTGGGTGGTTTTATATATACTGTTTTAATTTCAAATTTAAACCAGGAAATATTTTCAGGCTTACTAAATGCAAGTGTAACGTAAAATTATTATTAGTTTTAAAAAAGACAAACATACAACAAACTAAAATTAATGAGAAGCTACTCCCCAAGAATGTAAATATTGATTTTGTATAGGAATTTCTTGCCTTGTATAGGTATTAGAAAAATATTATCAGGGCTACAGAGATAGAAATATGGTATATAAATTTCCTGCCTTGTATGGATATTATAAAGATTAACAGGAATGATACAATAGTTGATAGATTGCATGCTTACTATCTTTGGAAATTATTAATTATCTATTGCATTATATTAAAGATAACCATCCGCGGATATTAAAATAAAAAAAATATAAGATTAAAACCAGTTTTATGATTTTTATTTTACTATTCGTGGGAAATTTTCTGTAATACGATGCTATAAATGATTTTTCACTATGACTGAGAACCGGTACTAATCAAGCGATAAATAATCGATTTCGAAACCATAATGGAAAAGAACTTTATTTGATAATTTGAGGTTCTTTACTATCTTTTTAAAAGCAATTGATAATAGCCTTTTTATATTTACTTGGTATCAAATATACAATTTTACAGCTAGTTAACATTTTATGTAAACATAAAGAAGTTATTTATCGCATCGAATTATAGACAGCTTTATATTATATCATAAGATTAAAAAAGTTTTTAATAGCCCCGCGGGGGCGAAAGCCCGGGCTAACAAAACTGGTATTAAATTTATGATTTAAAATTTTTTTATGGAAAATTGTCTGTAAGACTGTAATTCGGTGCTTTACATAAGTTTTCATTATGGCTGAGAACTGGTTCTAATCCAACGGATATTAATCTGATTTTGTCTTTTACTTGGCTGTTATTGTAGATAGAGGGCTGTTTTTTTCCGGGCTCTGCCGCTGCACGTCAACCGCAGGTAAGTCTAAAAAATTTACCTTTCTAAAACCAGCTAAAAATCTAAACCTTTCACAAATATGACAATCCATCTTTCTTTTAAATCAAAGCATCCACACGGGTCTAAATTTGAGAATTAGCCGCAGCTAATGCTAGGCTGCCGAACCCTGTGATGATTCAGCTGACAGATAGGCATCTAAACTTTTTAATCAACTTGGTCCGTGTATCTGTATGTAATGTTATGAAAGACATTTGCTACTAAAATTTCTAATGAAGATTTCTAAGACAATTTACTCTTGGTCCGTACATGATTCTGTTCTGTTTTGCTTCTTATGTACTCTTTTTATTGCAAATAACTTTTTAAATTAATTCAGAATGTAAACGTTAATTCTAAAGGAAGCGCTTTTAGCAATGTTTGTTTGAATTTATGCTGAAAAAAAACTATTTATATGCTAAAATAAGAACAGTTTGCGAAATTTACACGAAGAATTTATTTTAAATCCTTTTTTTGGCAATTTAATTTTCGAATTGTTCTTGATTACTTTAAAATAAAAGACGGCAAATTGTAGTATTTAAATAAAAGTGAAACAGGGATGACAATACGTATAATTTGCGTAGCTTAGAATCATCAGAAATGTTGAGGTGTTCGCTTATGTTTGTTTGTGTTTCCCTTAGATTTCTAAAACAGCTGGATGAATGAGAATCATAATCTCAAAAAAGATTTTGTCATGTTTTTTTAGGGGGTTGGGGATAGTAGGGCATTTAGCTGGACTAAAAATAATACTGCCACCCAAAATTTGTATTAAAACTGTCTTCTTTCGTTTGTTTAAAATTGCTGTATGTCTGCTCTGGAGATTTTTTATAAATTTTTATTATGTTGTACATACTGACAGATTCCAAACTTTTCTACCAATGATTTTAAACTATAGAAATTAATTAGAGTAATCGGAGGTGTGCATCAATTTTTCATCCATTGTCTTATCTCTTAAGATCATTGGGGGTTAGGGCCCAGGGGAATGAAAATTACTTTCAAAAGCTTTACATTCGTTTGACAGACAGATTTACAGATAAGATTAATTGAAGAGCAGGTTTTTTTATAAAGTAGATTTGCAAGTAAATTTACTACCCTAAATTGACTTTAATTTACAATCTCATTTTCAATGGTATTGGTGTACTTACTGAAATTCAAATAGGGATACAAATTCCAAGATTTAGGGTCGGTCCTTACGTCTAAATTTAGGTAAAGGGCGGTTTTTATCGTTATTTAGGCATGCTATAATTGTCCTATTAATTTCAAACTTGACACGATAATTTCTTTAACATTTAGATACGATATAGAAAGCGTATCAACTCTTTAATCCTTACCAGTAATTCCGTTTGTCCATTTAGAACATGTTGAATGTTTGAACAATTGAGTATATGATACATATTTATCCTCTTCATATTATTTTAGAAATAAGAAAACAAGATACAATGTTATAATCGCAATTCTATAATAAAGTTTTTTTTTGACATTTTAAAGCTTTTTTTCTAGAATATCTAGAAAAATAATCAATGTTATTGTACGGCCGCAAATTTATCATATAATTTCCAACATAAGATATACAGAGAAATTTCTCAATTAAGTTATTTTAAATAATCTGCGTAAGACGTTTTAAACAGTTTATCTAGAATGATATTCCCATTCTTGATTTAAAGGGGGGGGGGCTATTTTATTTCTTTCGATAATTAATCCCTGCCAGTACCCAATATAACCTAAAATAAAAAAAATAATAGCTACCCTAATTTATCTAAAACACGAGAAGATTTATTACTCAACTAGGCCCTTTAAGGGAAAGAGTCAATTATTTTTTTAGAGAACTATTCCCTGTTCTCATAAAGAAAGAGAGAAATTAGGTATGGGAAAGACAGTTGGACTTTTGCTAATCTCAATATAGGTGTTCATCCACTTGCACAAAAATATAATCTAAAGGTGTTAGACAATGGCCGATAAATTGATGTACATCCCCAAATATGATACACAAAATTACCCCATCTGTAGATTTAAATTAGTGGTTGAAACACTCAACTTAATTAACCAACCAATTAAAAATTCACTAAAGTCCCAAAATTTGTTAAGCCAGCCAATAAGAAAAGAGGGAGGTGTCGATTGGGGGGAAATATGCTGCTTCTGTAATAGTATTGCTGTTCTGACAGCTTTTGATAACTTGATTTATACAAATAGATATTTTATTACTTGATGTTGCACCAGATTTTCATGTACTACTCGGGGTGGGGAACATGTGCAACTTTCAATTGGGTCTTTGAATATCATCCAATAGCGTAGGAAATATTAACAAAGCAAAGTTGCTATAAAAGAGCGAAAATCAATTTAATAGCAGACAAAACAATCCTCAATACTGGAATCAATTCAGGTTTAAACATCTATAATTATACATTTATTTATCGGTCTATGCATTGATTATATGTTGATTCATTTAAACACCTAAAAATATTGGTTCAGGGAAGGAGAAGAGTAATTATAGTAGAATAAGGGAAGAGGATACAGGTGCGAATATAAAACGGAAAAACGTTAAATTTGTGTATTTTGACGCGTTTTTTTATTTATGTTCGTTAAATTAATTTTTAAGAAACTGAAATAAAAATTCAATATTAATAATCTATATTAAATTTCCTACAATTGTATGATAAAAACCAAAAGGGCGGGGCTAATTAGGTTTTTCTAATTGTTCTTATCCATTCATTCTACTTCCATTAGCAAGTTTATATTCGCAATTTCTCTAAGGAAGGTTGTGTCACTCCAATTGTTATAAACCTTTCCTGGACTCATGAGGAGCTACATCGGAAAGGAGCACAGTATTAGTTTAGTAGATAGATAGACATCCTGTTACTTTGAAATATTTAAAGATTAAAAAAGTGAATATTCACCAACCCTGTAGTATTTCAATAATTTATATTGACTATAAACATAAGTTATTCTTGTAAGAAAGTTGCCATAACTAACTGATTATCAACTATTCCATGTAAATTTGAAAGTTTAGTTGAGTTGTAGAAACACAGGGAAAAATGAGGGGGGGGTGTGGTTACTTCCTGACCCCTATCTTACAAAATTATAGTACACGCCCTAGTTTTCAAACCAATGCTTTTCTCAGGGATCTTAAGGTATACGAAAATTGAAGATAATTGATGTACACCTCAATTACAACAAACAAAAATACCCTGTCTGTAAGATAATACTTGACAAAAAAACAACTAATATGATTTATATTTTACACCTCCCATGGAAGCCTAAAGCTCATCAGTTTTATGACCATCATCATATTTATTGGCCAACCCCCCACCCTTCGAAAAAAAGCACAGCTATTTGCTATCCCCTCCCCTCTCATGGTATTAAGGGAAAGGTAACCAAAGTCTTAAGTTGATAAGACGATTTCAACATGTCAAAGTTTGTTTTTATTATGAAGCTTGATAAAAAGCTATTCTTTATTACTTGTATTATCAATAAAGAAGATTGTTTTATGTCAACCTACAAGAACGAGTTTTTTTCTCAGATTATATATCCCTCGCCTTCTAACCCCTATAAATATTTGCTTAAGAATTTTTTTTAGATTTTGGCCCACATAGTTTTATTACATCCTCAATCAAAATAAAACAGTTTTTGTCTCTTCTCATAATTAACTTTTTATATCACGGTATTTTTGTACCTAATTTCTTTCTTTCTCCTTTTTGTCTGTTGACAGGGATCCAAAGGATAATGCATTGGCAGATACATTGGAGTACATCCACAATATAATGATACACACAATAACACTTTTTGTAGATAAAAATTAGTGGTTGATACGTTTAGACACTTAGCTTAATGAACCATCCAATTACAATTCCTTTTAAAGGCCCAAAAGTTGTTAACCAAAGAATAAGAAAATGTTTTTATAAAATTTTGGAGACTAGTTCAACAAACAGCCCAGTGTCTCCACCCTCCAGGTATATTTGAGTGTGTGTATCTATGAGCATTTTTTAAAATAACGTAGATACTTTATAATTCAATTTGTCTGTCCGTCCGTTCGTATTCACTTAGTCCGTTCATGTTAGTTTGTTATAATACAGTAGAAATGTGATCTTTTAGCTGTTGATATTTAATACAGACAACTGAGCAACCACTGAGCAACCATTATAAAATTAACTTTGTACGTCGGTCTGTCGGTCGTGACTCAAAATACATAGATACTTAATTTTAAATTTCTTTTCTTTATATTAATTTTTCGCACATTCCCTCTCTTTTTAAAAGCGAAGCTTTTCTATAATTAGGGTCGGTCCGTCCGTCCGTCCGTACGTCCGTCCGTCCGTCCGTCCGAGATAGATAGCTTTTATTCGTTAATTTAGGCATGTTAGAATTGTCCTATCGATTTCAAACTTTGCATGATGATTCCTGTAGTAGTTGGGTACGATTTAGAAAGCGTAGCAACTCTATAATCATTACCAGAATGTCCGTACGTCCATTTTAAACATGTTGATTTTTTCTACTTTTTTAACAACAAATTTTCAAGTGTTTTAATTATCCGTTTGATCTGATTTTTGGTATATTGATTCCTGGGACAACAAAGAACAATATTATAAGCGAAGCAACTCTATAATCAAGTCCAAAAATGTAAGTATGTCCATAAACATTATCCTGTTTTTAAGCAGTTTTTCAACAAATTTACCTACAATTTTGATTCGACATTTATACATTTATTCCGATTTTTCAGTTCCGTTACTATACAAGTGTTAATGTCCGTTTGTCCTACCGTTTCAGTGCTTCGCTTTTATGGATGTTGTCATCCTTGTTTAATGACAACTTAACATCTATAACTCCATTTGTTTGCTTGAGACTTTTTTTCTACATATCGCTTTTTAAAAAAAAAATAATATACAATACTTTACCATAGTGTGTGACTTTTTTTGCAAAAATTGGTTTTCCTATTCCAAAAAGATGTTAAAACAGAATGCCCTTGTTTTTAACTACCAACAAAGATTGTGTAATCAAAGGGTTTGTTTTCTACGTAACTTAGTTATAAGATTTTAAAATACCCTAAAACTGTCCATGTCTTTTTTTATCTCAATATTATATATATTTTTCATTTGTCTGCTTCGTTATTTATATTTTTATAATTCTTTTGTTGTTATATATATCTTCTCTTTTTTTCATCTAATTTGATGAACGGCACATTTTTGCTTTGATAGGGTCGAATAAGTTTTTGAAGCAAAACAGACTAAAAATAACTTTGTTTTGACTATAGCACGCATCAAGAAATAAGTTTTTTTGTAAATAAAAACTTTATTTTTTGTCTTTGTCAACTTACCTTATAAATATTTAACTGAATCTATTTTCAATCTTAACATAAAGTCTTATTGCACATCTATAAAAAAAAGTTAAATGTTTTTGTATTTTAAATATTTTTTTGTCGTCTATTATTTTGCAGTTATTTTTTTTATTAGATTAAAATAAGATTCATAGATAAAGATTTTACGTGTTTGATATTACACATTGCTTGCTCAGCTAATTGTGACAAGTATTGTCCTTTCTAGCCTTTATACCAAGCACATACATAAATTTCCAATGATAACATACATGGTCTACACACATATTAGGTTTATTGTAGATAAATAATAGATAAACTTTTCCATTAGTTTCTGTTGAAGAATAACAAAAACATTATTAACCTGCAGAAAGTTAATCTGTTTTATTTACATCTTTTTATTCATACACAGATAGATGGATACATAAAAAAAACGGAACATGGTGGACAGGTTCTCAATGATTTTAATCCATTCAAATTACTTGGATCGTTATTTTCTTAATTTTTAGTTGTGGAGCTACTATTTCACTTTGTGTGTCCGTCAGTCAGTCCGTGACTCCATGGGGTAAATATAAACAGCTAAAAATTTCTTTACATTTTCACATATTTTCTCCCTTTTTCTTTGTATGATAACTGAACATTTGTTCTGTAATTTACTTTGTCCGATTATCTATTCCTTGTTTTTAAGTGCTTGGCTACTCATGAATGTTATCATTCTTGTTAAGAGAATAAGGTTTTCTACAATAAGAGTCGACCCGTACGCAAATTCGTACATTGGTATGTGATATTGTTCATTTTTGCATGGCGGTTCCTGAAACATTTATAAATGATTTAGATGGGGTAGAAACTCTAATTCTTTTTTAAAAATAATGTTTATTTTTTTAGATAACTTGACACCATCATTTACATGAGGTAGTTACTTTATTGCAATGATTTATGAAATACTTTTAGAGTGATTATGCTCAATGTAACAAGCAAAGCATTTATATTAAATTTAAACCATACATAGTTTAATTTAAAATCAATTATCAAAATACATATTTGACGACATATTTTTGCCCAGATTTCAAAATCATTTTATATTCTAAAAATAGCAGTGTAGCTACAATGTTTTCATCTTTGCATTTATATATTTTTGTTGTTTAATCTCTAAACCTTTCTTGTTATCATAAAAGATTTTTTAGTTTATCCCCCCTCTTCTCCATCCCCTAAAGGTTCAAATCTACCCTCCCCACCCCCACCCTTTTATTAAAATCTCAACCCTTTGTTTTTGAAAAAGTGAGTAAATTGCCTTTCTCTGGTTTATTATTCACCAATAATCATTATAATGTGGTCACGATACAGCAAATATTATTTTTAGAAAATCCGTCAAACCAAAAATAAAGCTTACAGTATAACAACTTACATTCTGTAATAAAAAGTTGTTTTCTTAAATAAAACTTAAAATTGTTAGAGAGAGTAACCATTTTAAGGGGCTTTACATAATCCAATAAAATTTAAGTACATAAGAACCAATTAGGTCCAGTGGTTAGCGATATCTTTCGGTACAGACAGACTGACGTCCTACATATTTTCTATTGTATGATTAACAAGAAAACTTAAAAATACTTTTTTTTCTTAGGCTGTTTTTTACTTCATGATATGAACGTTTATACTAATGATATTGTTGTATTTCACCTGTTACATGTTATACTTAACGCTCAAAGCAAATATACTTCATAGTAAACAACTAACCCTATCGTACTCCCAGAAATATATAGCCTAAAACCATAAGACGGGACTAGAACAGATACAAAATTTACATTTACAAATTGCATGTCCCTCATAGCGTTTTGACTGACTGGCGGACGGACAGATATTGTGAATTATAGATTAGCTTCTCTCAGGGTGGGGAAAAACCCAGGGTTTTTTTTAAAAATGCCCAGCCCAACTCAACCCGTAAAAACCCTTAAAAAAACCCTAAAACCCTGGGTTTTTAAGGGTGTTTTATTGGGTTTTAAAAAAACCCTGGGTGGGTTTTTTTGGGTGGTTTTTTTGTATGCCCCTGGCTTCTCTACTAAAAATCATATCGGGTTTTAATTTCTTGCATATGACCCTTTAAATCTACCATTAACCCCTCCCCCCCCCCCATGGTCCCTTCCACCCTTTAATTTCAAAGAGATAATCTCAGGGATCTTAGGAGATAAGACTATGGGCGATAAATCTACTATTATGATAAACAAAATTACCCCTTAAAAAGGATTGAATAAATATACGAGCAGAGCACTGCTAGATGGATTATCCAAGTCGAGAGTAGATAATATCCAAAAGTTTTAAAGCCAACGAATAAGACTACAAGTTTTAAAAACTTTGGGGACAAGAATAACTTAAAGTCCAATATCAACTCCCTCTCCCTGGTTAATCTTACACCTGATCAATTATCAATTTTGTTTGTTTGACTTTGAAAAAGATACAAGTGTCAAAAACAATATTCGATTTAGAATATGTGTGGATATAATGACAGGGAAAAAATTGTCATAAATTTAGATTGCTAGCATGGACGGCATTTATCGGCCAGTTCGTTCATCCAGTTGGAGGGGGAGGGATGTATGGGTGGTTTCAATATTTTAGCCAGTTACAAATTTCACTTTATCAGAATCATGATAACCTGGTTTAAGATCAAGTAATAATAAATCCATTTCAACAATATATTAGATGGCGAATATAAGAGGGGAGGATAGAAATACAAACATAATTACAAATAATTTTAATATTTAACATTTAAGGTATAACAATACAGGGAGTAAGGGAGGGGACAATGGATCGAATATTCAATTTTAGGAGTCTCAGACTTTGGGGACTGGCTTAAAGGGAATGTGCAAGAATTTAGCAGTTTCTGACTGAGTTTGGGGACTTGCGCATAGAATGCCCCTACTCGTTATGTATGTTTTGAATATTGCAGACGGGGAGAAGGTATAAGGGAAGTGGGGGGAAGGGAAATAAACACTCGTTGTGTTAGTTTGGAATGTAGCAGGATTGAGTATAAAGTATATCTGACATGAAAAATATATCTTCTAACTGGTTTGTAGCCATTTCCCTCTCCCCCTTTATGGCCTGAAAATTGGGAACACTTTCGCTTTCATGAAAAATCTTAATAATGGTTTCAATAAGTGGGCTCGTATTAACCCCTTAGCTAACGATAACGTGAACAGACTGAAATAATTTATTTTAAAAATGTTTTTTTTTATTTTCATTTGGGGTTTATGGTTTTTAGTGTCGTTTTTTACGATTGTAATAAGTTTTTTTGTATTAATGTGATATTAACCCATTAGTGCCGAGCGCCACTTTTATGGGCCGATTGAGCTGAAAGTTTCAGGAAAGCTTTATAATGGTCAAAACGGAATTCGTATTTTTTTGTTTTGCTTTAGTGGCGTGCACAGGAAAGTTGCAAAAAAACCCGGTTCGGCTCGGCCATAAATACCAACCAGGCATTATTACCCATTTTGGGCGGTTTCCGCCGGCGTTAAAACCCAGTTTTGCTGTAAAAACCCGACCAAAAATCGAAAAATGTAATTTTTGAACGCCAAAAGTGAGATGAACACTTTTTAGAACTTTGATACGATCCGAAATTGAAAACTACACAACCTCATGTAATCTATAGAGCTACAAGTATAATACGAAGCGATTTATTTTAAGTTTAGTGTTTCGGCTATAGGTGCCGCCGTTTTTGGGTAAAAAAAAACGTTGCTTGAAGTTTTAAAAGACACACACTACAAAAAAAGAACATATAAAATTTGGGTGTTACATATCAGAAAACAAGAATAAAACTATTGGGTGACACCTATAGAGATTACTAGGGTTATTAGGGTGGCTCAAACCCTTACTAATGACGTAAACTGTTATTTTTATTGGTTGAAAAGTTAAAACCGGGTAATAAAAACCGAAACCAAGCCGGGTTTTAAAACTGTCGGGTATTTATGGCCAAGCCGAACCGGGTCATAATAGGGCGTAAAAAAACGATAAAAAAATCATATAAAAAATAATAATTTGAATAAATCGAATTCACAAATAGATTTACTTGTCAATTAACATTAGATTTCACGAAAAAAATCAGCGACTTTAATATAAAAACAAAAAAGTTAGAAGGGGTATTTTGAATTTTCATGATTTTCAAATTTTGTTGAGCTATACTGGAAAACGGAAGTAAGCTAAACTGCCTGCTCTAGGGGGAAATGAAAGCCAGGGTAGTAGAGGGGGGATTCCTACTGAGAATGATGCAATTATGAAGCCGGAAACCGTTTTTTTTTCCATTTTTCGGAACCGGGTTTTAATGCCCGGTTCGGCACTAATGGGTTAATGAAATTTTATACAGAGACTACCAACTACTTTAACTAGCTATGTTTAAAATTTCATCGATCTACATTGAAAGGCTAACGAGTAAACAACACTCAAAGACAATCAACATTTTTTATTTAATAGTATAAAAAAAGACTTTTTTAAACGTAGTACCTACGGACAAAGATTGCATGATTAAAGGGATTTAAACGTAAAAATCGATCATGAAGCATAAAAGAACTGCGATTATCATTTGTCTAAAGAATCTACACAAAAAATTTCAGACTCCTATCTTTACTTTAAGTTGTTTTTTTTGCATGAAAAGTTAACGTTAATTTTGTGAAAGGAAAAAAATAATTGATCCGAAATTTAAATGTAAAACCTACGAACAAAGATTACATAATTATAGGGGTTTAAACGTAAAAATCGATCGTGAAGCATAATAGAACTGCAATTTTAATTTGTCTAAGGAATCTACACAAAAAATTTCAGACTCCTTTCTTTATTTTCAGTGGTTTATTTTTGCACAAAAAGTTAATGTTAATTTTGTTACAGGAAAAAAATAATTGATCCTAAATTTAAACCTAGTAAATGAAAACTAGCATAAATCCTGCCATGTGGGTCTGCCCCCAACCCCTTACCCCTTACCAATAAATGAGGTCCATATTAGCAACCTAACTATACAACATGTTCTACCTTGTAAATATTTCCATGAATGAGGGATCTTTTATTTTTTTCAGTATGGCTTTGCAACCGATAAATATCCGCTAGATTAAAATCAGTTCTCAGCCATACTGAAATGCCTCATATTACAGGCAATTTTCTCTCAATTATTAAACCTATAATAAATAAGGCAAATAATATTAAATCAGGACTAATTGATACCCAAACTTTTATAACCATTTGTAAACATTGGACTGTATATTACATTTGGTACCAAAAGTTTTATAAACTATATATGGCTATATCCGCTAGATTGGAGTCGGTCCTCAGCCATTCTGAAATGCATCATATTACAGACAATTTTGCACAAATATTGTTAGATATTTAATGGCTATAGAATAGCGGTTTTTATATCGTATTTTACGTTGTTTTTATGTTTAAAATCGTTCAATTTAATGATACTTCTCAACAAATATTATTAGTAATTTAATGGCTTTAGAATAATGGTTATTTTAATCGTTTTTATGTCATTTTTAAGTTGAAAACCGTCCAATTTAACGATACTTTTTAACAAATATTATTAGTAATTTAATTAGTATTTTTTAAACCTTTTTTATTTACGCTGTTTTTACGTTAAAAGCAATCCAATTTAATGATACTTTTAACAAATATTGTTATCAATTTAATGCTATAGAATAACGTTTTTTACGCCGTTTTTAAGTTAAAAATGATGCTTTTTGACTTATTAAAAAACATTTTTTAAAGCTGTTATTTTGATATCTTTTAACTTAATTAGAATCAGTTCTCAGCCATACTGAAATGCATCATATTGGATATAATTAAATATCTAGGTTTACATTTCGAATATTATGCTAATTTTATTATAATGGGGGATAAAATCTTTTTATCATTTTTAGTCTTTTAAAATTGCTAGGATTTGTAGTTGCACCTAAAAAAAGAGCGAATAATGAGATTTTCCTTTTATTACTGTTATTATCATAAACCGGTTAGAAGATATATTTTTCATGTCAGATATACTATATACTCAATCATGTAGCAGACGGGGAGAAAGGAGAAGGGAGTTGGGGGCAAGGGAAATAAACAGAATAAAAAGGGGCAGTCATATTCTTGCCAGCAGCTGGCCGGGTCCAATAATCTTTTAATATAAAAATCACACCAAAAAACCCCAATATATTTCATCAAAAACAAGTTGTGATTTCACTTTACATGACGCTATGGAAATCTATTATTCAATTAACAATCCCTTTATAATTTCCTACAAATTTATTGGATTAAACTGGATTTCATGCCCTTTCTTTGATAACTCTTATATTGAATTAATTGCCCATTGTCCCCTCCCTTACTCCCTGATAACAATATATAACAATTTTATTAAATATTTAGCAAAATTTAGGACCAGCAACATAGCCTAGCCATGATTGAGAATAGATATATTTCTCCATGCTACACACTTCTGTCTCATTCGTCCATCTCCAATGGCCACAATTCTCGGTCTCCTATAAATAATTATTCAATACCTATATTTGCGACAATTTTTATCACACATAAAATTCCAATTCTTAACATTGAAAAAACATCTTAAACTACACCAACCTATTATTTAACTTATTGAAAACATAAGAGGGTGGTTCAGAGCTCCATACACACTTTGGGGGAAAACACCGACCAATTTAAAAACTTAAATCATAAATTACCAATCATCAATTTAAGCTTGCCATGCTTCCCATATATTTGTATAAGTATAGATGTATAATCCTGACATTTTCATGCCTCTAGAAGTCAGAACTTTTTTGTTTTTTGTTCTTTAGTAGGGACTCGTCTGTTGTTATATTACTGACACTATTAGCTTATCTCAAAGACCCAATACAAAATCTGGACTGGGTCCAAGCCTTTTGGTCAGAGTTACGTATAGCTCATGTCCCCTCTTTTTTTACTTTAATGTTTACCTGACAACACTCACAGCATTCATCAGCTGATTCCATTATTACCTGACAACTTTCATGACATTCATTAGCTGAATTTATTATTAACTGACAACATTTATGGTATTCATCAGCTGATTCTATTATTACCTGACAATATTCATGGTATTCATTTGCTGATTCTGTTATTACCTGATAACATTCATCTTATTCATCTGCTGATTCTGTTATTACCTGTCAACATTCATGGTGTTTTTCAGCTGATTCTGTTATTACAAACAACATTTATGGCATTCATCAGCTGATTCTATTATTACCTGACAACATTCATGGAATTCATCAGCTGATTCTGTTATTACCTGACAACATTCATGACATTCATCTGCTGATTCTGTTATATTTACTCCAACTACAGGGGCCATGTACATCCAATTCATCTTAACAGTTCATATATGTTTTACTAGCAGCTATGCCCCTAGAGACCTCTTTTAAAAAGAAATATTTTTTGCTCTCGTGTAGAAATCTAAGTCAATTAAGTCATACAGTAGTGCTGCCTAGTGCCATTTTAAAATTCGGTGATTTCCCTTAGAAGGTTGTGGAAAACTCCTCCCGAATAGGACCTATTAGGAGCTACATTGTAAAGGAGAACCATACCAGTTCAGTGTTTAGCAAGAAGAGACATACAAAGACAGACACAGATCCTCTTTCTTTATCAAAATGATAAATAATTTGGGGATATCATCAAAAAGATTCCTATAATGTTATGGTAAAATTTTTTCTGGTGTTGCAAGTGTTTTCCTTTTCTGCCAATAATTTTGACAAATAAAAAGTTACCTCATTTTGACAAGCATAACTGAGATCAATATGACAAGATCTTTCTGATATTTTTGGTCCCCAAAATAAACCAGGAGCCTGACAAATATTGTGAATTATTTATTTAAATATAGATTCAACAAACCCTCAAAATAGTTATAAACATTTCCAAGACCGATAAGAAGCATCATTGTAAAGGTAAACCATTTTTGTTCAGCGGTTAAAGAGAACCTTAGGTACATACAGACAGACACACACAGATCCTGTTACTTTTAAAACAGATATCTTAAGATATGTATTACCTCGTAAATATGAGCCTTCATATGATAGCAAAACTTGGATGGCTGAATAAAATTCCAGCCTGTACAGAGGTCGTCTTCAGTACATCTTGTTTTGCATTCAGATTTACTTGTTATCTCTTCTTCCTATATTAGGTATCGTAACAATTTTACATGATTTTTCAGTATGGCTGAGAACTGGCTCTAATGCAGCATATATAAATTGTTTTTCAAACCATAAATAAAATAGCCTAAAACCATCTCAAGACTAAAATCTAAAAATTTGATAGCTATCCTAAGACTTAAAGCATTGAGATCTTAATCTGTTCAGTAGTTATTGAAATCTTAAGCTACAGACAAAAAGACTACGTTATGTAAGATGGTATATTTACCTTGGATGACCAGAATACACGATGTTCATCCTCCACGATACAAGGATTTTCTAAAAAAAAGGGAAGGGGGTGAGGGTGGATTCCTTTAACAAAATTTTACATTTAGTGGTTTTGCCCAAAAAGGTAATGTGAAGTCCCCTCCTCCTACATAAATCGTTCATAATAACTATAGAGTCCAATCTGTTCAGCGGGTTATCTTAAGCTTCGGACGGACAAACTGTCATCATTCTACTTTGTATTATGAATTTACATTAGATCGTCATGTGATAAGGATACAAAAGTCATTTTACTTCAGTGAACTCACAATCATGCCCTAATTAACAGCCTCAGAGAAACCAAACTTTTACAAATTAAAAAATCAGCTGGAAGTCTAAACCTGACCCAAATATAACAATCTCATTTAAATTTGAGGCTGATGCGCAGCTGCCGAGTCCTGCTAAAACCAACCTGTTCCATTATTAAATTGATAAAAATCTGGACAAGGGCCACTCTCGTCTCCAAGCGCAGCCAGAGCAAATCTTTTCTGCATTATCAATTTTCTACTGTCTAAAATAAAATGATAAAAAAGCAGCTATTAAAAAAATGACATGCAGAAATCGACATATAATTACTTGGATGTTAAACCAAAATTTCATGTACTCTATTATTATGATACTTCCCAGCTGGCTAAAATAACAAAATCCCTGATCTAACCCCTTTACCCCATCCCCCAACCTCCTACTTTATGAACGAACTGACCAATAGATAAGATTCATATTAGCATCTATATAGACGATAAATTTCCCCATGTAATTATATTCAGGTATATATACTATATTTATTTCTGGAAGTGAGTAAAATTTACCTGATAGCCCAAACAGTCCTGTAGGTGTACCAGTATGGGGAAATAATCGTGTGGGATTTGAATAATAGTTCACTACAATTTTAGAAAGTTTACTAGCCGTGGGTTTTTAGAATCAATTATGGTAAGATAAATCATAAAAGACTAAAAATAAACAAAAATCCTTGTCTGCTAGAAATCTACTTTTAAGCGGAAGGATATGATTGTGTCAGGTTGATTATCTAGGTAACATAATAGATGCAGGATCCAAGGTATTATCCTCTTAGAAATTTTTTTTTCAATATTGAAAATTTGAGTACCCCCCCCCCCCCCCCCCGACAACGAACTATGAACCGTGGCCGCAGCGCTCGGCTCCCTAGCCTGCCTAGCCGCAGCGCTCGGCCCCCTTGCCTGCCTAGCCGCAGCGCTCGGCCCCCTTGCCTGCCTAGCCGCAGCGCTCGGCTCCCTAGCCTAAAACCTAACCTAACCTAAAATAGTTGTTCGTCGGTAGTCGGGGGGGGGGGGGGGGGGGGGGTACAAAATTGAAAAAAATTGAAAAAAAATTTTCTAAGAGGATAACGCCGGATCCAACGCAAAAACAATGTGCAAATTTTTAATATACAACATCATGAACATGCAGTAATAAATCTATTATATGCAGCTAGTGATCCCTGGTAGTTTGTAGCCAGTTGTAGGTAGCGCCATAATTGTGTGGAATCCCAGACTATTTGTAGAATTACCCACCTCAATCTCGTGACCTTATATCGTTGCTATTATGATTTCATTATTTTTATCATATTTGTCCTAGGCTTGTTTTACACTATTTCCAATCTAAGTTGAAGTAATAAAGGGTGTAAAAAAACAAATTACTCACAATTTTATTATCAGCGTTATAATTTTGGTTCAAAACTAATGCTCAAAAATTGACTATAAGAAAACAATACATTGTAAATCAACTCATCTCTTCGAGATCTGGCTCTTCTGGAATTTTGTCTAGAAGCCCTAACTGTTCATGGTAATTAGGTGCGCCTGTGTTGGGTAAAGTTATTCTCCCTACTCTACTTATGTGGCGCACCTGACATAGCAGCATTAGGAAATATTTTTAACGTCTTATATTATGACATGGTGCTGGGCCGAGATTCAAAACTATCATCACCTGACAACGAGTGGATGCTCTATGAATGCCACAGTCACAAGTATATATCTAGCATAAGAAAATATATAATAAGCCTAAAATCTAATGAATAAAATACCAACGTCCCTACACCATCCGACAGCATTTCAGCAAACTCTGCATCACTATCAATATGGGAAGAATGTGCAAGTCCCATTACATGACCTAGCATGTGGCCCAAGGCATACAGATTTTCAGCACAGTCTTTCCTGATAGATAAAGAGAAAAGTAACAGGATGTTTGTGTGTCTGTCTGTAGCCTAGGATATCACGACTAGGACCAATATGGTTCTCCTTAAACAGTGAACAGGTCCATGGAAGGTTTAGATTATTTGAGGGTGAGGGTGCCTCCTTATCTAAAGATAAATCATCTCAGAACCCCCCCCCCCTCTATTTTTACTATTTCTTTTAAAACTCCAACCCCCCTCTTTCCCCTCTTTTTCCTCTAGGGGCATCATAGCTAGTAAATATTAGATTTCTAATATATCTAGTATGGCTTTAAAACCAATTAATATCCACTGGATTAGATTCGGTTCAGAGCCATACTGAAAAATAATGCATAGCAAAGAATTACAAACAATTTTCCATGATCATTAAAATAAAAAACCAGTTTTGTGGCCATGGTTTTAATCTTATGTTTTTTTTAATTTACTCTCCGTGAAAACCTATTCATAATACAATGCGATTTAAAACTATTCTACCTGACGACTACTGTGGTTAGTTCAAATGCCAACCCATTTTTCTTGGCAGCTCTGCCACATGTTTGAGTTGAGTGTACAAACAAAACTGCTGCATCAGCTGTGCCTCTTACCTAGGTTAATATCATTTAAACACTTTTTGGATCAGTTGCATTTCAGGTTAAAATGTTCCTGGGATTGATTACCTCCAAAATATATGATCTTCAAAGGCGGCCTGTTGCCAAACGGCTTCATTTACATGTAAAAACCTCACTTTTTTTAGAAGCAACATTAGAAAGCCAGTAAAATAATTTGTAATAACTAAAATGCAGGGAAAGCTTGACTGAAGAAAAAGTCCTTTTGGCGCATAATGTGCATGATATACATATTATTACAGATTATTTAAAGGCCATCTTCTTAGTTAAATATTTTTTTTACATACAATATATTATTAATTTTATGATTTTTATTTTAATATTCATGGAAATTGTCTGTAATTCGATTTTCAAGCAATACTGGATTAGGTATCGTGGCATGTATAATTATTACCTCTGTAGCATTCTCTTTCATATCATTAAATGCTTGCATCAGCATGTCCATATCATCCAGATCATTTATAGTTGCAAGTTCTGTACAGAGCAGCTCTACTCTCAGATGTATGTCAGAGTTCATATTGCCAAGATTTGTCTCCTGTGTATTTTTGAATATAAAAGATAGATTTGGGCACTAATAGTAATCTAGCCCTGCATGCGGAGCAATAATTAACGCTACCTAACCTAAGATAACCTATCAAAAGCTACGGTGAAAATTCGATGTAACCCGCTTCTTTGTTTTCTTTCCATGATCCATGATATAATATTAGCAAGTTAAATTGACGAAAAATTTTCCTCTGTCAATATTTCCACATATTCTATATCCAATAGATGTGTTAATCTTTTATTTTGAAAATAAACAACGTTTGATATTTTTAGTAGCTACTCTATAATTTTTTGTGCCTATATTTCCTTCTTTCTTCCCTATACCAATAAAATACGTTCCTGGAAAAGGATATCTTAGCATACAAACATACATATGTCCTAATACCTTAGAATATAGGATATAAAAGTAATGTTTACTATCTTTTCTGCAATTTTTAGTGTTCCATAATTCAACCATAGATCATATGACGCCAATTTGAACCCACCAGAGAGGGGATTATTAATGATTGTTGAAAATTGACAGTGTCTATGTAGTAAAAGTTGTTGCAAATATAGGTATTAAATAAAACATATTCATTCCTGTAGGATGTGGTCAACCCATCCGTCAATATCAGTTGTAGAATCTTCAAACTGTGGGGTGTAATATACTTTTAAAGAAAAAGTAACAGTTGTTGATTTATCTTCTGTCGATTCTATTAGCAGTTTTATCATAGCAATTTGAAAACATTTAAAAAACCGAAGCTTTTCTATTTCTTAACTTATCAAATCAACACATAAAAAAGAAAACGAAAATATTCAAACGTTTAACACTTACTAAAGGCTTCTAAAGACTATTGTTTTAGAGGTCCTTATAGCGATGCATATAACGAAAACGTAAAGACATTTTAAATTAGTGTAAAAGGTAAAAACCAAAGAAGTTTTTTTTCACAAGTCATATAAAACTGGCCAAGCAACTGAATATTGTGTGTATTATAATAACTAGCTGCTACGCCCTTAGCCTCTAGAGGCTCTGTATTTGAAGAGACAGAGAGGGGATAGAAAAATAGCTTAAAACCAACCCAACATTAATTCTGAAAACCCTCACAGGATTGAGCTGTGTGAAGCTTACCTAAAAAATAACATAATCGGATATTTTTAGATTCATACAAAAAAACTTTACTACTTGATATGATAGGAAAGACAGACATATAACTACTACAAAAATTATGATTAGTGAATTTTAAAGTGTTGCATGCTGTCCCTATTATTCCAAAATCTTCATCATCAATAGCATCAATCCAGTCATCTATATCATTGATGTCATCTGTATCTTTCATATCAGTGATAAGATTTTCAATATCTATCTTCTTAAGAGCGTGTTGTCCATCCCCACAATATTCAACTACATACGAGAATCCTAAATTAAAGTGTTTTGATATTAAACCTTTTTCGAGAATTCCTTTAAGCGTCTTTAAATTTCATAGTTTATAATGAATGCCAATTGTTAGAAAAAGTATCTTTCTTAAATTAATTATTATTACTTGGTACTCACACCAGATTATCACGTACTCTAATAAATTGAAACCTGTAACTGACTTAAATAATGATCCCCTCCCACCAGGTCCCTTTTACCCCATCCTCTCCCCCTCCTAATGGATGAACGAACTGACCAATAAATGTGTTTCATGTTTGCAACCTAATATGACGAAAATCTCTGTCATAATATACAGGTATATTTCACATCCATTAATTGTAGTAACCTGTTGTGTAAAAAGTAGCATGGCCATGTACAGTATCATTAACAGGATTATGTGTGAGCAATAGATCCACATCATTATTCCCATAATGATAGGAGTTGATACCAACTTTCTCAATCAAGGGAAGGGCAGAGTCCAGTGGGTAGATTGCTATACTCTCATCACCTAAATTAGTCAAAAGTATTTATAAGTAAAATTCAAGTATTGCTTCTAAACCGATTAATATCCACCGTATTAAAACTGAAATATCAAAAATAGCAACGCATTTCAGACAATTTTCTACGGATATTAAATAAAAAACATAAAATTATAATCTGTTTGAAAAAACCAGGCCTTCATCCCTTTAGGGGAATTTCAAAAATGGTAATTCATGGACACATTGAACATAGATTTTGGACTTCATTAAGCTTAATAATTTTCACTTTTAAACTTAATAATATATTTTGGTATTTCTTTTCTTGTGTTGTTTTTGCTTGGTAGAGTGGTGGTACCCTCATTTAAAATAGTTATAAACCTTCACATGATCTAAGAGAAGCTTCATTTTAAAAGAAAATCCGTTCTGCAGTTGGCAAGATCCTCTAGTACACGCAGACACAGATCCTGTTACTTGAATTGTACTTGAATAATGTTACCTAATGACTGAGTAGCAATGTTACCATAATCACAAGACAGAATATATTTTCCTTGACAACAGGTAGAGTAATCACCTCCTGATTTCACCAGGTTAAAAAATATTGAAAAGGTTGGCTGCAAGAATCCTAAACATTTAGAACAAATTAATTTGATAAATACTAGCGGCTATACCCCTAGAGGCCTCTAGTGGCCCTTGAGGCGTGTGGAGGCCAGGGAGTGGGGAGGTCAGGGAGTTGGAAGTCAACCAGCCATTTCAATTGAATTTTTTTGAGTTTCGGCACTTAAAAGTATATATTGATATTTCTTTTCTTGGTGTGATTTCATTTCGGAGGGTAATGGCACCCTCCTTAAAAATGTTTATAAACCTCTCAGGACCTTCAAAATTGTAAAGGGTAAACATATCGGTTCAGAGGCTAGCGAGAAAATTTGGCAAAGACACATATCATACAAAAAAAATTCTTATGGGGATAATAAGCGGAAGACGATCATAAATAAAAAAAAAACAAGGATGACAACACCAATAAGTAGCTAAGCTTACAATATTTAAGTAGGTTCGTTCATCCAGTAGGAGGAATGGGATAAAGTAGGTGGTTGGGGGCTATCATTATTTTAGCCAGATCAAAGTATCACGTTATTAGAGTACATGAAAATCTGGCGCAACATCCAAGTAATTATAAATCGATTATTTACCTATTATTGCAAATATTTTAATCATAACAATACACTTAAGTTCCATTTTTAGTTAACTTGTAAAAAAGAAGAATCACTTTATGATAGGTACAATAGTCAGAAGACACTAGAACACTAAAAAGGTTGAAAATTTTTCCCAATGTCAAAGAAGAGGTGGTGTTACAAAATAGCTATAAACCTTACCATGACCTATAGAAAGCTACACTGTAATAAAGAAGTGTATAAGTTCTGCGGTTAACGAGATCCTTTGGTACATACAGACACACAAACATACAGACAAAGATTCTGTTACTTTTATATATTGGGATACAAAAACTAAACAAAATCTAGATATTTTATAGCCATGGTTAAATGATTCGCCATTTTATTTGGTATTTGTTTAATTTTAGTAACTTTAAAAGTGAATCTATTCTATATTAAGGTTGTGTCCATACGTCCGTCCGGCTGTATACAACGGTTAGCTCTTATAGTTAATATAAGGATGTTAGAATTGTCCTATCGACAGTTAGGCAAAAGTTAGGAAATGTTGCATATTTATAATAGTTATTATTAAAAACATACTGTTTTTTTCTACTTTTTAAATTTTATTTTATCCTATTCATCTTATTTTTTAAATATTTATTCCTATAAACAAAGTACAATATAATAAGCGAAACATCTCCAAAATCAAGCCAAAAGACGTAATTTGTTTAGACTCATTAATTGATATTCTGTTTATTAACCCTTACAGATCGGGGGGGGGGGGGGGTCATATTGACCCCCCCCCCCCTCAGTTTCTTCAATGTCATTTTTTTTGTAGGTAAGATAGAGAGTTGTGACTTCATGACTTTTTAAGTTTAGTAATTATACGTCGGCAAGAGCTGATCTTATAAGGATATCTGGTCTGTGTCGGTCGTGGCGTCCGGTCAAAGTCGGTTGGGTGGCACCAAATTTAGAAAAAATTCTAAATAAATCTTAATTTCTACATTTTGACTTTTGTGTATAAGGTAAAAACCTAAAAAATTTTTTTGGTGAATGCTTAGATATCAATGACCTTCTGAGAAAAGTGGTGTTATGACCGTTTGACCGCTCCCTGACCGACTTTATGACCGATTTTTGTCCTGCTTTTACTAAAGACATATATCATGAATATCGTGGCTTCTATTACAGCTAGAGACCTATAATTTTTTTTGGTAAATCCTTGAGCAACAATAAACATATAAAAATATTAATTGGCGTCGCCAACCGCCGTTTTACCGCCGTAACTGCCGAAAATGGCGGTTTCCGTTATTTGCCGTTTTTCGGCGATGATCAGAAAAAGTATTTTTTTTGTTATGAAAAATAAAAGTTCGTCCTAAAATTTGGTCATCCTAGCTGCAAAATTGGCCGCTCTACGGCTGTTTTAATATTTAGCGGCTGGCCGCTAAAAAGCGGCTAAGGAGCGGTGTGACCGCTATGACTAGAAAAAGTAATTTTCTCTAAAAATACAAATGAACCACCAGAAAAAAATTTTATGCCTCTAACTGTAACAGGAGTCGAAATAGAGGGGGGGGGTCAATATGACCCCCCCCCCCCCGATCTATTAAGGTGGGAATTGGACCCGATCTGTAAGGGTTAAATCCTGACAAATTACAAGCGTTTATATTTATTTGTCATACCAACTAATTTTAGATTTTCGCTATTATGGATGTTGTCATCCTTGTTTTTGTAAAATGTTGTAAAAACCCGAAGTCCTCTTGACATACTGTGTAAACAAAACAAAATCAATTATATACAAGGATGACAAAATCCAAAAAAGCAAAGCTCTCAAATCAAACGGTAAAACAAACGAATATGACAGTTCTAGAATGGCAAAACTTCATAAGAAGAATATTAATTTTAAAGTATGAAGAAAATGTATATCAACATTAGAGAAGCACAATAGAGGGTAGGGGTGAAATAACTGTATGTCCCCATCCCAAAGACCTTGTGCTAACTATCAATTGGTTCTTTGAATACCCACCAATTAACACAGCCGAAAAAGGTAATTGGAAAAAAAAGGGGGGGGGGATTTATCTGTATATATGTATAGATCTATTATTACAACTTGTTGCAAAATTCAGTAAGTACATAATTCTGTTTAAGGACATACTTTTATTTTTAGAACTTAATCACAAATATGCTTCGCCTTAAATATAGTACTTTGTTGTCCTAAGAATCATTGTTCCAAAAATCAAATAAATTAGATATCATACAAAAACGTTTTGTTAAAAAAGATGAAATGATCATGTTTTAAATAGACGTAAAGACTTTATGGTAACGCATGGGCGTAATGGCGGGCGGACACACAGACCCTAATTATAGGCAAGCTTATTTTCCTTTATATCTTTGGTTGTCCAACCTTCAAGAAAATAGCTTAAAACCACCGCTGCACCAGCATCTATATTCCATGAGAAGCACAACCTTGTCGGTAAAGCGGTTACAGAGATCTATAGCTTCAGACAGACGAAACATCGTTCTATTTGTTTTTCTAGCAGCTGTGCCACGTACATCTAGGGATTTAAAGGTGTATACAAATAGCCTAAAACCACCCCAAGGCTGACTGCTTGACATAAACTTGTCTAAAACCAGCCCGTGATCTATGTGAAGCTTCCAAATAAAATTAGGCATCCAGAAGATAAATTTCCATCCTTTTGTTTATTACAAAATACGCCTCAAATTGTCTACTCACTTAAAGTTGAATATTAATTAAGATGAACTGAAAATAGTTGCCGAATGTGTACGCAGTTTCCTGGGTGTTTCCTCATCCTAGCTCAATATTTACTACTAGCTACAAATCTTCAAACTTCCCTTTAAAAAATCAAAATTTGAATGTATAAACGATTTATTTATTATAAATTTGAATTTTTTAAATTTTTATTTTTGTTGAAGTTTGAAGCTTTTTTAGCTAGTAGTAAATATTGAGCTAGGATGAGGAAACACTCAGGAAACTGCGTTCACATTCGGCAACTATTTTCAGTTGACCTTAATTAATGATTAAACGCTTAAACAAAACCGAGAAATCAACTGTCTAAATATAAGCAATAAAACCCATCATTTTTAACGCCAAAATTGTCAAAACTTAACTGAAAAGTATTTTAGTATGGCTTCGAAAACGAATAATATCCGCTAGATTAGAACTGGTTCTCACCCATACTGAAAGATCATGTATAGCATCGTATAACAGACATTTTTAAACACATGGCTAACAAAAGTTGTTTTCATTTTTTTTTATTTTGATACGGAAAGCTAAATATTATTGTAGAATTGAAAACTATTTTTTTAAAATAGAAATAAACGAATTTATGTTGCTGTATTATTATGCTAATTGTATATTTTTGCAATATTATAAAAACTTAACACCCTAAAGCAAAGATGCTAAACGGCTTATGTTTGTTTGTTAAAGATAAAGTTAAATCACTAAGTTAAACATAAGGATATGTAAATTAAAAAAAAAATCTATTAAATTTTATCTTTGCTTTACTACAATATGTGGCGCCACTGCATCTAGGGCATAGACGTCCAATGGGGGGGGAGGTAATGGGGTGATTACCCCCCCCCCAAAAAAAAAAAAAAAATTTCATTTAACCCCTACCTTGGGGGTGCCGTAGGCACCCCCAACCATTTAGGAGGGGGTATTTACCCCCCCAAACAATTTTAGAGGGGAAATACCCCCCCCCAAAAAAAAATAAAAAATCCCTGACAAAACAAATTTTTGGCGAACTTCGCGCGCATTTTTTACTACTAAATATTAATACATTATCAAATTACCCCCTCCAAAAATTTTACCCCGTGGGTAAATTTTGGGGGGGGTAAACAAAATTTATCCCCGCCAACAGATTTCACGGGGGGTAATTACCCCCCCCCCCCCAAGCAAATTTTACCCCAGGGGTAAAAATTTTGGGTGGGGTAAAAAAAATTTGCCATTTTACCCCCCCCCCAAAAAAAAGAAAGCAAATTACCCCCCCCCCCAAATAAAAAAGCTTGAACGCCCCTGATCTAGGGACTCTGTATTAAGGAGAAGGGATGGTGCAGAAAACAGCCTAGAACCAACCCAAAAGTTTTAATTAAAAAATATATAAAATATGTGAATCGTCCCTTAAATGAAAACTCAACCAGTTAAAAATCTTTTTTTACAACAGCTTAAGAGTTCCAGGTAAAATTTAAGGGAAATCGCTAGTTTATGGTCAAGCAATAAAAAAATATATATTTATTTTCTATTTGGAATTAAATTTTTTCATGTAATTTTATTCCAACTGCAAAACAGAGAATTGAACGAAAAGAAAAAAAAATAGTTTATTTACTAATCCCTTAACCCTAAGGTAAATGTCAAATGATAATAAACATTAATGATCTTATCATAAGTAGATAGCACAATTAAAGTAAATAAAAAATAAAATCATAAACACATTCACAACAGTTTATTTACACCTGACAATCGATATATTATTGCTTGGATATTGCAACAGATTTTCATGTCTTATAAAGTGATACCCGCAGTTGACTAAAATAACAATCCCCTTCAGCCATCCCCTTTACCAAATCCCCTTTCCTTGTACTAGATTAACGAACTGACCAATAAATGAGGTCTACATATTAGCAACAAAAAAATTTCTCTTGTTAATATACCCATGTATTCTATATCCAATCACCTAACAAAGCTTTTCTATTAGAAGGGTCGGTCCGTACATCCGTAATGGTTATATCCTATCATCTATTAAGGATTTTAAAATTGTACTATTATGTACAATTTAGGAAAAAGCAGAAACTCTATAATCGTTACAAGAATGTCTAAACGTCTATTTATAACAGACGGATTTTCAACTTTTTTTAGAAATAAATTTTTTGTATGATATTATTATCATAATAAATTTACTTTTGGAATAGTGATTCTTAGGACAACAAGTACAATATCATAAGTTAATTCCTTCTTTGATCAAGTTCTAAATGTAAGTATGTCTCTTAAAAAATTAAATGTAATTTTGTTTAGACTTTTAAATTTATATTCTGCTACTAATATTTGACAACGTAAAGTGTTTGTTCCAACTTCTTATTTTAAGCAACGCTTTTATGTATCTCTTTTCATCCTTGTTTTAGAGAGATATGCTGTTCATTATTTACATAGTCGTTATCTATTCAAATATAAAGATATGTAAATGTTACCTATACTATATATTTATCTAATTTTACAATAAATAAGTTTTTATTTTTCTTCCTAGATGTCACCTCATACTAAGTTTAGTATAAACTATTACAAAATATAAAACCATAATAAAATAATAATTAAATTTTCGTTTAATATTTTAATTTGAATATAATTTGAAGTATATGTGTTAAACGTATGAATTAAGCATAAATACGCACTAGCTTAAATCAAATCTACTTTAATTAATACAAAAGTTTATTATAATGCAATGTAAATCCCGTCTTTAATTGTTTCAATCATATATTTAGGACTGTAGAATCCTCTAGTAACCATTCCTTAATTTTTATTTTCAAAAGCAAAACTACTCTATAACTCACTTTTTCTATTGGTGAGACAGTTCTTTTGTAACGCTATTGAAGAAAGGGCATTTACTCAGATGGTATTAAAGCTAGACTTTTGATTTTTTTCAACATTCCCATTATCTGGAAGCTCATTTATGAATATATAAATCATTGCAGTCCGACTGCTTAAAAGTACCCAAAGTATTAAAACCAACGAATTAAATAATGTTATTGTAAAACTTTGGGTACCAGTGTAATTCAAGAGTATGATGTTCCCTCCCTCTCCTAGGAAAATCTAAAAATTGAATAGAACATGTTTCTAACTGCGTTTCCAGTATGTCTTAAAAACTGATTAATATCTGCTGGATTAGAAATGGTTCTAAGCCATACAGAAAAATCATGTATCGTATCACTTTATTGAAAATTTTCTACAATTAAAAAATTAAATTTAACAGTAACAGAACTGGAATTTATCTTATAATTTAAAAATTTTCTATCCGCGGTAAGCTGTCTATAATACGATGCGATAAATAACTATTGTATCTTCTGTGGGAAAAAACTAAAATTAAGATTTTTTATTGAATGGAGAAATCAATGTAGAGATCTTTATTTAGATATTTAGATTTCTCTCCCTTTCTTAACACGTCACAAATAAAGATTAAGCATCTATCTATCTATTTATCTATTTCAAATCAATCTATTTGATTGTTTTTTGTTTACCTCAGGGGGTCGTGCCTCAAAAGTAAGCGATAGGGGACATCAAAAATTACATATTTTTTTCTGTGTGGCTTCGAAACCGATTATTATCCACTGGATTAGAGCTGTACTGAAAAATCATAGCATCTTATTAAAGACAATATCCCACGAATAATAAAATAAAAACTAGAAAATTAATATTAGTAATAAGTTAGTTATTGATTTAATTACGGATAATGATAAAACTGTAAAATATTGGCAAATAATTAATTTGATATTGAAAAGATATTTTGTTTCTCTGTTAAGATATCTCTAACCACTGAACCGATTAAGGCTTTTAGACTAGAGGTAAAGAAATCTTGAATTCGAGCACCTATACAAAGCTTACCTAAAATGGAGAACTTGAAGGCGAGGTCTTATTGGTCAGACAAGAAAAACCTTTTTTTTTTTTTTTTATCATAGGAATTACAATTTTGGGGCCATATTTTCGGTATACAAGAGATAATCAGCTTTATGATCGAAATTTAATTATTGGCGGATTTTTAGAATGTAACAAAATCAACGAATATTGTTTGGTTTAATGTAAATGCCTGCAAAATTCGTCCTATTATCTCTAAACTTTATATAAAACTTCGAGGCACCCTAGATAAGTAAAGTCAAACGAGACAAAAGGGGTAAAGTAAAAAACAAATATCATTGGAAAAGGGAAGGTTTAAAAATCAAAAGGTGATGTTTCTAAATAAGGGGGGAAGGGTATTCTGGGGGAGGGGGTGTGATTGGGTTTTGTATAATTATTGAAAGCCTATTTGATTTTATGCTTTCTCAAAACAACTAATGTTTCCATAGCTATCTCAAATAATAACTTTCCATTGTCTATTTGACGGACCGTTTAATGTTATTTGATGATTTTGAAAAGTATCTACGGTTTATAATAATAGAAAATTTTAAACCGAATGTTTATTGCTTAATATAATATTCTCTGAGTTTTTTTTACAACATAACAATTAACTCTCTTTTTTCATTTAGAGTAATGGTATTGTTTTTGCAAAATTCAAAGAGCTAATTGTAGTTCAAAATTCTGGCTATTTCTTTAAATATGTAACTTCGTATTCACTTATTTTAATTTCAATACTACGGGTATTTTTGAAATGGTGTTTATTCACTTACGCGAATTCAAATTCATAATTGTGCAAATATCACATTGGCATAATATTACTGCTGATTTTATTACGTCCACAGGGGGGTATAGGGGTGATTACACCCCCCCCCCCAAAAAATAAAAAGCGTGGACGTCCTTGGCACTATGATATAAAAATTCCCCCCCCCCCCTCCCAACAAATTAAAAAGCTTGGACGTCCTTGAATCAACATATCAAAAATTTTAGAATTACTTTGAGATTTTATTAGTAATGTTTTATATTGCTACGATAAAGAAGTAAACTTTATGTAAAGAAGGTGTATCAACTTTTTTTTATAGCTAGCCGGTTCTTTTAGTAAGTAGTAGATGTAAAATTTTTCATAGAATTCAGATATGCAATCGGTTTTTTTGTAGACCTCTTATTTTTTAAGTAATTTAAGTTTTTTTAAAAAAATAATTAAGTCGGTTTTAAGGTACTAAAACGCAACAAAATAAAAGAAGAAAATGGCCAGTAAGAACAAAAATAGTAAGATCTTTAATTTGACACCTTACTTTTAAAATTCTGTTGAGTAATTATTGAAAAAATCTATTTTTTTAACCTCGGTTTAATAAAAACTTTAGACCTAAATATTTTCTCAAACAGACATAAAAAACATGGGTTCATATATATAAAAATAAGAGGTCTACAAAAAAACCGATTGCATATCTGAATTCTATGAAAAATTTTACATCTACTACTTACTAAAAGAACCGGCTAGCTATAAAAAAAAAAGTTGATACACCTTCTTTGCAAGCTCTTACAACGACTTGTCACTTTTATGTCACTCATGATTTCTGTTCGGTGATAAAAGCTTGATACATTTGATCAACTATCTTTATTATGAAGTGTCCCCGTATCATGAAGGGCCTTGTTTTCGAATAAGGAAGGAGGTGATCTAAAATAACCTAAAACCATCCCAAGACACAAATCTAACTGAATAAAATAGCCTTAAATCATCTAAGGACCCATGTAAAGCTTTGCAAACATAAAAACTAGGAATCAGAATAAAATGAAAAGAAGTCTTTTTGCGAAAATGAAAAAACACCAATTGAAGCAAAGGCACGAATCTAATGAAAGAATAATTGGAGAGATTAATTTATTATTATTTTAGCTACAGAGCCAGAAAAACGGTTACATTATAATTACTAATACTGCTCAGTGCTCAGGATAGGGATATAAAAAATAATTCGATTATGAATATTCTATTGAATTCATTGAAATTATTTGTCAAAAATGATTTTCCTATTTCAACTAGAACTTTTATCGGAGACTCTAGTGGCATAGCTACTCTATTGCCATGGTAAATCCGTACGTCCTTTTCTAACTCAATGTGTGATAGGATCGCTATTTGTGTTAATTTAGCCATGTTAGAATCTTCCTATCGATTACAAGCTTTTCATGATGATCTGTCTATTAAGCTCTGACTCTCAACAAGTTTTCTTTCCTTCTGGTTGAAGAGCAACGCTTTTATGGACGTTGTCATCCTTTTCTTCAAAATTAAAGGGTATAAATGTCCTTTTTTTAAAAATATGTATCCCTGTTTTTTATATTAATTAGTTAATGTTGTTTTTATCTTCTTTATTATGATTACTTTCTAATTTTAGAATATTACATATTAGTTTTTATAGTTAGGCAGATAAACTAAATTTACCTAATTAACCCTTACAGATCGGGTGGGGGGGGGGGGGGAGCTAAGTAAGTCCCCCCTCCCCCTCTAGTTTCAGTATCATTTTTTGTAGGTAAGATAGAGAGTTGTGACTTCATGACTTCATGACTTTTTAAGTTTAGTAATTATACGTTGGCAAGAGTTGATAATATAAGGATATCTGGTCTGTGTCGGTCGTGGTGTCCGGTTCAAGTTGGTTAGTTGGCATCAAAATTAGAAAAAATTCTATTTAAATAAATCTTAATTTCTACTTTATGACTTTTGTGTAAATTTTTAATGGTGAATACTTAAAAATCAATGAACATCTGAGAAAAATGGTGTGTTTTTTCTAATGTTGGTGCCACTTACAGATTTTGACCAGACACCATGAACGACACAGCCCAGATATCCTTATAAAATCATCTTAGCTTGCCAACGTATAATTACAAAAGTTAAAAAGTCATAAAGTCACAGCTCTCTATCTTATCTACAAAAAATGACACTAAAAAAATTAGAGGGGGGGGGGCGGATTTAGCTCCCCCCCCCCCCCCGATCTGTAAAGGATAAGTTTTTCATATGCCTCACTACTTTATGTATATTATTATTATTGTTGTTTTGTTTTGGGGGTTTTAAACATTATGCAATTTGGTTTGGGATTAAAGTTAATTATTTGTTGACGTATTAAAATAAACCTGTTAACTACAGTAATGATTTAGAATACGTGGATATATTGACAGGAGAAAATTGTCGTCAATTTTGCTTGATTATATGGACCCCATTTATTGGTCAGTTCGTTCATCCAGTAGGATGGAAGGGATGAGGGTCGTTATTTTAGCCAGCAGCGAGTATTTATTTATTAGAGTATATGAAAATTTGGTGCAACATCCAAGTAAAAATAAATCGATTATTAAAATAACCTGTTAACTTAAACTATAGTTGACGACAAGTCGCGGAGTCTGATTGATAGATTAAACATTTTAAGTTTGACCCTTTTCTAATTAAGGGTCGGTCCGTTTGTCTCTACGTCTGTAAAAGGAAAACTTATGCTTATGTTAGGCATGTTTGAATAGTCATATCGCTTTCAAACTTGGGATGATGTATTCTGCAACAGTTATATAGTGCAGCAAATCTCAATAACAGAACAGCTGTAAGTAATAAGTTATACAATGGAATATTTTTTTTATTCTCGTACCAATTTGACAAATTTGAGTAGAGACTCCAAGGACAATATTTTTTGAGAAATACTGTATAGTATTGTTATATTATGATAAGTTGAATTTAGGTGATAGATAGTGTTATGATTTTAGGTATACATTTGAAAATATTTTATATATTGTGTGTTTTTTTTATGAGCACTTTTTTGAAAGCAATTTTACCCCACTTATAGTTATCAGAATTTAATGATTAATGGCTTATTTTCTTCTTTTTTTAAGGGAAATTATGAAACAACAAAAAAAAATTACAGTTTTTGTTGAAAAAGTACAGTAAAGTTGAAAATTAAAAACTTAGGTGTCAACATCTAAAAATGGTTTTAGCGCATTTTTCTTGTGCTCAAATAATCAACCTTTTGCAAGAATGGCTGCTAAACACTTCAAAGTTGAGATATGGAGCTAAAAATGTATACAAATACTATTAGGGATATGTACTAGAACATATCAAAGTTTGAAGGTCATATCTCAACCAGGGAGGGAGTACTGGCCCCCCGAAGTCGACTACAGAAAATCCATTTTTTTAAGAAAAATGCGCTAAAACCATTTTTATATGTTGACACCTAAGTTTTTAATTTTCAACTTTACTGTACTTTTTCAACAAAAACTGTAATTTTTTTTGTTGTTTCATAATTTCCCTTAAAAAACAAAGAAAATAAGCCATTAATCATTAAATTCTGATAACTATAAGTGGGGTAAAATTGCTTTCAAAAAAGTGCTCATAAAAAAAACACACTGTAGAAATACTTTTTTTGTAAATCCAATATTAAAAATAAGATATTCTAGACATGAATTAGCAAACCAAAAACAAGGATGACAACATTCATAAGTAACGAAGTTTTAAAAAAATCATGGATTGAAATACGAAAGTGATTTAAAGAGCTGCGGTGTTCTGTAATAATCAGAGAGAGAAGACAATGGGCTGTTTATTACACTAGTTCCCAAAGTTTTATAATAAAGTTTTTTTTATTCGTTAAATTAACCTATTGAGAAATAACCGTACAACAGACTGACAAAATTAAAGAAAAGCTTTGTCAACTAAAAACAGCAATGACAAAATTATAAATTCTAAAGTTGAGTTTACTTGAATGCAAGGGACTCGTGTGAGCTCTATTCAATAGATTTAGCAACTCATTATTTTTAAAGCAAAGGTTCTCTATAATTAGAGCCAGTCCGTCCGTAACGAATAGCTCTTATATTTAATTCAGGTATGTTAAAATTGTTCTATCGCCAATTTTTGTTTGTTTTAGATGCAAATACAATTATTGATGTATTTTGATATATGATCCATCCCTTTTTAGCCTTTTGGGGATCTTACTTAATCAAACCTAACCAAAAATGTCAAGAATCTTTCAACTTGGTCTTCAATGATATTCATATATTCTAGAAAGATAAAAAAGTTGAAGGATAATTATTTTTTGGTTGTTGTGATCCTTGTTTGGGACACACATAATAAGAAATTCAAGCCGCTTAATTTCGGCTTTTATATGAGGCAACAAGAATAACAATTGAGCAAGAGCAAGGAGAGCTAATTGAACAACAATCATCGTTTTTAAATTGACAAAATGTATAACAGTATTTACATAATATTTTTAGATCTACACTAAAATTCGAATTGTCTTTAATGGAAACTAATTAAGAAATAAAGCATATTTTTTTATAACGTTCCGTATACTATTAAGTTTACAATATAAGATTTACATGGTCCGTTGATCTGTCGGTCATGCTACATAATACATAATCGAATATTTCTTGATAAAGCTTAATTGTGATTTTCTATTTCCTATTATCGTATTTTATGTTCGTCTGCTCTTTACCCCACTATCCATTGATTGAACCATATTATTTGTGCTTCGCTTGTTAAATTATTTTTATAATAAACTAATTATAGAACAGATATGCACCTTAAAGCAAAGTAAGGTGACTTAAACATACATGAATTTTCAATAACAAAGAATAAACAAATGTAAAAATCATTCTGCATATGTACATATATATTCAGGGATTTAAAGGGATAAGACAATGGCTGAGAAATTGATCCCCAATGATTATACACCAAATTATCCGTTCTGGAGATAAATCATAAGTAAATTGGCACTATTTTAAAGTAAATATTATGTAAGCTAAAATGATGCAAATTCTTATACTTAATGGATGTATTGTTAGTGGATGTTACACCAAATTTTCATTTTCTCTATTAAATTGAAACTCACAGCAGGATAAACTAATGATACAGGACCTATGAGAAGCTACAATAATGTAAAGAAGAACCAAATTGGTTCAGGGGTTAGCGAGATCCTTCAGTACCGCATACACAACTAAAGACAGAAAGACACACAGAGAAATACTTTATACTAGGAATTATCAGCAAAAATACCTATACCTCAGTCCCTGTCTTCTCACTTTTTGCCTGAGTCTATATTTGTTTGTCAAGCCTTTATGCCAATATAATTGGTATTTTTTTGCAAAACGAAGCGTTTCTATAATTTGCTTAGAAAAGAACTACTAGTACTACAATCACAATTATTATATCTGTTTATTTTCTTCTATAGTCCTAGTATCCATATCCGTTTGATTATTATCATTATGGCGTTGGAAACTAATTTAAATGCGGAAAAGTATTTTTGACTACTGAAGACTAAGGAAAAAAACTAGGAGACAATCAGTGGTTAAAGGATTTTCTTTATAAATTGTGATGTAAAAATATTTGCAAAACTCTAGAAATACCTTCACTGTACAAAATCAGGATCTGGATTTGCCTGTCATCCCAATACTTAAATCAAGAATTATCACATTTAAAGCTTAAAAATTAAAATTGCAGAAAAATATACTTTTTAATATTCCTACAAAAAAACTTATGCAATACTTATTGTAAAAATATACTTTCATACTTTTACTGAGTTACAGTCTACTGATCTTTGAGTACCTCATCATTTTTGATGCAGTATTGCTTATTGACAAAAAGTTGGGTATAGTCCCTTTTGTGACAACGCCTCTTAAGGGGCGTTTCATCGAAATTAGGCAATTGGCCCCGCAGGCAGGGGATAGAAATAGGGAAAAAGCTACTGTGAAAATACGACGAAGAGGCGTTGCCACGGAAGGAACTATACCCAAAAGTTTGATTAAAAGATAGTTATATTAATTTCCAGTATGGTTTCGAGAAACCGATAAATATTACCTGGATTAAAACCTGTTCTGAGCCATACTGAAAATCATGTATAGCATAATATTATAGATAAATTTCCACGAATATCAAAATAGAAATTTAAAAAATTATGGCCCTAGCTAACAACAAATCTGGTTTTAATCTTATTTTATCATCCGCAGAAAGCTGTCTATTTCGATATGATAAATAACTATTCTTATTATTAAAAACAAGTCCTTATAAAAAGCTTGACAAACATGAAATGACCAAAAAAAGGTGTGGAAGGAGAAATTTTTATTTTATTTACAAGTCATTTAAAAGGACTATCTGTTTGTTTCATTTGTGTCTTAAATTAATAATCCCAATAATGTCAATAATGTAAATTGTATCCACTAATACATTATGTAAAATACAAAGTAGAGTGATGTTTGTCCGTCTGTCTGTCTGTCTGTAAACACTGAACCGATTTAGCTTGCTTCTTAAGTGTATACAAACGATGTCTGTCCATCTTTCTGTCTATCTGTCCGTCTAAATCGTAGGATCTCGCTAACCACTGAACCGAATAGGATGTGCTGTTCATGGAATATACCATTTGGTCCTGTGGTGGTTTTAAACTGTTTTCTTGGGGGTGTGAAGTGGATATTGAAGGAGCGCTCCATCAAAAACTTTCGTAAAATCATAAAAATAGTTATTTATCGTATCGTATTACAGAAAGCTTTCCGCGGCAATAACAAAACTGTTATAAATTTTACAACTATTTTTATATTCGTAGAAAACTAGCTATAGTACGATACTGAACATAATTTTTTAGTATGAATAAGAACCGTTTCTAATCCAGCGGATATTAATCGGATTCGATGCCTTACTGGAAAAACTATTATAGTTTGTAATTTTTTCCTCGTAAACAAGGAAAAACGTACAGTGTCTCTTTTTTATGTGAGGGAGTGGTTCTCATGTGTGTGTGTGTATGTGTGTGTGTGTGTGTGTGTGTGTATGTGTGTGTGTGTGTTTGTGCGTGTGGGTCTAACTTTTATCTAAATCTTATCTCTGATCTTTTGTATGTCCCAAGTCAACCCAAAATGACACGTCTGGTCTTTAGAATTATTAATCCTAGAGTTATCATAAGCTTAGTAGCGAAGCTACTCTATAATTCGATTTGTCTGTTCGATTCTCCGTTAATTTTTGGGTTGAATATGATTTTCTCGGCTGCTATTTAAGAAAGACTGCTAAATCAATTAGTAAGAATAATTCTTTACAAAAGTTATTCTTAAATTTTTCGTGTTTTTTATCTGTAGGTCATGCTACATTTGTTACAAGTTTTACCTCCTTTATTTATATTTATATTCATTTTTGTTTGAAACTCAATTTTAGAGATTATAGGATTAATTATTGTCAAAATCTTTAGAAAAATATTTCTATATTTTTTTATTTTACTATCCGCAAAAAGTTGTCTATAATACGATACGTTACATGATTTTACAGTATGACTCAGAACCGGTTCTTTTCGAGTAGATATTAATCAGTTTTTAAGCAGTACTGAGAAATAATATTATCATGAAATAGCCTAATTACTTACTTTGGGAAGTATTCATCCATGATTATAATTAACCAGGGAGGGAGTTGACATTTGTCTGTAAATTACACCTTTACCCAAAAATCTCATTCGTTAGCTCAAAAACTTTCGGTACTTCTAATGAATTGTAATTGGTTAGTTCCAAACTAGAAGTATAATTACTTTTTAGAAATAATCTTAAGCTTCAGAAGTGGTAATTTTTGATGAGATAAAAATTAATTTATTATCGTCCATTGTATTGTCCCTTTAATTAAAAACAATAAAAAAACACTAGGGGTGGTCTTTCATTAAATGTATGAACGCATTAATAATAATTTTTTATGCACCATATACATAAAATTAAAATGCAATGATAACACAAAAACAAAGCTTATATAATGAATGGGGTAAAATGTTAAATTATAAGGTGAAAATTATTAAGAGTGCCCCCACGTCCGCAAATTTTTCAAGCTTGCATTATTGCAACGAGTTCGTTCAAAAACATATGTCGACTAATACTATTTTAAAAGTGGTCATTGCTAACATAGCGACAAGTCATCGATTTATTAAGATATTTACGTCGTCATAATGGCCAGGATTAAAAGGATCTTATGGGACAATGGACGATGAATTTATGTACTCACTAATAATGATAAACAATTTAACCCTTTTATTTTAAAAATAATGGTTGAAAAGTTTTGACACTACTAGTTTGAACCCTCCAACCAAGATTAAAAAAAAGTTCTCGAAAGTTTTAAGCCAACTTAAATTTAGGTACATGTATAATTGTACAGTCCTATGCCCCCTCCCTTCTTGTCAACATTTATAATTAGCTTATGACCTACAAGCGGCTACGTCCCTAGAGGCATCTAGTGGTACTTCAAATGTTTTTTTTTGTTCACGTCTCTACGATACCTCTTTATGTTGCGAACACGTCTCTATGATACTTTTTTAATGTTGCGTGCAAGTCCCTCAAATATTTGAGAATTTTTTGATTTTTATAAAAATTTCTCTTGGGAGGGTTTTGGTACCTCTCCCCCAAAATAGTTATAAACCTTCACAGGACCTATGAGAATCTACCCTGTTAAGGAGAAACCAATCGGTTCAGTGGTTAGCGAGATCCGTTGGTACACATAGACACACAGACATACAGACAAACATCCTGTTACTTTATTGTAAGGATTATTCCTGTTAGAAACTGCACTGTAGAGGTGAGCCATACAGGTTCAGCGGTTAGCGAGGTCGCTCACTACATACATACATCCTTACATTCTCAAGGAGGTACGACAAGTGTAAGTGATAAGACACCTTGATATTAATTGTGCAATAACATGTAAATAAAGTTTAGGCATCATATAATTATTTTATATTTATTATCAATTATCGATAGTCACACAAACATTTTACCACAGAATAATTAAAATAAAATCTTTAACATTTGTCTTATAAAAATACACGTTTTGATTTTTCAGTTTGACTCATGTAAAAGTTAAAGGTATGTTTCTTTTTAACAGAGAAGCTTTCCCGAAAAGAAGAGCTATTTATTGAATTCTTAGTAGCTGCTCTATGTTGTGTAAAACAGAAAAATCTAAGTTCGGATGCAACAAAAAGTTTACTTAAAGTTTTGAACTTCTAGAATCCAATTGTTTTAGGTAATTTCTAAAATATATTTTAACAAATATCTATTTTTGAAAAAATAGCCTAAAACCACAAGATGGCTTATAGTTCTAGTTTCTCTTATTACAGATCTTAATAGTTTATTTATTACTACTATATGTTGTATACAACAGAAAATTCTAAGTATACCCTCCTCTGCCTAATAATCTTTATAAGATTGGTTTATTCAGACAGACTTTAGGGAACCATCTTCTTTAGGAGCGAAGCTCCTCTAGAAGTCACTTTGTATGTCGCTCTTCCTAAAATCTTTATTGGCAATTTTTATTTGCGCAGTTACTCTTTAACTAGTGTCTTATTGTGTAATTTTCCATCAATTTAAATGATCTTTTTAGGAATACAATCTAAAAACTCTTTAAACTATAATAAGATTAGTTTCTTATTGTAATGTTTATACGCTACAAAAAGTAATTATTTTATTCTTTGGCTAGATATGTATGTATCAGAATTCAAATAAATTCTTTCGCCACTACTTGACACATACATCCTCGTTTTATGTTTGTATGAAAAATCGGTGGCTCTTAATTACCCATTTACAACAATAACAGAAACATATACCTACATTTGGAGTTTTAAAATAAAATTTGCCTTTTATTTTATAATACTTGACCATAATCTTTAAACTAAACAATAAAATATGCATTTCTTCGTAGTAGCCATTTCTCCAAAGTAGTTATCAACTTTTACTAGACCTTTAATACCTGATAATCTTTACTGCAAAGAATGACCATATCGGTTCAGAGGTTTGCTACCTTTGCTATACACACAAACACACACACGGAATAACAGGCGGGCAAAATGACAAAGAAATAGAATAACAGACGGACAAATTGATAGACGAGTATAATGAAAGTCGGATAGAATTACCGACATGCAACATAACTTTGCTTTTTGTATTTCCAAAGACATGTCCCTGTCCCCCGCGGGGCGACAATACCCGCGCGACACAAACAAATTTTCACCCAAACATTTAGAATCATAAACTGATAATCACGGAGATAACAGATTTCTCTTTAACTCTTTCATCCATTGGACAGGGACTTATTTACTGATACAAAATAATGAGAGAACCAGCTCTCAGCCATACCTAGAAATCATGAATAACATCGTATTACAAACAATTTTCCACAATTGTTACAATATAAATTATGAGATTAAACCCAGTTTGATATCCGCGTAAAGCTGTCTATAATAGTATACCTCTGGGTCTAAGGATATTTCTTAATGCTGAACCAAATTAATTGAAAACCAAAACCAAAACAGCCCTCTAAATAAATAAACCTTTCCTAATTCAATCTAAATTATGATATAACATTATAAGGCTTATGTTGCCCTATAAAGTTTGGGTTATGGTTCTAAGCTATTGTGATTCCTTTCCATCAAGTTTGGCTAGGAGTACACCATTAATTGATAATCTATAATTTATAGTATTACCTAACTTCTAATTCTAATTATTGTATTTCAGAAAATTAGTTCCTATTTAAAAACCTTTCTTTTTCTCCTCTTTTCTCTATCACTCTACCTCCCTTTTTTTTGTTCTTATGAATGAAATAAGTACGACGATTAGGGAAGGAGGAGAATAACCCCCCCCCCCCCATCTCCCCTACTTTGCATAAAAACGGGGGCGGGACCAAACAAGCAGTGAAAAGTCGTGGCTTGTCAATCATTTAAGCCTTTCCCTCCCAAATTTTTAATTTCGCTCTTTTTATTCTTTTTCAATGGATATATTAGTTATGGATAGAGGGTATTTTAATTATAACAACTTTATGATAAATAAACTTTCAAAAAGGATGTAAGGGATTTTCTTTCTACGCAAAAGCCTAAAACCTGCTTATTTCATCAATATTTTAAACAAAACAATCTGCAGACTGGGTTATTTATGCGGTTTATCATTGGGGATATATATCAATTTATTAGCCATTGTCTTATCCATTTAGAACCCTTATTCTAATCAGTTCAACCGTTTGAAGATTTTATTAGATTTCATATTTCTGAAATGATACATCCATAATTTTACAATATATAAATGTTTTGTTTTTGTAAGTTTTAAAAAACAAACATGATGACAAAACATGATTAGATGATACTTCAGGGATTGGTAGGTATAAGCATATTCTAGATTTACTTTTTTCTTACATCTTTATGTTTATAGTTTATAAACATGACTCTATATTGACCATAAAGCTCCACGAAAGCTAGAGAAAATTTGTTATATGTTAAATTTCATAAAAATTGATTATAGATTTTTGTCAAAGGATCTAAAACTCAACATGTTTAAAAATGACGGACGGACTCTTTGATAACGATATTAGAGTCGCTAGGCTTTCTATATCGCACTTAAATGTTATATTAATCACAATGCAAAGTTTTTAATTGATAGGAAAAATTATAAATTGCTTAAATTAACTATAAGAGTTTTCAATATACTTTTGATTTTGCTGCTTCAATAAATGGATATAATTGTCTTTGTTTATTAGTAAGATGTTACCTGTATTAAAGTAAAAGAATATAAGGGGTGAGCTATATAACTCTGGCAATAAGGCGAGAATCCTATCCAGATTTTGTATAGGGTCTTGGAAATCAGCTAATAGCGTTGGATATATAAACACAGCAGAGTACCAACAAAAGAACAGAAATCAATTTAATTGCCGACAAATAGAGTCTTCACCACTTGGGTCAGGTAGTTGTCTGAATTATACATTAATTATCCCTTTCTTCCCTGCAAAGGTAAATAAAAAGTGAGTAGTGTCAAGTGAGTCGCGCCATCATAGTGATGCGTTAATTAGTACCTATCAATCTATTTATCTCTCTAGTTAATCATCTATCTATCTCTCTAAATATCTATCCATAAACTATGTATTTATCCTTCTTTTTTTATTTACCTATATATATCATATATCGCTTTTTCTCTACATTTATTTCTATCTATCCTTCTTTTTGTCTATCTATTCCTATATTTATCTATCTATTCTATCTAGGTATCTATCTTTTTATTGGTTTATCTTACCCTCTTTTTATCTATCTATCCTTAAATTTATCTATCTATTTATCTTTCAATGTACCAATTCATCTTTTTTTACTCTATTAATCCATCCATCTATCTAACTAACCAAAACCATCCATCTATTAATCTATTCAATTTATCCATTTGAAAGTTACTATGTGAATAATTAGCTACCTCGCTGTTTATCTGTATTTATTCCAATAAGAGAGTGAACATAGGGCTGTTAATTAACTGGTACCCAAAGTTTTATAATCACGTATATTATTCGCTTGCTCAAAAACTTTGGGTACTTTACTAAATTTGAATTAGATAGTTCAAAACTCTGAGTATCTAAACGATTCAACCAATAATTATAATCCACAAAAGGGATACTTTTGTGTATAATCATTGTCCTATCCCTTAATATCCCTGAGTTATTTATATCGCTAGACAAATATCGTAGTTCTAAGCCTGGAGGAGAAATGCCAAATAAAAGCCTCAATTAAAAGAATTAAAACCCTTAAAATTTGAAGATAATTGGATTGGTTAAGTAACGGCCCAATTAATTATATACAAATAAACAAGGATAGGCATTTTCAAAAAGAATCACATCTGAAAATAGACGTAAAAATGTTATGGGAAAAAAGCGTTTGTTTTTAGCATAAAAAAATGGATAAAAGCATAAAAGTTCCTAATTCAGACAGTAGGATAAACGAACATTAACACTTATTATATTTTGTTGTTCAAGGAATCATTATTCCAAAAATCCGATCATAAAAAAAAATAATTATATCATACAAAAATTTGTTGTCAAAAACTTGTAAATTAGGATGTTTTAAATGGACAAAAGGACTCACTGGTAACGATTAAAGAGTTGTAACTTTTCTAAATCGTATCTAACTGTTACAGGAATCCTCATGCAAAGTAGGAAATAGATAGGCCAATAATAACAGGTCTAAATCAACTATAATATCAATCCTTTGCAGACTTACAGACGGTCGTACTTGCCCTAATAATATAATAGTTTAGCTGCGAGAAACATTTTCTATTAGATATTTTACAAATTCTTTATTGACAATGAATATCAAAATCAGGCAAAACGACAAAATATTGTTACTTTTAGAGTAGCTTTTTTGCTAAATAAAAATCTAAGTTTTTCTAATAAGCAAATTTAGAAAGGTGTTAAATAATTTCTAGTTTGAAAGAAAGAAAATGTTTCAATTAAATTAATGATAGGCAATTAATTATAACACAAAATAATGAAATAATTATCCAATTAAAAAATAGCAAAATTGCATCTTTTTATACTGTCAAATTCTATGGCATGCAGAAGAAGGGTGTTGACCCCACCCTAAAACAAGATAAGCGGAAGACCAGCCATCTCTTTTTTTAGTCTCTAACAGTTTCTCATTTCCCCCAGCAAATGGATGTAAATACCAGGGATTAATTGCATTTGTTGATGATTTACATTTATAACTTCTCAAAAACTAGAGAAATATTGATGTATAGAGTAGCTAACGCTTCAAATATTGTGTTCAAAAGTATAGCCAACAATTAATACTTTGCTCAAGTTAAAAAAGTGTTAAAATAAAAATTACGAATAAATCGCGAAACCTAGCTTTTTTTTATATAAAAGTACACTAAAAAGTAAAATATGAAAATGAAGTTTTTAAAATTTCTTTTAAAATAATAACTACATACATATTTGTTTGTTTAACCTAGATATGTAATGTATGAAAAAAGAAGTCATATAAAATGTGTAAGCATATAAAATTTCTAGAAAAATTGTAAATTGATATGATACTTACTTGTACAATATGAAGTTACTAGCGGCTACGTCCCTAGAGGCCTCTAGGGGCACTTGAGGAGGAGAGAGTCAAATTTAATAACCCAATTTCTTATTTAAGATTTTTAAAAAAAAGTAAAAAAAATTTGGGGGGGCGAAATTTTTTTTTGGGGGGGAGGATTTTTCATTTTTTGGGGGGGGTTGGGGGTGTCCCATCCTTCATGAAAATAGTTATAAACCTTCCCGGGACCTATGAGAAGCTACCCTGTTAAGGAGAACCCGATCGGTTCAGTGGTTATCTAGATCCTTCGGTACAGACACACAGATACACAGATACACAGATACACAGACACACAGACAAACAAACATCCTGTTACTTTAGTATAAGGGTTAATATTTTTGTAGTACTAGATCAGGGAATGCGGGGATAATTATATTTTAAATTACATTGTTATCCAAAATATAACAATTTGTCTAAAATGGTTGGGTACTTTTATTGAATTTGGATTGGTTGGTTAAAACTTAGTAGTGTCCAACCTTTTAATCAATAGTTTTAAGGGTTTTTCTCGTTATCAATTGAAAATGTATATCAATTTATCGTCTATTGTCTTATCCCTGTCTAAGAATCATTGTTGAAGAGTAGCTTACATACATATATGTAGGTTCGTTTGTATTTTGTAAAATGTTTGGGTAATATCCTATTTTGAAAATTTTTTAACCCCCACCCCCCTCACCAGAACTATGAACTGTGGCCGCGGCGCTTGGCACCCTTGCCTGACTAGCCGCAGCGCTCGGCTCCCTAGCCTAAAACCTAACCTAACCTAAAATAGTTGGTCTTGTGGGGGGGAGGGGTTGTATAAAAATTTTCAAAATTGAAAAATTATTTGTAAGAGGATGCTAAATCAGTGGAGAAAAGAAAAATTACACCCCGCATCTACCAATGTTTCCGTCCCTTAAATATAAGTCCAAAATATAATTCTTGTCCAAAGCAAATTATAACAGGAACTACTATTTCAGTTTATTTTGTTTTTATACAGCATTACAGACAAATAGTCAGCATTGTAGAGAAGACTTGCTGCAACAAAATATATCCTGCCCTTGCAACTCTAGAAAATGATTTTATTTTGTTCTGCCATACGGTGCATGTAGCTAGGTAGGTAGAAAGATGGGAAAAAATTTACCACAGAAAAAAGTGTTTTAACATATCTGAATAAAACTTAATAATAGCAAAAAGCATATTTATTTTCAGTTGTACCCAAAGTTTTAAAACCATGTTATCTTGTTTTTGGTTCAAAAACTTTGGGTACATTTATTTACATTTATTTGGTTGGTTCCAAACTAGAAATATTCAAACTTTTCAACCAAGGGTACAAAGATAAACCAACCTTTCAATATAATTAATATTTGTAGAGAATTGTAATTATACAAAAGCCCAGGGAGTAAGGGAGGGGACAATGTGCAATTAATTCAATATAAGAGTTATCAAAGAAAGGGCATGAAATCCAGTTTAATCCAATAAATTTGTAGGAAATTATAAAGGGATTGTAAATTGAATAATATATTTCCATAGCGTCATGTAAAGTGAAATCACAACTTGTTTTTGATGAAATATATTGATTATATAGTGTTTATTTCCCTTGCCCCCACTTCCCTTATCCCTTCTCCCCGTCTGCAATATTCAAAACATACATAACGAGTAGCGGCATTTCATGTGCAAGTCCCCAAACTCAGTCAGAAACTGCTAAATTCTTGCACATTCCCTTTAAGCCAGTCCCCAAAGTCTGAGACTCCTAAAAATTGAATATTCGATCCATTGTCCCCTCCCTTACTCCCTGTCAAAAGCCTCTCCGCTATTCAGTAGTTTAATTTTATGTTGTTTTATAGACTAGCAGTAGTTTTTAAGACCATTTTCTTTATAAATTCAAGGTCCTGTGTAAATAAAGTGTTTAAACAATTACACAAAATATGTCCCATATATGGATCTTTATTTAAAGTGAGGTTTTTGTTTGAAGTAAAAAATCTCAGAAATAGCTGGATGGTTTTAGGCTATTTCTTTAATTTTAGACCCTCTAACGTTTAGGGTTAGTAATTTAAAATTAAGTACTTGTGAAACAACTTATATGATGGCGTTTAAAAATAGATGAATAATTCTTTAAAAATAATCTTGAACTTTTAAAATTGTGTTTTTAATTTTTTTTTGCATATAAAAAACTTGTTTAATGTGAGATTAATGAGAGTTTTGATAGGTCATAAAAAATTTGCTATTGTAATATTTAAGCTGTATCGCATAACCAACAGAAGAAAAAACTAAAATAATGTTGGATCTTCTATTGAGAACAATTAGTTCAATTAGAGTCGAGGCAAATATTCGATTTAATTTACTTAATTTTATTTTTAATCGCACCTTGCAGCAATTTCAATGTGTGGGTATAGTCCTTTCCACGACATCCCTCCATAAGGAGCGATTCTTCGTATTTTTAAAATGTTTTTTTATAGGTTATTTTAGGTTAGGTTAGGTTATATTGTGTTAGGTGATTGCCCCACATGGTTAGGTAATTGGCCCCGCAGGGGCTAGAAATAGGAGAAAAGCTACTGTGAAAAATACAAAGAATCGCTCCTTATGGAGGGATGTCGTGGAAAGGACTATACCCCAATGTGTTTTATGAGGAAAAAAATTCTAAACTATTTATAGACAGATTAATTTGACTCAATCATTACATGGTTTATAGAATCTTAATTTTAAACTTTGCTAATAAACAATGGTGAAATTTTAGTAGCAGGTTGTAGGTATGCGAAATACATATATGACATATATAAATTGTGGTATTAAAAACTTACAAACTATCAGTGTCTAAAATTTTCATTACCAATTTTAATATACAAAAGGGGTTATTTTGTTTGTGATGATTGGGGGACAACATTAATTTATATTTATTTCTATTGATCACCGTAATTATTGAGAATTCATTATTTTTTCTTTCATTTCTTTGACAGACGTACGGAAGGACTAACTGACGTATGCTATGTTGATTAAATCAAATTTTCTTGATACTCCTAACCATATGATGATCTAGATAACTAAATTAAAGGTCTAATAAATTACCAGGGATATATGAATAGGTAAAAGACAATAAGGAATAAAACACATTGTTTTTCATTTCCGTATCCGCGGAAAGTCCTGTACAAAGCCGTTTTACCTTTTAACTTTTTAATATCTTTAGATATGACCTTGTTAAGGGTAAGGTTTGAATATTTTCTTTCTTTTGATTTATTGTAAGGAAAGTTTAAATAATTGTTTATAGAGGAGGCTAGCATGGGTAAAAACCTATAGGGTTAGGTCTACCTATAAGGGATAGGAAACCCGATTAATATCCGCTGGATCAGAACTAGTTCTCAGCCATACTTAAACAATGGTTCCATTGGAATTCAGCCCACACGGGATTCAACCCACGGAATTCAGCCCAGCGGGATTCAACCCAACGGTATTCAGCCCACACGGGATTCAACCCACGGTATTCAGCCCACACGGGATTCAACCCACGGTATTCAGCCCATACGGGACTCAACCCACGGAATTCAGTCCATACGGGACTCAACCCACAGAATTCAGTCCACACGGGATTCAACCCATTATATGTGTAAAATTACCAGTTTGAAAAAAAATATTTTTTTTTAATTTGAGAACAAAATTTTTAGAAATTATTTTATAAAATATGATTTTTTAAATTTTCTAAAAATTTAGTTCTCAAATTTATAAAAAAATATTTTTGAAAACTGGTAATTTTAGATATATAATGGGTTCAATCCCGTGTGGACTGAATTCCATGGGTTGAGTCCCGTATGGACTGAATTCCGTGGGTTGAGTCCCGTATGGACTGAATTCCGTGGGTTGAGGCCCGTATGGACTGAATTCCGTGGGTTGAGTCCCATGTGGGCTGAATTCCGTGTGGGCTGAATCCCGTGGGTTGAATCCCGTGTGGGCTGAATACAGTTGGGTTGAATCCCGCTGGGCTGAATTCCGTGGGTTGAATCCCGTGTGGACTGAATTCCAATGGAACCGTTACTGAAGACAATTGTGCTCATCCTTTACTATAAAGTAATAAGGTTTCTCGTATTCATTCGAATCCGGAGGATAGGAACCGGTTCTCATCCATACGAAAAAACTATGTCTAGTATCGCATTATATTCAGCTTTCTAAGAATATAAAAATGTACAATCATAAGATTAAAACCAGTTTTTAGCCGGTGCCTCTGGCACCTCGGGGTTAAAAAAAACTAGTTTTAATCTTATAATTGTACATTCTATATCCGCGGAAAGCTGTTTATAATACGATAGAAATAACTATTCTTTGCCTAAACCAAAAAGATCTTGGTAATTGCTGGTCCGCATTGGTTCTACTTTTCAGGTAGCTTAATAAATACCTTGGGATGGTTCTAAGCTATATTTTCTAATCGTTCAAACCATCCCCTAGAAGTTAGGGGGTGAGTAACTATATAGTCTATAAATATAGTTGCAAACTGAGAAACATGAAATATTTTTTCTTAGAAACGGAGCTCAAACGCCTACATCAAAAAATAACTAGACCTACCAATGGAAATAGGATATACCTGGGTATAGTGAGAGGGTAAAATTTGTCGTCAATTTTGCTTGCTTTCATGGACCTTATTTATTGATAAGTTCGTTCATCTAGTTATTAAATAAGACAAGTAAATATTAAAGATATCCTATTAAATAAATTAGTAAGGTTTTTTGTGAGTTTACAATAAATTTTCAATAACAGATAAGATTATATTCTCCCTTTTAGGGAAGATTCACAGAGGTGTCGGCATGGTTTTTTGTCTATATTATTTAAACCTGGGATAATTTAAACCTATTATTATGAGCCATTTATATCAGTTTAAAGTCTGAGTCTCTAGAATCTAGCGGAGCATCCGCTAGTAATAATAAAATTTTCTTCTTTTTTTTACATTTCCCATAGCTTATGTCATGGTTTTAAAGAAACACTTAGTTGACCATATAAAATTTATTAGGCCTTTATAAAGTTTATACTTTAATATAGATTGATTTTAACTATTTGGTAATTATACCAACCAAGGCTTAATCTTGATGATTTAATTTTACAACATTTTTAAAATACAATTTACAATGATTTTGAATCGTCCATCTGTCTGTCTGAAGCTTATCTCGCAGCTGGACCGATAAGATTCTCTGAGAATATAGATACGGATGCGATGGTTTTAAGCTATTTGAGCATCCTCAACCATTTTTAAAAACAAATATAATTAACATGCAAGGCAATTATTTTTGTAATCTCCTTTGGGGGGGTGATCACCCCTTTACCCCCCCCCCCCTTGGACGTCCTTGTCAGCAATTACAGGAAGCGTAGTATGTTTCTAGATGCGTTGAGAGGGCAAGAACCCAAAGCAGTAATTATAGGTAACCTTTTTATCATAACAAAGATTATTTGTAGAGTATCTTCCCTCCTAATAAATCATCAGATGATTAAAGAGTTATTATTTATGCTTAATAATGCATAAAATAGTAATAGACTTTTTTATATGGGAAATTTTTCCAAAATTTTTGTGGTAGGAGGACTAATATTCAAACAAAGAATTTGTAGTACAGGGCAGATATTTCTGTTGGAAGAAGCTGTTTTATTTTGTACTAGCGGATTCGCCCCTAGCCTCTAGGGGCTTTTTCCCTAAAGGTTCAGGGGAGAATTAAAATTTTTTTTTTTACATTTTTTTTAGATATTTTCTGTATTTTATAACATTTTATAACTCTTTATAACTTGTTATAACTGTTTATATTTATTTATATTAACCCTTAAGGGTCGGGGGGGGGGGGGCGTTGAACGCCCCCCCATCCGGTTTTTTCTATCTCATTTTCTGTGTGTGAAAGATAAAGAGCCCAAACTGCTTGACTTTTTAAGTATGGGTATGACACATAACTGAGAGTTGGAATTTTTTGAATATCTCCATCCTGGCGGGCACAGGATGCCAGCAAACCTTGCAGGGTCATCCAGGTAAGGAACAAAAATTTGTTTTTGATTTAAACAAAGCATTTTATCTTAACAAAATACTAAAATATCCTCTAGTAGTACATCCTCATATTAAATACAGGTGTTCAAGTCAATTTCAGGTTCCAGGTATGATCCTGCAGGTCCTGATCCTCCAGGTCTCCAGAAATCTTTAAAATGCTCCTGTGGCCGCAATTTTTGACTTAGAGACTTCAAATTTTAAACTTAAGCTTTTCTTACATGTCTACATAATGTATTAAAATTTCATAAAGATCCGCCGCCGTTTTCCCGCCGACCGCCGACTGCGGCGGCTGGCAGCTGCCAAGTACAGCTGCGGCCGCTGAAACTTATGTTTTTATATTTCAAATATAAAATTTAAATAAAATAAACATTTTCTGCAAAAAAAAATTTTCTTCTAGCTTTAAAAATAAAAAAATTACAGCCGTTTGAAATTTTTAAGTAAAAAAGGACCTAAAAACAAAGGTTGTTAAATAAAAGGGTGAAGGAAGCGGAAATTGACCTTGACTTACTTAAGGTCGGAAATTCACCATAACACAGGGGACTTGCACAAAAATTTTTAGCCCTCTAGCTCTAATAGGAACTGAGATAATGAGGGGGGGGCGTTGAACGCCCCCCCCCTCCCGACTGATTAAGGTGCGGCAAGGGGCCCGACTGTTAAGGGTTAATTTATATTTTCTAAACCCTTCGAATTTTTTCTCTTTTTTAATGTTTTTAAAAATTTCTTTGCCATTAGCCTTTTTGGGGCTTCGCCCCTACAGGAGAAGGAAGGTTTTAAATCTTTTTGAATTTGAAAAAACAAAATTTAGAAGAAGAAAAGAAATTTAAAAAGAAGAAAACAAATTAAATATATAAAAAATATAAAAAAGTATAAAAAAAGTATAACAAAAATATAAAAAGATATAAAAAATTTAAAACATATATAAAATTATATAAAAACTTAAAAAACATTAAAATTAGAAAAAAATATGAAAAAAAAATTTTTGTGGGGGGAAATTTTCATTTTGTGGGGGTTTGGGGTGTCCCACCCCCCAAGAAAATAGCTTAAAACCACCACAGGACCAATAGGTATATACCCTGAAGAGTAGAATCCAATTGGTTCAGTGGTTACCAAGATCTTAAGCTTCAGACGGACGGACGGACGGACGGACAGACAGACATCAAGCTACTTTGTATTATAGATATCCTAATTAACTAAGCATATTAGAAATACTAGAAACCTTAATCTACCAGTTTAAACAGTCAAATAATGTTAAAATTTATGGAAGTTAGTGGTATGGATCTTAATGGTAAAGACAATGCAATGTATAAAAAAATTATATGAAACCACAATTATGATAAACAACTTAACCTTTTTGTAGATTTAAAAAAATTTGGAACATTTTGACACCAACCATTCATGATTCAATAAGAATCCACAAAATGAGAAACACAGTTTATAAAAAACTTTAGAGACCAACATAATTTACACTCTAATGTTCCCTCCCTTCCTGGCAAGTTGTCTTTAATTTTTAGAAAAAAAATTTCATATCTATATGAAGAAAAATAAATATTAAAATTAATCTTTAGTTTTTATAAAAATGATCATTAATGATATGTTTATAGACCTTGAAAATTGTAGCGTAGCGACTATACAAGTCTCATTGGTTGGTTGATTAATAGTAAAACAACTCAGATAGAGAGGATATAATAAGCTGTTTTTTATTACACCAGTCCCCAAAGTTTTAAAATCATGTTTTCTTATTCGTTGGCTTAATAACTTTAGGGAGTTTTACATAATTTTGCTTAGTTGGTGTATGAATATGAATTATGAGTGTTCAAACGTTTCAATTGCTAATTTTAATCTACAGAAGGGGTAATTTTGTGTATCTCATTGGGGATGTACATCATGTTGTCGGCCATTGTCTTATCCCTATAGATCCCTGAAAAAAAATTATCATCAAAATTAGGTAAAAGGTAGGGAGGGTAAGTGGACTGTAAAGGATATTGGTTTTCAAAGTTTCATTCATATACACGTTATCTCATTCGTTGACTTAAAAACACTTAGTACATTAATGTTCAATCTTATTTGGTTGGTTGAAACTAGCAGTGTTGAAACTTCCAGCTAATAATTATAATCTACAGAAGGTAAAATTTTAATTATACATACTCATTTTGGATGTGAAAGTACTATCCTATTATATAAAGTAGTAAGTATATTTTCGTCTCTACCTTAAGTGCATTTCGATTTCTAATCAACTGTGTCTAGGGAAGCTTCATACAGGTTAATAATCATCGCCATTTATCTCTTCTTTTCAGAGCATAGGCCACGCACAATGGTTCTCCATTTTTCTTTGAATTGGGCCTCAGTAGGGCATCACTGAAAGATGATAAATTATCATCTTTCAGTTCATACATGTTACTGGATGGTTTTAGGCTATTTCTGCCTCTTAGTGCAGAACCCCTAGATTATAGTGGGCAGCTGCTAGTCAATAAATAAAGAAAGCAGTTTTTAGGCCAAGAAACATGGCCGACATAATAGCAGCAATCACCAATTATATATTTCAATCATAACGCCGTTAAGTTGATTGTCTGATCAAAACTGGTTCTCAGCCATACTGAAAAATCCTGTATCGCATCGTTTCCAGACAATTTTTAACGGATATTAAGATAAAAATAATAAAAATCTATACCAATTTTGTTTGCCCGTGGTTAACATTATATAAAAATTTCTACATATACATATATGGAAAACATGTATTTTATTTAAGATAAATGAACCTAACATTTTTTGATGATAGCTTGATTTTGGTTTCCTAATTTTAAAGTTAATATTTTGCCAAAAATGGAAGTAGTATATTTTATACTGATCACCCTAGTCCTTACATGTGTTGTAATAGAAGTATATCCTAGTCATTTTAGAAAGGCTAGCTTTTCTATATTTTGGGTACATCGATATTTCATTGAGATTCCTGGAACAATTAGGAATAATTATAACTGCACTTTTCAATTAAAATCAGAAATATAATTGGAATATGTTTTACGCTCACTTTATCTTGATGGAACTGTCCTATTAACATGAGATTTGAAATGATGATTCACAAAGCCTTCCAAATGTCCAACAATAGTACAACTTTTTGTGTAAACTTCTGTCTTTTCAATATGAAAATTGCAATATATTCTGATGTTTAAATACATTAATTCAATGGATTATGTCATACTTGTTTAGGCTATTTAAATGTTATTAGGTATAATTTTCTAACCCTTAAGTTTTTGCCTAATAGGCAAACCATTTAATCAACGGAAATTGTTATAGTTTACTTTTGTTTGCTTGTTAGAATTTGCTTTAATGAATGTTGTCATTCTTGTTTTAATTCAAATATTTGATGAAAGCGAACAAATAACTGAACTGAAATTGTTAATATTTAGAAATTTCTTGTCTGTCTATTATACTTAGCTCTAGCAGAGTTAGGAAAGCATTCATAATATTTTCAAGATGATTGCTTTGGAGTGATTACACGATACTATCACATTTTTAGCTCTTTTATTGGCATCTTAGGACAACATTGTAAAAAAATTGGGGGGGGGGGGGGGGGTTCTCATGGGGCCTTCACCCTATGGCTCAGTTGGGTGTCCCAATCATTAAGAAAATAGAATGAAACCACCAAAGTTCTTTCATATATATTTCATGTTGGTTCAGCATTACATAGATCTTAACGACGGACAGACAGACATCGTACTACTTTGTATCACATGACAATAATTGAAAGACCATTAAAAATTTAAAGGGTATTTTTGTTAGTTCTTCTACCAAATCAACAAATCGTTGTCTGTCCTGATTTTTGATTAAATGTACATTTTAATTACCATGAACCCCGCAGCTAATACAGTGTTACTTTGCAGGAACACTATCCAACTTACCACCCCGCAGCCCCCATTTCCTAAATATACTGATCGGTCATCCATCATTTTGTAGGGAATGGGTATAGAGTAGCTAAAGCTTTCTAATTGAATTGTTGCTTTCTTTAAAGATTTAATTAACCACGGTCAGGTTTTAGGATATTTTGGTCATTTCTTAATGTATAGCTGTCGTCTGGCGGTATCTTCGTTATCCCACGGCTAGGCAGGCAATGGGGACAGGCGCAACTGCTAGACAATATCTCAATAACTGCTTGTTTAATTAATAGGGTTCTCCTTTTCCCTGTAGCTTTATTTACTGGTAAAGTTTATAATTATTTTGGGGAAGGGCCCGAGAAAATCAAGAGAAAAAATTTCTTTATCAAACTAAAAACATTTCTTTATAAAACCCAGGGCCTCTAGAGGCCTCTGAGTGCGTAACCACTAGCACACAATTCAACAGCCAACATACTTTTAATGGTCTTTTTTTGGACATTTATTTTCTTGTTATTTGTACCCCACACCGAATATACATCAATGAGCAGACAACGATACCTTTTTTTGGATTAAGATTTTATATTTGGAAATATTTCAGAGGTGAAAACATAACTAATCAATTTTTTAAGGAAGCATGGACATGCTCAAGTATACTAAAAAAACATATGGATAGACGTAAATTTTTGATCATATAGTATTACGATGAAAAATTTTAAAATTAATTTCAGTTTGTGGCTTAAAGGAACCGAAAGCCTGGTATTAATTAAATTTATGATTTTTATATTATTAATTTATATTATTTTTTTAAAGAATACTTCTTATATTACTATCCACGGAAAGCTGTCTATAATACGTTGTGATAAATAACTATTTCTATTCCATAAAAAAAGTTGCTTATATATCTTATTAATAGATGGGTATAGTAGATTCCGTCTATTAAGACAGCTACTCTATAATTTAACTATTGACAGTATTTTTTACCTGAATCATGGACCCTAAGAGATAATATAAATGGATGTACAATGTACATCTTCACCAATTATGATAAACAAAACTATACCTTTTCAAAAGAATAAAAATAATATTGATGAAAAATTTGGACACTGCTAATTAATGTTTAATAACAGGTTTTTAACTGTGTTTGATGGTGAGTTGCGCCTGTTTTTAGCCAAAAATTTCCCCCTACTATTACTATAAAATACTAATAATATTGACAGGGGAAGATTTGGCGTCCATTTAGGTTGCTGATATCAATCTCATTCATTGGCCATTTTGTTCATCCAGTAGAAGGGAAAAAGACTGGGTAAAGTGGGTGGACGGATTCGTTATTTTAGCCAGATGTGAGTATCACTTTATTAGAACACTCGAAAATCTCGTGCAACATCCAATTAATGATAAATCCATTAAAGCGTATTATGCTACATTCATTAAGTTTCTAAAAGGTATTTGTAGCTTACGTAATTTTTTTTAGCTTCTTTAGTGGGTGGGGTATATTGAAAAATTCAAATAATTTATACAGACTTTTAGTATAACATTCCTATGATATAAGAAATTACGCCATAATATTGATAGCTTTCTGACGGGGTTCATAGTCTTATGCTTTGAAGAATTACAGTATAGTGATTCAGATAACTCAGTAATTGTAATTGTGCTGTGATCATTAAATTAAAATAATTAAATTTTTAAGCAAGGAACTAAGGGGATAAGACATTTGCCAGCTTGATGTTAATCCCCAATGATGAAAATCAATGAACAATTTTGTTTATAACTTTATTAATATTCTGCTTATTAAGTTCTGATACCCTACAAGTGTTCATGTTCGTTTGTTCTATAACCAGATTTGCTTTTATAGATGTTGTCATCCTTGTTTTAAAATAATTGTTTTTGTCCTTTTATACAATATTTTTTTTCTGCCCACGTTAACCATTTGATTTTATTATATGATATAAGATTATAATAAAAATAAGGATGACAAAATCCATAAAAGCGAAGCTCTTATATCACACATTATTGAAAGTTGTATATTAATCTGTTTAAGGACATACTTAGTTTTTTAGGATTTGATTATAAAACGTTTTCGCTTATATATTGTACCTTGTTGTCCTAAGAATCTTCATTCCAAAAATCAGATGAAAATGGTCATGACATCATAAAAATTGGTTGTCAAAAAGTTATAAATCAGCATGCTTAAAATGAACTTGCAGACTTTATAGCAACGAGTATAGAGTTGCCACGCTTTTTAGATTGTATATAACTGTTACTGGAATCATCATGCAAAGTATGAAATCGATAGTACAATTCTAACATACTTGAAATAACTACAAAATCGATACGTTACGGACAGACAGACGGACGAACGGAGCTATGGTTTATTTTGTATAAAAAATATATGAAATTATATGACTAAAAAAGTAGTTATTTATGATCAGATTTATGTTGTGTATCTCTCTTATATAAGGAACACAGAAGTTTTTGTAGGGCGTTTAATCATTACAGTAAAAAAAACAACACATAGAAAAGTAAGGGATCTAAAGGCATAAGACAATGGCCGACAAATTGATGTATATACCCAATGAAGATACACAAAATTACCCCTTTTATAGATAACAATCAGTGTGGTTGGAATATTCAGACACCGAACTTTATGTACCAACCAATTTCTTAGTTTTTGAATGCTGAATTTTAATAAAAAGTAAGGAAATATAGTTAAGTATGTAATTAATTAGGTAGTGAAGGTGACATTTGGTTGTTTATTGCCAGCTTCTACCAATAATGAAATTAATTCGGGAAAAAATCACAAAACATATACAGGGTGGGGCAAATAAGACCGGACAAACTTTAAACGGCCATAGCGCCAAAACTACTTGACCGATCTGGACGTTTGACCCCACTATAAAAAGCTTAGGTAATTACCTTTTAGCACAAAAAAATCTTTGGACGAAGATGGGATCGTAATCCGAGCTGGCCGCGCTTATGTTCAACAAGGCAGATTCTAAATGCGCCGGTGGAATAATCTGGATTCTCGACTAGGGCCCACTAAATCGGATCTCAGCCCATCTGTAGATGAGGTAGAGTTATGCAACTTGCTGGGGATACTGTTAGATACATAAGTAAGACACTAGAAAAGACTAGAGCTCTCTATCTAAAGTGGCTTGGCTGTTGTACTCCGGCAAAGTGAAACGTGGCAGATTTAAAGATGTCAAAAATTGTGTGAAATCATGAAAATTTCTCGGTTCACGACGTTAGAGACCCATATGGAACTTTAAAACTCATTTTAGACTATGAATTGCGCTGACAACCCTAGCTGAATCTTTATGCCATTTCCAAAAAGGTATAGAACGTCGTTCCAGCTCAACTTTGGTCCAAATAAGAGCCTCTGTGTCAAAGGGTAGCGTTAAAGTTGGGTGAATTTGGATCCTGCGGTTACTCACGTTCCTAAGGAAATGGGGCCTCCCAGCAGCCCGATCTTAATTCAATGGACTTTTGGGCCTGGGGCTACTTTGAAGCATGCACCAATAGACGTGCCTATACAACAAAGACCTCCCTCATTGCCAACATCAAGGAGAAATTCGCCAGCTTGGACAGGGACATGGTGACCGGGGCCTGCGGGTGGTTCAGGGGGCGGGTGAAGGCGGTTAATGAGGTTGGCGGCGATTTTATTGAATAGTCTAATAGTCATATACCTATTTTGCTTGCCAGTTTTTAAAATTCAATTAAATCATTAAAATTGACGATTTTATGTTCATTTGTTTAGAAGTTAGAATTTGTCCGGTCTTATTTGCCCCACCCTGTACATGTTTTTCAGCTGTCGTTGGGGGGCAACACATCGTAAAATTGACGACCTCTCCATTTGCCCCCCAAATATTATTTTATATTTATTTTGCTTGTTGGTTATACCTATTCCTGGTTTATTGCACTGTTCCCCAAAATTTTACTATACCGTTTTCTTAATTTTCAGGACTTTAATGCATTTTGTTGGTTCATTAGGTTGAGTGTCCAAATGTTTCAATCATAAATTGTATTTTATATAGGGTGTAATTTGTTTATCATAACTGAGAATGTAAAGAAAGGTGTTTTATCATGTACGTGCATCAATTTATTGTCCATTGTCATATCCCTTAAGATCCCTGATAATTTATATATTTTTGCTAAAACTAAAATAAAAAGTTTTGTATAAACATTCATATTCGTTTTATCTTAGTTATTTCTCGTATCGTATTATAAACGGCTTTCCGCGGATATAGAATGTACAATTATAATATTAAAACTAGTTTTTTTAGCCCAGAGGTGCCGGAGGCACCGGCTAAAAAAACTGGTTTTAATCTTATGATTGTACATTTCTATATTCGTAGAAAACAGGATATAATACGATGCTAGACATATTTTTTTTGTATTCATGAGAACCGGTTCCTATCCACCGGATTCAAATGAATACGAGAAATGGATTATATCATATCTATCCACGAGGGGGACCACAAAGAGGAGGGGATGGGGAACCACACCTTAAATTTCACCCGCGGAACTAAAATGCCTGCTTTCCTTTTTTAAGGCCCCATTCTGGTGGTTAAATAAATACTTTACTTTTTTGTCATCCACAAAATAAATGTTCTAAAGTCATTATTAAGGCAAAATATATTGTTTTTGTTCAGGTTATCGGATACTGGGATGTTTATTAGATTGTGTTAAAGATTTCTTCCTGCAATGATATACAGTTAAAATTTAAAACTTGACAAAAGATAGACAAAGGATAGATTTAGTATATTAGTAAAATCTTAATAAATGTCCGTACTTTTTTAGGACTCATATATTATAAACCAAAATTGTAGTGTTGGTATAAATTGACAACAAAAGTTGTAAATTTCATTATTGTAAGAGGCGGGGACATAGCCCCCAAAGATTATTACTTTGCCTCTTGTCTTTTTAAAAGACAAACTAAAAATTACTTTTATTGATATTGTAATTCGCTTTTGTATTATCAAAAGTCAATCATCTTGGGTTGCTTTTAGGCTATTTTTCATACCTTAACCGCCTTCCTAGAGTATAGGGGGAAATCAACTAGTAAAATTACATAGAATTTATTGGAAAATAACGAAACTTTTTGGCATTGAATTGGTCATTTTAAACAAAACCTAATTTTGCAGCCCTGCTACACTCTAATATAATGCTATATGGGTGCTATTTGCTGCGCTAATGAATATTACCATCCTTGTTCAAGATACCGACCAAGAAAATGATCATTATTGAGTTTGACAGGAAGAAAAGCTAAATTATCAGGGAAACAGGGTTAGAACAATATAAGATAAATTTAAATTTATCTCAATTATATTTACCAGAAGTTTGAGGAAACTAAATCCTTAATTTATTTCAAAATCTAGAAGATAATGGTTATAATTTTTAAAGTCAATTTATTTTAAACTACGTCATAGCTAAAGACATTTTTTAGAGTAGCAACTCATTAATTGTTTCCAAAAATATGAACAATTAATTTTTAAACTTTTTTACCAAGAACTAAAACAGGTCTCTAAGGCCATAAAATGTGAGTAATTCCTATAACAGTATCATGTAATTAAGCAATTTCACATACAATTTTTTCGTAAATTGATATTTTGCTTATTAATTGCTAACACCCTACAAATGTCAATATTCGTCTGTCCCTTCGTCTGATTCTAGAGCTTCGCTTTTATGATATTGTCAGTCTTGGTAAATAGTAAAATAACAATGAAAAGTCCTAACTTAATTTCATACCGTATTAGGACTTTCAGATAAATATCATACAATCAAAAGATTGTTTTTCCTCCATTACTATATCCCTGACTAATACCCGTATGGATGGATGATTTGAAAAATTGTTGGACTAAATTTTGTGTATAATTTCTCAATTTTATACATTTTTTAGAAAAGGTTTGGGATAGAAACCATTAGTTGTAGAGTAACACATTTTTTTAGAAAGGGATCAAACAAATAAAAACAGCACCATCGTTTCACACTGGTACCCAAACTTCATTGATTCCGTTATCTTGTTCGTTGGCTCAAAAACTTTGGGTGCTTTCTCTGATTTTTTTATAAACTAATATAATCCAACCGATTCAACCAATAATTTCAATCTACAGAAGGGGTAATCTTTATTATCACCTAATTATATGAATTTATCGTCCATTGTCTTATCACATAATAAGCTTTTTGTACCACAATAATTTTGGGGGTGGGTAAATCGACATTAAAAAAGGCATTTTTGAACTTTTAAAAAAAACTTAATTGGTAAGTGGAGGGAAGACTTAACCCTTCCTCTCTACCTCTCCTTTTCCTCCCCTCAAGTACCCCTAGAGACCACTAGGGACATAACCACTAGTGGAATATAAAAAGATATGATTCAAGCAGTGAAAACTTTAATGAAAGTCTGTTGGGCCGGTAAAGTTAAGTTTTATCTATTTTAATCAGGAATAAAGTAAATGTAGTTTAGTCATACATTGACTGACAACACATTTTAATCTCAATTTGAGACTTGCAGACAAAGGTTATGCAGATAAAGAATTGCCTTAAAGTTTGCAATATATTTGCTTTAGAAAAGCCTTTAGAACTTTCTATTTATCATTAATATCTAAAAAGAAATAAGATAAACTTCTTAGTGTGGCTTCGATACAGATTACTATCTGCCGGTTCACAGCAATACTGAAAAATCATATATAGCATATATAGCTTTACAGACAATTTTCAGCGAATATTAAAATAAAATCTGAAAATTAATTCAAGACAACAAAACTGGTTTTTAATCTTAGTTTTTAATATCTGCAGAAACCTGTTTATTAATAACTATTATAACCCGTTTTCCCTATCGCTACATCCTTAAATTTTATGTATATAACATAATCAAAACCAATGATGTTTAGAATTTTTAAGAATTTTCTAAGATAATATCAAAAGATTAATCGATGGCTATGTTAAATATACAGAATTCTAATTTTTGGAAAAAAATTTAAAATTAATGTTTTTTAAAGATGTTTTAAGATGTAATGTTTTGAGACTATTTTAACAACTAGCCTATTGAATGCATGTCATTTTTCTGGAAGACTTTACTGCAAGTGATCGGCATTATGTATATTAGAGTTCATAGGAAAAGGGCTAATACTTGGTAACTTCATACGTCTGGCGTAGTCACAGCAGACGCATTTTTAAAGTTTATAAAATGATTTTTTTTTTACAGATTCATAACCTGACAAGTGATTCTAAGTATTCCATGCTTGTAATTGCGGCCCTTCTTATATGTTTTTATACATATATTTCTACTATTTACTGGGAGGGAGGGGACATTAGACTGTAAATAACTCTGATACCCAAATTCTATCTCTGATATAGATTGGTTGGTTCAAAACTGTCAGTTTCCAGGCTTTTCAATAAATACTTTTGATCTACAGGTAATTTTAGTTGTCATCATGGGGGTTGTACATTAATTTATCGTTAATTGTCTTATCCCTTAATTGTTCTGACTATTCAAGAAAGCTGTTGCACTGACTATAAACATAATTGTCCTTGTTTCTAATTTTAACAAAACTAATTATGTGTAAGCTTTAATTGCTTTTATACTAAAGATCAGTTACAGAGATCCTTCGCTCAACACAGATAGACAGACATTCTGTTACATGTTTAAATGCATGAGGATTTATATATTATATCTTTCTATAATAGCTGTTGCTTTAAACATAATCAACAAAATTTTTAATCTAAACAACTTTTCTACTGTTGCCCTACTTATAGACAAAATCGACCTTGTTTTTTTTGGACAATGAGATTTTTTTGGGTAAATTTTTAAATGGACATTAACTACTGTTTTATATAGGTCTGGAATGTTTATACATTGATGTTAATTCATAAAAAAAATAACTTGTATAAAAACTCTGATTTTCTATAATATATCTATCAAACATCCTTATTATGTTGTACATTTAACAAAAGTTCAAAAACTAACAAAATAGCACCTAGCATCTGGTGACTAAAGGACAGAAAAATAGTCAAAGCTTTACTAGATAATTAAAATAGCCTAAAAGTATCTCGGGACGATTCCCTAGTAGGAAGAACTCAATTAATTCTGTAGTTATCGAAATCTTTAGCTTTAGACAAACAAAATTTTACTATTATACATAATGGGAGGATATAATCAAAGGTAATACTGACAATGTTTTAAAAAATAGTTGGCTAAAATTATAAGGTTTCTGCCGTTTTTAAAGGAATAGGTCAAAAAGTTTTGTGTGTAAGCTTCCAAAACTGAAGCTTTGTTTTAAGGTTTTGTTTAGTGATAGTATAACATCAAAATTACTGACAAATTGTACTGTAATAACACAGAAAAACGGCTATAGAAACCAATTTAGATGATTTTTTAAAGTTTATGAGACAATGCTTTTAGTCTGGAACACTTTTTCATAGATAACAGATTTAAATTTTAGATTAGATATTTGTATTAACATTTACATTTTACTAATACGTAAAATATTCTAAGACATTGATTATTAATTCATGTCAAGGGTAAGTGCGTTAATGAAAGCAATACTTTTTTTTCTCTAAAATAAAAATAAAAAGACTGTAGTTTTAAGTAAATTTACTATGGGAATGTCTAAATAATACAATAGCATGTGTTTCAACTTTTTTAAAGATACATATTTACCCCATTCCTCGGATGTCTGTGCATATTTACTGAAAAAAAATATTGATACATTAAAAAAGCCTTTGGAATTTTTGTGCTATAAACTTGAAAAAGACATTCAAAAATAACAATTGTTAAACCATAAAATGATTGAAGTGTCTATGTAATTCACTTTATTGTTCATCTGTTTACTTTTCCTCTTATCCTGTTTAAAAAAGGGGAGCTGATGTAGATAATCTAATGAAATCAAGTTTTAAAGTCAAGGGACACTTTGACTTACAATTTCAGCATGTTTAATTTATCAAAGCATAGTTTTATTGGGCTGTCAAAATGAATGTACATTTCTATGTTTTCTAACTTCAGTAAATTCAGTGACATATTAAGAAGGACAGACAGACATATTTACAAAAAGAAGCATGGCTACTAATACAACAGTCTCATATCAAGCATCTAGGCCAGAGCCTTTGCATTGAAGAGGGAGGGGGACTTAAAATATTCTGAAACAACAACAAGACTTTAATTTATTTTTTAATGAATAATTTAAAACAATCCCAGAATGAAACTTCTTTGAAATGTGGAGAAACTCAATTGATTTATTAGTTAACGAGATCTTAACCAACAAACCAAAAATATGATTTATATATTTTCTACAAATAAAACTAGAACAAAGAATGTTCTTTTATATATCAATTTATGTTGAGAGTGATAATGATAAGGTGAATATAGAAATTAGATATCAAAATTTGTCTGGCTACACCCTGGTTCTGTTTTAGTAGCACAGCTTCTTGCCAGGTTTAACTACTTTGTCTCATATTTTTAAAATAGCTTTGTAGAATTAACGATTAATTTGTCTCGGGTTGAAAGTAAAATAAATGAAATATTTTAAGATATTTGAGTAGCTGCCTCCTGCAAATACAGCGGTATGCTTCAATTTCCAATAAAAAATAGTCAAAAACACCCCTCTTTTACTTATTTGGTATTGTAGACTTTAAAAAAATTTAATTTCGACCCTCCACATTTAATTTAAGTTCTAAAGAAAAATTTGATAACAAAAAAAATTTGTGAGTTATTTTAGGGTTCGTTTCTCCTATTAACCTGAACCTAATAGAAGCTGTACAAGAGAACCATATCGGTTAAGCGGTTAACGATATCATTCGGTATACATATACAGACATACATCCTGGTACTTTTATGTTTATGGATATGCGGAAATGACACCACACACTCTAAAAATAGCACTTATAAAAGACAACACATTTTTCTTGCACAGCTTGAACTTGGACAACTTGCAGAAAATTATGCAAAAAAATATGAAATATAAAACAACAGAAAAATGTTTTTTTTTTCATACCCCGTGAAACTTTAAAACAAATATATTTTTTTGTGCTAAACTTCATAAAATTAATTTGTTTACTAATTGTTCTTAAGAAAGGGAATACTTCACAGTAAATAAGTAATCTGTCTGAAATAGCAGCTAAGGAATCACATTTTACCCTTAGTGTTACAAATGGCGTACGAACCAAAAGGAACAAAGTAAATTACAGAGTAAAAACACTAAAATTTCTAAAAGTGTTCTGTTGCTTCTATTTGTGTTACACAAAAGTATTATTTAATACTTATATTTGCGGGAACTTTTGTTTGATGAAATCTTCCAATTTTTAACATTTACAAAACAGCCTGCTTTATTGCATCAAGATCCATGAAAGATCTATATAGGAAATAAATGTCTATAAATAAATGAGCTCAAGTTTTCCAAGCAATAAATGTTTAAAACTCATAGTGTTCCAATAATCCATAATAAACTCTCATTGACCAGAACGATAAGACCCATTATTTTACTGTATGAAGAATAAATTCATTTTTTATTTCATGTTGCTATTTGAATTATATTAAAGTATTAAATTTCTATCCATAAAACAGAAAATTTAAATTTATAATATAGTAAATAAAAGAAAACTTAGTTTTAAAATAATTTGATACTAGCGATACGTGCGTAATGTGGTCAGATATTGAACTAAAATTTAACAGTTAACTAAACATTTTAACCCTTTCAGGACGATAATTTGAAATAAAAAATATTAAGATCCTAAAATAGTTTAAAGAAAGAAATTGTCAGGGAGAAGATATTGGCAGAATAGGGTTAATAGTCAGAATTCAGATAATCAAAAGAAAGTAAATAAAACAGTGAATAAACCTAGCCAATAGCAAGATAATTATATCAAGAAACAATTGTTTGAAAAAAGCCTTGCTACTAATTGGACAATATCGTTCTTGTTGAGACTTTAAATAATGCAAATTCATAATTGATAAAGTATTTTCTTTACCAAGACAAGATAATATATCATAGGGTATTTATTCCTTTCAACACAGATGTAAAGTGTAACACTCTAATTTTTTATTGACACTCCTTCGTGACTAAAAGCATTTCAGCTGCTTTGTTAGATACGTGACATTATTATCTAGAACATGAATATTGTATCAATAATTTTGTTAATACAATAAATTTATGACTTCGCTATGTTTGTATTTCCGACGTTATTAGCTGATTTCAAAGACCCAATACAAAATGGGGGGAAAGTCCCCGCCTTGTAGAGAGAGTTACATACAACTCGTGCCCCCTCT